>NC_041218.1:67109538-67152409 GCF_002837175.3 Physeter macrocephalus
AACCCGTATCCCCCGCATTGGCAGGCGGACTCCCAACCACTGCGCCACCAGGGAAGCCCAATATCTGTAGTTTTAAGCCACCAAGTGTGCGGTTGTTATGGCAGCCCTAAGAAACTAATACACAGGGACATGTCTGCCCTCTTCTTGGATGGTCTTTGCTTCAGGTATGCTTAAGGGCCTCCTCCCTCAGAGGAGCTTTCTTTGGCCAAACCATTAAAACAGATCTCTAAACCTATCCACCTCTATCACTGAATCCTATTTTTATAGCATTCACCACAAGTTACAATTACATATTGATATGTTTATCTATTTACTGCCTGACTTGCACACTCAACTATAAGCTCTATAAAGGCTCTTTTTGATTTTCTTTGTTCGGTTACACACAGTGTGTCCAGCAACTCATACATGCTTAGTACAAAGTTGGGTTCAAAAGTCGTTGCTGAATACATAAATATATTCATAAATGAATAATCTACCTATAAAATTCAGCCCATTCACCAGTTTATAAAAATAAAGCACACATAGAACATTCATGAGCACAGAATTTACTAAAAAATGGAAGACAAAGAGATACATTGTATCATCCACTGCACAGTACAAATAACTCCAAATCCTAGCTATCTCTGTTCTCAAAATTCCTTTTGGTAGTGCCACACTATCGGTTTCTCTTGACCTTCCCCCATACAGTGCTCCATCTCGCTTTTCCTTTAACTCATGTTTTTTCTGATCCCTTCTCTATTATCACATCTCCCCCACCTAATACTTGGGAATAAAAAATTCATATTTTATGCAGAGTTGTATTCTCTAATCTTAACCCTAACCGTAAACACCAGTGTGTCACCTCCTAAGCCATTTTCCCTTGTTTTTAAACACTTACAGGTTGCTTCTTACACATCAATGACTGCTCTGTTAAGAAAAAAATATTCACAGGTAAAAATAAGGCAAAGAGAAAGCAGCATAGCTTTTGAATTTCACATGGAGCACTGTTTAACCCGCCCATCTAAGGATTATTTAATTATCTAAGAGAATATGTCTCTGATTGACTTAGTATACATTATTAATTAAAAGCCAAAGGAGGCAAATTTACAGGTTAATTTGTAGATTTTTGTCTGATAGAGATGCAAATGATTTCTGTCTGGTAGAAAAACATAATCCCCAAGTTTATGGGCCACTGCCCTGCAGGACATTAACCAGTTAGGTAACTCACCTAGCTATTCTTCCCCAACATTCTTTCTCTGATGCCAACATAGCTCTCTTCCTATAAACAGCTGCACAAATGTTTGGCATGTGCTCATCCTATGAGAGTTGTATGACGGACTTATTTTTTTTTTGTGGCCGCACAGCACGGCTTGTGGGATCTTAATTCCCCAACCAAATCCGAACTCTCTGCAGTAAAAGCACAGAGTCCCAACCACTGGACCACCAGGAAATTCCCATTACGGACGTTAAAAAAAGGTAGTTTAGCAGTTGTAAGTGCTATAAAAACATTAACTCACCAATTACTACTTACCAAGGTTTTTTTTAAGGAGCTAAAATTTTTCCCGTCTAAACTGAGTTGTACTGCCAGCTCTTAGGATACCACCTTAGTAAATTCCCCCCCCACACACACCACTTAATACATAGCTTTAAAGGGTTTAGAAGATCAATAATAAAGAAAACAAAATGCTATACAGGATTCACCTTTGCTTTACCACCAAGTAGTAGACCACATTTTCCCAACATTTCCACTCTCATTTTTACTGATTAAAGTCAAAGTTATTCAAAAAAGCAGTCACATGGAAGTCAGAAAAGGGCTCTCTCATTCACACTAACAATATGTTACAGAGGTAGCTAGTCAGCATGGCCTGTACTCATCGTGATGCTGCCCACTACTCCCGCAGCATCCACAGCCCAAGTTACCTCTGGGCAACAGGTTTCTGTGGAAATGGCACTAGGTCAGGTACAAAGTGTATGGCAGGCCACCTTCTTTAAATATCTCCCTTCATTTTGGAAAACATTCCTGAAGCATCAAGTAAAAATAATCTCAAGCAAAACCATCGACAGATTTATGATAATCTGCTTTTACCATCTTGGGTATTTAAATTAGAAGAGTCATAATCAAAACCTGAGCTCTTCAGCTTATATATTATAAGCATACACATGCACACATTTAAATTACAGCAATCATATTAAAGAAGTAATCTGTAGTTACACTAACTTACAGCAGACTATCAACTTGACTTCATTAAACTTGAAGATGTCCATTACAGAAAAAGGTACCTCAGTAATGTTATTGATTCTTTAAAATTTTTCATGTGTGCATAAAGATCACACACTGAACATCAAAATATCTACTATCCTTCAGTTAGCATTTGTTTTTAAAATAACGGGGACATTAAAAACACTAATATCATAGTTGTATTAGGACATCAGATAAAGAGCTGGCATTACCAGATGAAAGAGTGTGTGTGTGTGTGTGTGTTCATACATACTATATATCTACAATATATTCTTTTTGCCACATACAGACTATGAAGGATGAAATTTTATTATTTGTTTATAAAATTATTTTGTGGTACATTTTCTTGACACATGATTAGATTCAAGCATTAAAATGAAAAACAAATTATTTTACTCTCTACAGTTTCATATGCAATTGTAGGTCATTCACAGAACAGAATCAAACATACAAAGTAATGTTAATACAGAATATGTGATAATATTTCACTATTCAGTAAAAAGGCTCAGTAGGCAGACAGAACAGAAGGCATGGTTTGTTTTTGCTGTTTGATTTTTTACTTGCTTTAGTGACATTTAGCCTGAGTAGTAGTATCATAGGATATTTTGTGTGTTTTCTCAGAGACTCATCTAAAGTATGCTTTTTGAAGGGAAGTCTTCAAATATAGGAGCCTGAAAATATGCATGCGAGGGTTCTTTCCCCTGAATTACAGAATTGCACCTGCATAAGTGTTTTGACCAGTAACTAATAAATCACGCACAATATGGACCATTCACCAGAAAAAAACAAAAAGAAAAAGAGCTCTAAACAGTAATTGTACACACAAGATATCTGCCAGTAGTTTCAACATGGTTTTGATCAACGATATGCTGCTCTATTCCTCATCAGCACCAAGAGGCACCAGTGCTGAGCAAGACCCATCAGGTACCCCCAAAAGACCTAAAGAGTTGGTAGACAGTAGGCCAAAAAAGAGTCAGGTACAAAGGAGAGAGGCAAAAAGAAAAGTGTTAAGAAAGAATAATAAGCTAGAAAAGGATGAGAGATCCAACTAATGACGTGTGCCAAAAGAATGACCTTCCAATGCCAGCCTGATGTCGTTTTACATGAATGTTCGTGCCTACCTGGTCGTTACATAAACTAGAACTACAAATCTCTCCATTCCTTATTCAAGGGAAAGTAAATAAAAATACTGCAGGCTTTGTGTTTGAACTATTTATCTGTTACACATAAAGGAAATACTATTTTTCATTTTGCTGAATAATATCAGAAAGGCCGGAAGAAAATGTAGACATTTAACTAAATCTTGTCATTAGACAATGTGGGCACAGGAACCTCCCTGGCGGTCTAGTGGTTAAGACTCCACACTTCCACTGCAGGGGGCACAGGTTCAATCCCTGGTCCGTGAACTAAGATCCCGCATGCCATGCAGCGCAGCCAAAAAAAAAAAAAATGTGGGCACAATAACTGGCTGGAATCAACTCTCCCTTTCTCCCTATCCCTTGAATTAACCGGAAAATTCTGTATGTATCAGCAAACTGGTCTCCGTAAATAATACAGATTGGTTATATTTTCCATAGTCCCTTCATTACTCAATGTATTATTTAGACAATCTACTAAGTATCAGGCATTCTGCTAGGTGATATGATACATATATATATGCTGAATAAAACCTTGTACTGATGGAACACAGAGCTAATGTCAATAGACATTAAACTAATAATCCATCAATGATATATAAATGTATATTTAAAATCTTGATGACTACTATAAAGTTAAAGTGTTAGGATAGCAGTTGAGTATTAGGATAATGGTTACTGGGGTGGAGGGCACTTTTCCACATGTATATTTTACTACACATTAAGAAGTTTTAAAATGTTGGTAAATCTCAGTGGAGATGTCAATTAGGCAACTGGATGCATAAGTTTGGGTTTTAAAAAAATGTTCTGTATTAGAGCATAAGTTATCAGATTCAAGCATGTAGGTGGTATTTAATACCATAGACGTGGATAAGAATAACTAGAGAAAGCTCACTGTTGTCTTCCAATGCTATCCTTACAAGAAATATTTAAATGTTAAAATTGGGTTTCAATCAAGGGTAAGTTACTTAACTCTTAGATTCCATCTTTTAGTCAATGTGCTATTTAAATAAAAGTCATATTTAGCAATTCCCACCTCTGTCTCCAAGTGCTATCAATGGAGCTAAAGTAAATTTAAAAACAATGCCATTTCTTGCTTATTTGAAATGAGGAAGGACTGATGGTGGGGGGGGCGCTTTTCAATCCAATCACCACCGGTTCTTTGATTTCACATTATTGCAAGAAAAATTAAAAATTAAAGTAACTGATTGGGGGTTCAACAGTAACAAAAAAAACTCAATTGCTGACATTTCTTTCCCTTATTCAAACAAATCTCTAAGAATGTGAATGGTAAGAAGAAACAATGCTAAGAAAAGAGAGTCCCAAAATTATGGGCAGTATTCTTACATAATTGGTAATGACTAGTGTTCCTGAGCATAGGCTTTGGATGCGTAAAGAACTGGGTTCAAATCTTGGAACCCTCAGATATCTAGTAGCTCGTATAAGTTATGTGTCTTTCAAAGCTTGAATATTCCTACATGTGGAATGCTGCTAATAATTCTTATTTCACACGGCTAATATAAGCTTTAGTTACTTATGATAATGTTAATAAAATACAGATTCAGTAGAGTCCACAGAATGATCAATTTTATTTTAAAACTCCACTCAAAAGAATACCAGGAAAAAGAGACAATTCATTTGACTTGACCCAAACCAAAACTATACTTAATTTCTTCTAATCCTCAACGAAGCAATTCTTCTAAAATGTCATAATATTCTGCTATTTAGAGTGAGACATAATCTTAATTATCTTCACTATGAAGAAAAAACAGAATAATTAAGACATACTTGTTTATGAAAACCATTTCTTTCACTTAAAGATAACTAATGCTTCCTCAATTCTTATACACAATATCTGATTGCACGAGCTACCCTGAAATATCCAGAATAAAACAGAAAGAGCACAAAAATTGAATCTGAAATTGGAGAATGAATAATATTTACTTTTTTGTGTGTTTCTCCATCCATGACTCTTCAGACTGTCTAAGAAATCTTTAGAAAAAAATCACTATCCTGATATTTGGCTTACCTCTAGACTTTCTGACCCCTGAAGCATAAAGGATTGACACTTCTAAGACAGATTTTGATTATTTATTCTGCTTTATAGATAAGTGGGTCAACACTATCATAAGTCAGATACAACATCTCAAATATATCCATCATCCTTAAGAAATACACTCAACCAAAGATGTTTCTCAAAAATTCTGAAAACCCCTTATCACACATACCCATATACCTTCCCAGATAAAATTTCTAGTTATATATCATATATCCTGAAAATCACTCAAGTCACATTTACATATATATGTATTTCATTTTCCAACATGTATTTAAATGATCAAGACATCCACCTAAGATTACTGAATATGCTGATATATGCAACATGATGAATTCTTTTACATACCTTCACGCAAACTATTCTATCATTATGATAGTGTCCTCTTAGCAATGGAGCTATTGTACATTTATCAAGAAAAAAGATCAAAAATCATCTGGAGAAAATTTAAATCTGTATATTAGTTATCCTAATCCAACACATTTCTAGGATTCACATTTCTAAAAGGTGTCCTTGGCTACTTCAAAGAATTAGTTACTGTGTCTGATAAAATCCTTTGCCTTTTTGATATTACCACCTGGACTGGTTTCAACCAACTCTTATGTTACTGGTCTTTGCTGACTGAAGTTCAGAGTGATCGAGTTCACTACACTTCAACACAAAAGATCAATATTAAAAGGCAACATGCAGCTGGGTTCCATGCTCAGTCACTGTATCAGTTGATAAAGCACCACTTGTACAGACATAACAGCAGAAATGTGACCCCAAAAGAGAAAATGTAGAAACTGCTATCTTGTTCCTGAAAGGCAGAGAATCACCGATAAATTTGAGTCACTTCTCATTTTTATGGCGGCTATTTGAAAATTATTTACATAACTTTCATATGGACTGAGTTCAGAACTGTTGCAAATGTTCAATGGTAATCCACTGACCCAACTGAATCAAAACTTCAAATTAGGTCAGCTGGGTCACCGAAACTGATCTGTACAACAGACTAATTTCAGCACAAGTCAATCTCAAACCATCCAATTTTCAATTCTGATTTTAGTTCTCTAATAATATCCTTCGAATGCCTCTTATTGAATATAATTGACAACCATTAGAAAAAAGGATCCTGGGAAATTTGTTTCAAGGATTCTCCTGGAGAATGTAGGGAAAATGTACAAGTGGGTAGCAATGATTCCAAGTTTATAACAGAAACCTAGCAGATGAAGTGCTAGCCTACACACTGGATAATAAGACTTCTGATCTATGAGAAAAACTGCTCTGCTTTATTCATAATCAAAGAATAACAAATGTTAACAATGATTTAAAATAGCAATGAAATTTATTGTTGTTTTTCATCATTGTCTAAAACAGTGGAAAGTGAGAAAAAAACATAAATAGCCACCTCCTGGAGCACGATTAATCCAGGAAGTAGACTGCCAGGCAAACAGTGAAAATGAAAATATTGTAATTGAAAGAAGTAAAGTAGATGGAAATTTTTTAATATTTAACATACTTTTGAGGGAAAAAAATGTAGAATAGGACATACCGTAGCAGCCAGTATGATCCCATTTATGTAAAATATAACTTTAATGCACAAGAAATCTGGAAGGATATATGTATGTAGGTATGTATGTATATATGTGGACAGAGACCGACTTTCCAATATATATACACTTTTCACTTGGTTTAGCTTATTCGTTACTAGTATGTCATTTTATGATAAAAAGAGGTATTTTTATATTTTTTATTGAGGTATAATTGACATACATTGTATTAGTTTCAGGTTTACAACAAAATAATTCAACATTTCTATACATTGTGAAATGATCGCCACAGTAAAGTCTAGTTAACATCCATCACCATACATATTTACAGAATTTTTTTTCTTCTGAGAACTTTTAAGATCTACTTTCTCAATAACTTTCAAATATGCAATATATAGCTGCAACATATAGTTGCCATGCTATAAATTACATCCTCATTTCTTATTTTATAATTAGAAGTTTGTACCTTTTGTCTCCCTTCACCCATTTCACGCACCCCTGCACCTCTGCTTCTGGAAACCACCAATCTGTTCTCTGAATCCATGAGGTTTATTTTTGTTGTTTTGGTTTGTTTTTATTCCACATATAAGTGAAATAATACATTTGTCTTTTTCTGGCTTATTTCACTTAGCCTAATGCTTCAAGGTTCATGCATTATGTTTTGAACAGCAAAATCTCATTCTTTCTTACAGTTGAATAGCATTTCATTGTATATATACATACCATAATGCCTTTATCCATATATCCATTGATGGACACAGGTTGTTTCCATAACTTGGCTATTGTAAATAATGTTGCAATAAACATGGGGTGCAGATATCTTTTCAAGTTTTTAAATTTTCTTTGGATAAATACCCAAAAGTAGAATTACTGGATCATACAGTAGTTACATTTTTAATATTTTGAGGAACCTCCATACTGTTTTCCATAGTGGCTGCACCAATTTACATTCCCAAAAACAGTGCACAAATGTGCATACCCTTCTCACCACTTGTTGCCTCTTCTCTTTTTGAAAACAGCCATTCTAACAGGTGTGAGGTGATACCTCATTGGGGTTTTGACTTGCATTTCCCTGATGATTAGTGGTATTGAGCATCTTTTCATGCACCTGTTGGACATATCTGCATGTCTTCTTTGGAAAAACGTCTATTAAGATCCTCTACCCATTTTCTAAATTGGGTTTTTGGTTTGTTTTTTTTTTGCTATTGAGTTGTATGCATTCTTTATATATTTTGGATATTAGCCCCTTATCAGATATATGATTTGCAAATATTTTCTCCCGTTCAGATGGCTGCCTTTTCATTTTGTTGACTTCTTTTGCTATACAGAAGTTTTAGTGTGATGTAGTCCCCTATATTTTTTTTGCTTTTGTTTCCTTTGCTTTGTCAGATCAAAAAAAAAAAAAAAAACCACACACACACTGTCAAGACCAATGTCAAGGAGTTTATTGGCTATGTTTTCTTCTAGGAATCTTGTGGTCTTAAGTTCAAGTCTTTAATCCATTTGAGTTAATTTCTGTGCATGGCATAAGAGAGTGGTCCAGTTCTCCCAACACCATTTACTGAAGAGACTCTCCTCTCCCCATTATATATTCTTGGCTTCTTTGTTGTAAATTTTTTTTCTAAGATTTTTTAGATGTAGACCATTTTTAAAGTCTTTATTGAATTTGTTACAATATTGCTTTTGTTTTATGTTTTGGTTTTTTGGCCACGAGGCATGTGGGATCTTAGCTCCCCAACCAGGGATTGAACCTGCACCCACTGCATTGGAAGGTAAAGTCTTAAGCATTGGACCACCAGGGAAGTCCCCCTCCTTTGTTGTAAATTAATTACCTATATATGTGTGAGATGATTTCTGGCTCTCTTTTCTGTTCTATTGATCTGTGTGTGTGTTTTCATGCCAATACCATATTGTTTTGATTACTAAAGCTTTGTAATATAGTTTGAAATGAAGGAGTGTTGTGCCTCCAGCTTTGTTCTTTCTCAAGATTGCACCGACTATTCAGGATCTTTTGTGGATTCATACAAATTTTAGGACTGTTTGTTCTATTTCTGTGAGAAATGCCATTGACTTTTTGATAGGAATTGCACTGAATCTATAGATTTCCTTGGGTAGTATGGACATTTTAACAATATTAATTCTTCGAATCCAAGAGCATGGAATACCTTTCCATCTATTTGTGTCTTCAACTGCTTTCATCAATGTCTTATAGCTTTCAGTGTACAGGTCTTTCATATCCTCTGATAAGCTTATTCCTAGGTATTTTATGCTTTCTGATGCAATTGTAAATCCAACTGTTTTCTTAATTTCTCTTTCTGGTAGTTCATTATTGGTGTATAGAAATGCAACAGATTTCAGTATACTGATTTTGTATCCTGCAACTTTACTGAAATCATTTTTTAGTTCTGTTTTTGCTGGAGTCTTGGATTTTCTATATGTACTATCATGTCATCTGCAAATAGTGAGTTTTACTTCTTCCTTGCCAACTTGATACCTTTTATTTCCTTTTCCTGCTAATTGCTCTGGCTAGGACTTCCAATTCCATGTTGTTAAATAACAGTGGTGAGAGTGGGCATCTTTATCATGTTCTTGATCTTAGAGAAAAAGCTTTCAGCTTTTGCCAATGAGTATGATATGAGCTATGGGCTTATCATATACGCCCTTTATTACACTGAGGTACATTCCCTCCATAAGAGGCATTTTTAATAGAAATTTTTACAGTAATTTTATCTAGCTACAGATAAATATTATGAGGATAGGATGTTGTTACTAGCAAGTAACCAAAAAAAATCTCTAACTCCCTGGTTTTGTGGAAGGCAGGGTGTGGATATATATTGTTTAGGGCTATGTTACAAGCCATTACTTAGAACAAAGCAAGTATTCAAGAAATATCAACTAAGTGAATGAATGGTCAAAAAGTCTTATGATAGGAGGAAAGAAATAGACAACAGATGTATCACACTAAAAATAGAACACAGTTAATTCATTAAGGAAAACTGGACTTTCCTGGTGGCACAGTGGTTAAGAACCTGCCTGCCAATGCAGGGGACACATGTTTGATCCCTGGTCTGGGAAGATCCTACATGACGTGGAGTAACAGAGCCTGTGTGTCACAACTACTGAGCCTGCACTCTAGAGCCCATGAGCCACAACTACTGAGCCCACAAGCTGAAACTACCGAAGCCCAAGCACCTAGAGCCCGTGCTCTGCAACGAGAGAAGCCACTGCAATCAGAAGCCCGCGCACTGCAAGAAAGAGTAGCCCCTGCTCGCCGCAACTAGAGAAAGCCTGCACACAGCAATGAAGGCCCAATGCAGCCAAAAAAAAGGAAAACTGAGTTGGATACAATATTAGATAACATCTGAAATTTTCCCAGGAAATTAAGTCATGCCAAATATTATTTTACAAATATTTTCACTTTCATTTTTAAATAGACATCAGTATTAGCAATCAGGACATAGTTTATACTTATAACTTAAACTTATTACAAATTATGTAAAACATAAAATTTACTAGAATCAGTAAAGACGTTGGAACTGGGAGGTGGCATGAATTCTCTGGTCACACATCTTACGATATATTGTTTGGCATTCTGTTCTTAGGTGTGTCATAATCACTCATATGCTCATATGTGCTAATAACCACAGGGAAATCTGCCTTTTAATTTCTTAGAAACCCAGAAAGCCTCTAATATATAATTTTCCAGTGGTGAATACATAGGTATGGTGTTGTACAGCAGGATATGTTTTGGAAGGAGAATCTGATAATGAGTTTCTAACAGCACAACAAAGCCAGTTAGCTTCTGATGTACTTCTAAAGCTGGAAATAATCTGACTTTCTTGGGCCTCCTGAAAGGAGAGCCATACCTACTTCATGTTGGTGAATTCCAAGGCTTGAGACAAGGGATCCAGCAAGGCAGCTGTAAGAAGTGAACAGAGTGAAGGGCAAGAAGTGTATTTTTAGGAATTTAGAGGAAAATAATATAAGAAGTCTTGTGGAACATGTCTTAGTTAACTGATTTCTACCATCCTCTTCTATGTGTCCAAGCAATTAGATTATCTACCTTATTTCACCTGGCCTAGGAACCAGACTGTTTTTTACCCAGAATTTCCTTCTTGGTCCAGTGTAGAAGTAAATACTATATTTTTATAGATTTTTTTCCCCTATAAGCCTTTCCCTAAATGAAAACCTTTTCTTGGTGTTTTCTAAAATTGATTACTACCACCAGCAATGTCACTCATTTCACATTCCACCTCATTTGCACCTACAAGGAAAACAAATACAGAGGATAATGAAGGATGCTTGCAAACATGAAAGACGGAAGTAAATTTAAACTTTATTTTAGAACTCTTCATCTCAGCAGGCTCTCAAGCAAATTGAGAGGAAAACAAGGACTTTGAGATACAAAGGAGCAAGACAGAAGGACAAGGTCTGAGGGCCCACAAGCTGAAACTACCGAAGCCCAAGCACCTAGAGCCCGTGCTCTGCAACGAGAGAAGCCACTGCAATCAGAAGCCCGCGCACTGCAAGAAAGAGTAGCCCCTGCTCGCCGCAACTAGAGAAAGCCTGCACACAGCAATGAAGGCCCAATGCAGCCAAAAAAAAGGAAAACTGAGTTGGATACAATATTAGATAACATCTGAAATTTTCCCAGGAAATTAAGTCATGCCAAATATTATTTTACAAATATTTTCACTTTCATTTTTAAATAGACATCAGTATTAGCAATCAGGACATAGTTTATACTTATAACTTAAACTTATTACAAATTATGTAAAACATAAAATTTACTAGAATCAGTAAAGACGTTGGAACTGGGAGGTGGCATGAATTCTCTGGTCACACATCTTACGATATATTGTTTGGCATTCTGTTCTTAGGTGTGTCATAATCACTCATATGCTCATATGTGCTAATAACCACAGGGAAATCTGCCTTTTAATTTCTTAGAAACCCAGAAAGCCTCTAATATATAATTTTCCAGTGGTGAATACATAGGTATGGTGTTGTACAGCAGGATATGTTTTGGAAGGAGAATCTGATAATGAGTTTCTAACAGCACAACAAAGCCAGTTAGCTTCTGATGTACTTCTAAAGCTGGAAATAATCTGACTTTCTTGGGCCTCCTGAAAGGAGAGCCATACCTACTTCATGTTGGTGAATTCCAAGGCTTGAGACAAGGGATCCAGCAAGGCAGCTGTAAGAAGTGAACAGAGTGAAGGGCAAGAAGTGTATTTTTAGGAATTTAGAGGAAAATAATATAAGAAGTCTTGTGGAACATGTCTTAGTTAACTGATTTCTACCATCCTCTTCTATGTGTCCAAGCAATTAGATTATCTACCTTATTTCACCTGGCCTAGGAACCAGACTGTTTTTTACCCAGAATTTCCTTCTTGGTCCAGTGTAGAAGTAAATACTATATTTTTATAGATTTTTTTCCCCTATAAGCCTTTCCCTAAATGAAAACCTTTTCTTGGTGTTTTCTAAAATTGATTACTACCACCAGCAATGTCACTCATTTCACATTCCACCTCATTTGCACCTACAAGGAAAACAAATACAGAGGATAATGAAGGATGCTTGCAAACATGAAAGACGGAAGTAAATTTAAACTTTATTTTAGAACTCTTCATCTCAGCAGGCTCTCAAGCAAATTGAGAGGAAAACAAGGACTTTGAGATACAAAGGAGCAAGACAGAAGGACAAGGTCTGAGGAAAACATCCCACCAGAATATCAGAGTGGGAAACAGCAGTATTCACCTCCTAGTCTTCGTGAACCCTTATGATTTCTAGTCCTAATACTGTATTCTTAACCAGGTACTGACGTTAGAAAAAAATGTGAACGTGGGGACCAGAGTTTGAACCAAGATTTGCAATAAAAGGAAAGGAATAGAAAAGCATATTATAAATTACAGCATCTACTAGAGAGGGAGAATTCGAGTAAACACTTGGTTGAACCAATTATTTCTAAAGAAACTTTATTTTTAAGATATACACATAAATTAACCACAAAAGACTGCTTATGCACAAAAAAAACTTAGATAAAAACTACAAATTTTAATTGGTGTTATCTATTTCCAACACTTAAGTTACTAACATCATATGGAATATAGCAGAATAAGCTGGCTAGTTATCTGACATCAAAACAATAGCTCAGCTAGAATGTTAAATCAGGTAACACATGTAAGGCAGAACAACTGTCATGTACTAGGCAATTAATGTCAACCAAGTTTTTTTTCCTGGTAATGTAAAAATATTAATTGCATTTCCCAAATAAACACAATTTGAAAAGTGTGAACATATTTTTCACTCTATTGTTTCATATAAAAGTGAATCTTAACTTTGGTTACCATTTTGTATTGTTACCTTCTAACTTCTGTATCATGATAATCACACTCCCCACCATTTCCAATACCCTAAATCAAATCAATCATAGGAAGAGAAAAGTGAAATATATTTAAGATAATTTCCCCCCCCCAAAAAAAACAGATCAAGAACCCAGAAAATTTTCAATTATTTAGAAACAGTAGTTCAGACTACCTTCACTCTCCAGCAATGCAAAAGGACTGGTTAGTACATAGGATTCAAATATGGACGTGGAGATCTACAATAATTTGCCATCATAAACCAAGGTATACCTGAATCAGACATTTCTCTGGAGCTTGTTGTAAAAGGTTCTTGACTTCAGGAACAACAGCATGTTTGTCTTTGTGTCCCTAGGGCCTCTAGCACTGTGTCTGTCTGGCACATGACATCGTAAGTAATCAATGAACCCATGAATGGATCATGGTATTTCATTTGGAACAGTGGAGGGATAAGATGCAATTCTTGTTACTCCACATATCATTAGATCATTCTCCTTCCCATTCTAAGACCCTTGGAAAGGAGGTAAAGTCCAGCAACAAAATGGTGAAAATATAGTTAAAGCAAATAATTTTAGAAGAATAGCAGGAAAGGGGAAGATATTTGGTAATGATAGGGTCAAGGCAATAGGCGAAGAAGAAAAGAAAAAAGCCATCTAGAAACATAAAGGTGAAATGAAAGGGAGATATAAGAATGGTAGGTACCAGGGTGAGGAATAGGTTCTACTTGTTACAACGGTCAGTAACAGATTAGTTAAGGATTAGGACTAAAATAGAAAGTTTCAGCTAACCAGAGAAAGAAGCAGATACCACAGTATACGTAAAAGAGAACTGAGGAAAATTAAAGCTCTGATACATATTATTTATCAAAATATTACAAATAGTCTAAGAGTCTGAAGGTCTTGTTTAATAACAGTTGAATATGTGAAGTTCATTTTCATAAGAAGAAACTACACTATTTTATGGTTATTCACAAAAAATAATATTTGTGAAAATATTCATTCTTTGAGGAGAGCAGCCATGAGTGCTTTTGTACATTTTTCAACATTAACCAAAAATAGTTCCGAGAAGATTCAGAGATCTAAGTGACTGAGACTATAATCTTAATTATTCTCAAAGAACACATAGATGTTCTAAGCTAAATTTCTTAGATTATCTTATGATCCTCCCTTCATAAACAAAAGCATCTATAATTTTATTCTAGATTATCTTGAAAGTTTTGAAAAATAAAATGAATGTTCCATAAAGGTACCTGGAAACATTCCTATATTTGACAGAGGACATAAAATCTACACTGATTAGAGCAGGAATGAAGAAAATGAGTCTCTCTTAGAGGCTATGTTTCCTGCTTTACTAATTTCAGCACAACAATGGACAAATTATTTTTTAAGAACTGATTTGGTGGACTGAATTTCTTTCCCATCCCTATTATTCATGAAGAAATCTAGAAATTGAAGAGAGGCAAATAGACATAACCACCTTCCATTGCCCGTTAATGTAAGACAATTTTTCACATAGCCCAGGGCAGAAAGGCGGATGCTCCTGCGTTCTAGTAAGATCAGAGTCATTAGTTATTTATTATAAATAAGGTCAAAGTTATGTTAACAGGAAGAATATTAATATCTCAGAGACCAGATGGGGACCTTTAGAAATAAATGAGTCATCACAGTGGGAGGTGTGTTTGATTTCAAATACTTTGGGTGAAAATAAGCTACAGCCTGGAATAAAAACCCCTACCCCACAACATCATCTATTTCTTCTGTCAAAATGGGAAACAAGGTCTTCATTATTCTCCTTTAACAGTCAAAAGACACAGAAACCGTAGCACAAAGCATGCATCTCTGCAGGGCCAGCAGAAAACCATCAAGAAAGGTGAGAAAAGCCTTCAGCAGATGCTTTAGGCTACAAAATTTGAAAAACACAAGGAATAATAGGAAAGAGAGGGGTTAGGAAATTCTCTGTATTTGTGTATGTGTGTGGTTGGGAGGGGAGTGTCCAGACAAAAGAAAAGATGTTAGAGAGAGAGAGGACTGAAGGACAGGGGCAGAAAATGAAGACACTGAAGTTTAAAATGCTCAGGTGTGACATCTACCCATTCCACAGTTCAAGACCTAGTCCAAGTCATTGATCCTGATGTGACAAGCAGTCGGGTAGCTAAGCCACCTCATCTTCCACCTATTAAACTAAGCAACAGGTTACTTTGGGTCAACTACTTGAAGCCTACAGTAAATTCATTAAGTTTCCCTTAATATTTTACATATTCACTTTGGGAACAGGAGATAATAATAGAATCTAGCATACAGAAGGTGTAGCCCCATCCCCATGCCATGGGCAATAGCAGACTTCAGCAGCATCCTAAATGTGATGTACTAGCTATGAGTGGGATTTATCCACAAGGCCAAGTCAAGTAGGTCAGGCCTCCCCACTTTCATCCTTTTTCTAAAAAATGGCTTGAGGCAACAGAGGTATGCAGATGGGCAAGGAAAGACCACCACATGGATTACAAAGCACATTATTTCTCTTGAAATATGGCTCTCATCAATATCAGATTCCCAAAATGTAAAACAGGAATCACCAGAAAGATTTCTTCCCTAGCTATGGCCTTCAGAATATCACAATTACAATTTTGCAAACAGAATGATGATCTACATTGAGAGATTAATACTATTACTACAGAACCTTAGGTAGGAAAGATTCTTCAGGATTAAGAGCAAAGAAAATAAATATAAATGTATATATTAAGAAAAATACAAGATGAAAGCTGACAACTATAATATTCTCTAGGTTTTCAGGAGGCTATAGTAGCTTAACACTTCTTTCAGGTTGTTCTTATGTGCTATTAATATTACATGAGAGTTTAGTCCCAGAGACAGTTGCTCCAAGGCAAAGACCTTAGGTGACTTATTTTAGCACAGTGTGTACTTTTTACATCCAATTGATTAAAAAACCTAGAATGAACAGAGTATGAAACAGACAAGAGACTAGCAAATTTTTTAAATGTGAGCTACCAATTTTATAAAACTCCACTCAAGTTAGCAGAGATGCAAGTGCATACTGGAGAAGATATACATTTTTAAAATTTGACAAAACAATTCAATTATAACCTATAGAGTCACTCTTCATGCCATATGTAGAATACATAAAATATTTACATAGAATATATATACACACACGTGTGTGTGTAAATAAATTCAATTTGGAGCTGTATTTGAACATCTCATCAAAGAGAAATCATAAGCAAAAGCTCACTGTTAAGGTTTCTATGACTATGTTAATCATGAGATCAAGCAGTTAGAATTCATGAATAGCTTGCCTAGGGCTGTGATGGTGTATGAATGCTATTTTTACTGAATAAAATAGATGGGGAAGATGAAAAGTCGAAAGGTTTTATTTTTAAGACTTACCAGTTTAAAAAATCAAATTGAATTTTATATCTGTAATTTGTTGTCACAGAAAAACAGTTTGAAGATAAACACAGTAATTAACAAAAAAGAACACCTTAAAATCCAGATACTGTAAGCAAAAAGGAAGTGGTACACTATGATCAATTGCACACTGCAGTCCACTATTCCAAAATGAATTTTTACTATCTCAGAAGATGTGATTAATTTCAGGGCTGTCATACATATTAACTTCTGAGCTATGTCTGTACTCCTTCTGACTTGCAAAGGGCAAGGTTTATAAGTGGAACAAGACAAAAGAAGTAATACCAATAAAAGCAAAAAAGGAACTGAGAAACAGTCTCATAACATGATCCCTCCCTTATTTTTTCCCATAGCTAAACTTTTCCTGGTCAATTAAGAATCAAATGATGATACCATATAATTAGGGCAGAGACAAAAAAGCATGAAAACCTAGGTTTATTCCTTTAATTATTTTCCTTATTTCCTTATTTTTTCCCCCTAAGACATTCATCCTGGAAACTTTTTTTTACTTCCTTCACCCTAACATATCCCTTTTTTCTTCATTTGTTTTTCTTCTTTCCTTAAAAAGTGACCTCTAAACTTTCTCCACGGTCCCTTTTTAGTTGTTTTGTTGATCAAATCATGAGACAAAAAGAGAAAGTCAGGAGAGGGTGACTATTATTTTCACCAGATGAGACATCCTTTATAGAAAC
Organism: Physeter macrocephalus; assembly: GCF_002837175.3. NCBI lineage: Eukaryota > Metazoa > Chordata > Mammalia > Artiodactyla > Physeteridae > Physeter > Physeter macrocephalus. Next base: position 67,126,960 of record NC_041218.1, read on the forward strand.
AGGGGAGCAGGAAAAAAACTCTTTTAAAAATATTTTCAACTTTAACAAGTAATCATGAACAAACTATCCATTAGATATCAGGGAAAGTTAGTTCATATTTCTGAACAAATTTTTCCTATTAACATTTTTCAAAGATTTACTTCAATTGGACCACAACCCTAGTAAAATTTAAATGTTTCAATATACCCCTATCCTCCCCCTCAAAAAATTACACAACCGTCCATGAACACAATTATAAAAAATGAGACACTTCAAAAGAAAAGTCTCTTGTAAATATTACAATTAAATATTCTACAGCTTTCAACATTTAGATTTATATTTCTTTCATCACTAATGTAAAGCTTCAGCACTTTGCCTGAAATTGTGTCATTTTCATTCTTTCTGGAAAAGGTTTGCTAAACTCATTGTTGACAAAACCTACATATGGAAAGCAGAGTGTCTCAGAAGTTGCACATTAGTATTTAATATTTTTGTTGAGATTCACAATTTCCCTCTAGCAAACTCATATAGACTCATTCTCATACTAGATGATAATGTAGTCTATATATTAAAGAAAAATATATAAACAAATACATTTGAGAGACTGAGGAGGAATAAAAGGCTGGAGGTAGGAAATGGCAGACTTTAATAATATAATGTATTCTATAGTGGCATATAAAATTTCTCACAAAGCACAATGTTGGATAAATGAAGCTCCAAAACTGTATGGATATCATAGTTTTTTTTTTTTTAAATTAACTCACACAAGCATGCACGCGCACACACACAACCCCATTACACACACGATGGACACCACTACTTCTGTAGCTTAAGAGACATTTACTCTCTCTGTTCCTTTTCTTTTTTTCTCTTTGCCTTTCAGTTCAACTTTCTATTGACATATCTTTAAGCTCACTGATTCTCTCCAGTCTGCTGATCAGCCCATTAAAGATAGTTTTTCTTTACTAAAGTGTTTTTGATTTCTAGCACTTCCTCTTGAATCTGAGTTTTAATCTCTATTATCTGTTCTTGTATATTGTCCACTTTTTCCATTTGGGCCCTTAGATATTAATCACAGTTAAATTCCCTATCTGGTGATTCCAAAATCTCTGCCATAAGGGTCTGGTTCTGACCCTTGCTTTGTCTCTTCAGACTATTTTTTGCTTTTTAGCATACCTTGCAATTTTCTGTTGAAAGCCGGATATATCAGGAAAAAGGAACTGTGGTAAACAATCCTTTAGTGTGAGGTTTTATGTTCATAAGGCTAAGAGTTGGGTTTTGTTTACTCTTTGCTGCAGGTGTGATTTCAGAGGCAAAAATTTCCTCTAGGGTCCTTGTTTTTGTATCCCTGTTTTCCCTAGAGATTCCTTCTTAAATAGGGCCTGAGGCTTACAGTTCTTCCAACTGTAACTCATTATTTTACAGAAGCCCTATTGATGTGGTGGTAGGTGTGTGGCAGGGAAGATGGGGGTAGGCATTCTACATTCCTATGATTAAGCTCCAGTCTTTTATTGAGACTGTGTCCCTGGACTATGACCTCACAAGTGCTTCTCAGCTTTTTTCTTTTCCTCTCCCCTTAGGTGAGGCAGGAAGGCTAGAGGGAGCCAGATTTAGGTATTTCTCTTCCTCCAGGGAAGTTAGGTTCTGGTAAAACCCAAGTCAATTAGACTCTGGTAAAACAGTTTCCAATGAGGACAGGCCTCAGCTTATTTCAAAATGGTTACTTTTCCCTTCCCCCTGCTAAAAGCATGAATGGAATTTTACTCCAAATTATCTCCTGGTGGGGCTCCTGGAGGTAAAACTCAGCAAAGTGTGGAGGCCTTCCTAAGGTTGGGCTCACAAAAGTTTCTCTCTCTCAAGCTAGTCTCCAACAATTAATTACCCTTTAAGTGTTCCTACCAAGGTACAGCAATGGCTTCTGCTCCCCATAAACTGTGATTCTCTGTGTTTGCCTGTGTTCACAGTTTGGGGGCAGCAGTTTGCCCTGTGGCTTCCATTCTTTGATGAATCTACAGAGTTGGTAATTTTCAGTTTGTTCAGCTTTTTCCTTGTTGCAAGGATGGGAGTTCAGACTTCTAAGCTCTTTACATGCTGGACCTGGCTTTATAAAGGCTTATAATTTATAATATAACATTATAAATGCTTATACTATTCTTTAAACATTAAAAATTTGATTATTCAAGGACATAACCCCATCAGTCACATTTATCCTAGTTCAGCTACTGTGAAAACTTGTAGACTTTATTTTCCTGACCTGCTGGGAAACAAAACTGGTTCTCCTGACCTTCACAACATATATCCTACCTTCTGTTTCAAGCCTTGATCCAAAAAGGCCTATCTGTGGCTTGAGACATACCTGGTTTTCACTAGCATATGAATACCTTAATTGGCAGGAATTGCTGGAAAATCATCATGAATGTGATTAGCAAGTCTGTCTTTACTATATTTGGCCAAAGGCCAAATACCCACCATTAATTGAAAGGTTGCCTTCCCTCTGGAAATTTATGAAAGGAACAGCAAATTACTAGAAGCTGAAAAGTAGTTCTGTTTTATTTGTATGCCATTCCCTGAAAATACTTTTATCTAATTTGGCGGAAATTTTGGTGGAAAGTACCAAAACACTGCACACCAAAAGTTAAATAAATGAAGGGAAGAGGATTAAAAAGTCAATGTTTTCTAAACTCAACCTTGAAAAATAATCTTGTTGAAAAGAGTTTGTTGTGATGCAGTCATGATGAATCAACGCCAGTCAAACTAAAGGATTTGGGGGGTTGCTATTTTTAAGTTATATACTATATAGTGAGTTTGGCAGCATTCACACAGCCAAAACAAATTATTTGTACTTTTAAAATATTGTTAACAGACCGAGTCACCACATTTTCACATATCCACTTTCAGTTCATGCTTTAACTATTTTTTAACTAAATGACAGAAGAGAATTACATTAAACTGCATCCAATTTTCACTCAATATTTGTCCTTAGTAGAAAGAAAATGCCTTCAAGGATAAAATGACATAAAAGAAATAAAATACAAGCTAAACTTTAAGGGAGGTGGGGACTAATGGTCTGTGAAAATTTAATAGGCTTCAGTATGCCTACCATGCTGTACTCCATTTGTTAAAGAATGTAAGAAGCAGCAGCTCTGAGTAATGTGAATGAAGGTTATTAGCCATAATAATGGTTTGCTAGCTGATAAATTTGCAGATTAAGCAAGTCTGCCATTGAGGTTAGTAATATTTCAAAGATATTGCTCAAAAGAGAATAGAATGGGTATTTTATTTTTGTATCAAGAAAACTAGACTCTTTACCAAAGTGTGTGGCAGCAGAAGTCTTGCTTCTCTCATTTTTCAATTTAATGGGCAGTGTGAATTGTACCTAGTACTGAAAATTTTATGACATTTTACTCATTCGATCATACAGTGCTCTAGAGTTATGCTCAAACTGTCTGCTACCCTGTTCTTGTTAAAAATCACGTCAGATAAAGTAACGACCTATTTCATATCCAGGTCAGTTTTATAATAAAAATAATGAATAATGTATGTAACTTTCTCCATTGGAATTGCATTTTTGCCATTTTTGTAGTGAAAACCGCTAGTGCTAAATTTTCAAAATGGCCACTAGGTTTCCAACATTTGAGTTTTCATTTATAAGACAAAATACCTTTAGGAAAGAACCTTTGAAACTTTCATAAAGTAACCGCAGGGTGCCAAGTGTTCTGATTAGCTAGCCTGATGGTCAGAAATGTAGGTGTGGACCAACCATGTGATTATTTTGTTAATAACACTAGAAATTCAAGTAGGTCTCTAAGAACATGGCTCCAGAGTTGAGTACACTGTGCATGTGGTTTAGTCTGATCTACATAACTTTGTGAATTGTCCATCATAATGCCTTGTTTCATGACTTTTTTTTTTTTTTTTTTTTTTTTTTGCGGTACGCGGGCCTCCCTCCGTTGCGGCCTCTCCCGTTGCGGAGCACAGGCTCTGGACGCGCAGGCTCAGCGGCCATGGCTCACGGGCCTAGCCACTCCACAGCATGTGGGATCCTCCCGGACCGGGGCACGAACCCGTGTCCTCTGCATCAGCAGGCGGACTCTCAACCACTGCACCACCAGGGAAGCCCCATGACATCTTTTAGTGGAAGCCAGAACCACTCAAATTATATGATTAATTACATTCCTTTCCAATCACAATAACTATTTGATCTAAGCACACCCTATGGCAAATGCTGTCAGTAGTTCTGTGAACATACAGTATTAGTAGCAACTCTCAGTACCGGCCAATTTGGCTAAAATAACCAAATTTCCACTAAATCACTCAAGTAGATCTTGCCTAGATGACATGGAGGCATTATTTTCCAGATCCTATTCTAAAAAGCACAAGTAAAAGTATTTTGGAGAGAGAACAGTATACACTTTGACAATAGCTTGACTGAGACTGTGGTCCAAAGAGCCAGGAAGGAAGTAGCCCAGGGTAGCTGACAGTGCCTGAGCCCAACCCCCTCTGAATCACAGTCCATTTAGGAAGCAAAAGGCCAACACCAGAGACTAGCAGACATAGTACTTGAGTAGTCTGGAGGCTCAACTTAGGAAGGTAATGATCACAGTTCATGATATAACCCCAGAAAAGTAAAGAAAAGGATCAAACCCAAGATTTGAAGATGAAGATGACAGTAAAGACAGAAACTCATGTACCACAAAAAAAAATTCCTTAGTCCATTGGTTTTCAAATGTTGCTGCACCCTTGAATCACTGATGGGAATATTATTTGAAGAACAGATGTTAAGCAGTTTACTTTAAGAAAGGGAGCTTGGGGCTTCCCTGGTGGCGCAGTGGTTGCGCGTCCGCCTGCCGATGCAGGGGAACCGGGTTCGCGCCCCGGTCTGGGAGGATCCCACATGCCGCGGAGCGGCTGGGCCCGTGAGCCATGGCCGCTGAGCCTGCGCGTCCGGAGCCTGTGCTCCGCAACAGGGGGGGCCACAACAGAGGAAGGCCCGCATACCACCAAAAAAAAAAGAAAGGGAGCTAAAGTTCTTCAAAAAGATCTGCAGTTTGTATCCAACCCCCATTCCCTTTTCCTTTCAGAAACTGGCAGGCACGAATGTTCCTTTCCATTCCCACTTCAGGTTTGGCCTTACATCCAGCATAAAAGAAGAGTGTTCATAACTCAAGAAGCAAAGGAGACTAGCAGATTGCAAAGGAGCCAATCAGGAGCATCTTGTTTTCATTCCTAAAACATGGATTTTGCCTATAAATTAAAGGTCTTCACCATAGGTACTCAAAGTGTGGTCCCAGACCCGCAGCTTCAAGATCACCTGAGAATATTTCAGAAATGCAAATTAACCGCAGACCTACTAAATCAGTAACTCTGAGGGTGGAGCTTGGCAATCTGCATTACAACAAACCCTCCAAATGATTTTGGTGCATTTTTCAAAGTCTGAGAAGCAATGGACTTTACAAAAATTTATGTAACCTATTCACTATTTTTTTCTTGAATTGGTGGGCAGTCCTATAATAAATCTGTAGATCATTAAGATTTTCAGATTCAATTATCTTTGTCCTAAATTTTTATTCAAATATAATACAAACTCTGCCCTGGCCTGTCTGCATATTTTACTCAAAGTTTTAAAAGTCAGAGGGAACATTTGTTATCAGTCTTACTAAAAGGAACCTGATGTACTTGTACAGATAGGCCACATTCCCTGAGATTTTCTGAACCAGGAATGAGCCTGTAATTTTCTAGGACATCCCTTTTCTGTCTGCTACCTTGTGAACAATCTGGAATAGCCCTAAGAGGAGGAAGTCTCAAATCAGAGGGCCCGATTAAGCCTTTGGCTCCTCCTGTAACTAGAAGCGTGACATGACAAATTTATGAGTCTCAATTTTCACACAAAGTGGAAATAATAAAGTAAAATGGAAAAAAAAAAACACTTCACATGGTGATAACTGAAAGAGATCATTTACATGGGGTGGAAAAAGTCCTACCCAATACTACTTTGCACATTTTACTTTATAGTTCTGTGTATTGCTGTCTTAAACTACTCTGTGGTAAAAAGAATGTCCACCCTCCCCCGAAAGCTGTCCACATCCTAATCCCCAGACCTGTGTTATATTACCTGACATGGCAAAAGGGACTTGGCAGATGTGATTAAGGTTAAGGACTCTGAGATGGGGAGAGTATCCTGGATGACCCAGGTGGGCCCAATCTAAGTACATGAATGCTCGCAAGTGGAAAGTTGTTCCCAGCAGCAGTCAGAGTTTTAAGAACAGAGGAATGGTCGGGAACACGAACCTTGCTGCCTTTTAAGATGAATGAAGGGGGTTCATGAGCCAGGGAATGCAGGCAGCCTCTAGAGGTTGGAAAAGGCAATGAAATAAATTTTTCCCTAAAACCTCCTAAAAAGAGTACAACCCTACTGACAACTTGACTTTAGACCAGTGACACTCATGTTGGACTTACCTTCAGAATTGTAGGATAATAAATTTGTGTTATTTTAAGCCATTAAAGTTGTGTTAATTTGCTATGGCAGCAGTAGGAAACTAATATTCCTATACTTATTCTAAGCTACTTTAAGATATAAAACTGGGATGTGCACAAAAGGACCACTGACATCCAAACGGATCCCAGGAGCAGATTAAGGGTGCAGAGAACCATCATTACAACACATAGGCAAGGTAGTTACTAGAGGTAAGCATTATGTACCCTCCTTTCACTGAATCAGAGAGTAAACTCATTTTAAGAAAACAGTCAAATCACAATTTGGCAATGAAGCCAGGCCTTTGAACTTTTCAACTTGCTTTTGAAAAGTAATGCTTCTTCTGTTTTTTTGCAAGAGTTGAATATAAAGTCTTAGCTGCCCTAGCTGCCACAAAACAGAGCTATACTTACAATGAAGTTCCCCCAGAGAGAAATCAGGAATTAGTGGACATAGCAGAACAATAAGTTTTTTGAAAGTGCCTGAACGATTTGTGTTTGTCTAACATTGTAGGGGAATGTGTAAGCAATGAACCATGAGCTTATTGATTTTTTTAAAAATATGCACCCAATTGCCTCACCAGTGGAAATACATTCTAACAGCTTTAAAAAGACATTGAAATATACCATGTTGATACTGTGTTTTGCCAAGACTTCAAACAACCAGGATCTCCCTTTCTGATTTTCAAGATTTATAATTTTAATATTTCACATACAAGCATAAACTGGGCAAAATATGGGATTACAAAGAGGTTTAAGTAGCTTCCCTACAGACTAGAGAAATATTTCTGAGATGCTTACAGATGGCGATCTTCTCACTGTATCCAAATATGGTAGAGAGTAGAGAAAGCAAGCTCCATGTCTCTTTTATAAGGGCACTAATTCTATTCATGAGGGCTCCACCTTCATGACCTAATTACCTCCCAAAGGCCCCACCTCCTCATACCATCACATTGGGTGTTAGGATTTCAACATATAAATGTAGGGGGAGGCGAGTACACAAACATTCAGCCCATAACAGAGAATAAATATTTAACCATTATACCCTCCCTAGCAAAGTCAGTGTTTCATGAAAGGAACAGTTTAACTGTGGGACCAAGTGGACTACCCTACAGGACCATTATGCAGGCCTAAACAGAGTCTTGAGACATGCGTATGGGATGAAGAATCTGACAGTCTATTATGAGTGGAATGAGTGGGAGGGTGGATGCAAGGGAGGCTGGCCTGTAGCCTTGCAGTACTTCACAACTCTTCTGTAAAAAAACTACTTAAGAAACTAGGCTGGAAGTCAGATTGTCTGGGTTAGAATCCAGTACTATCACTTAATACTTATACTTCTTCTAGAATTTCTATCAGCTCCAGTTGCCAATCTGTAAGATGGAGATGTGCGTCTGACTATACGGTTGTCATCAGTATTAAATGAGACAATCTAAGTACTTACCTAATCCTGTACATGTAGTGAACATTCAGTAATATTAAGTATTTTCAAAATTACTGATGACAATTATTATGCTGGGTCTGCTGCTAGAGTAACACAGGTTGGAGTTGAGAGAAACTCAGAGGGAAAAGGAACAACCTATGTTTTCTTCTTCCAACTTTTTTTTTTTTTTTTAACCAAGGTATATCACATGCTGGCCCAGGCCTGGATTATGGAAGACACCAAATCAGGGTCTCACAGGACAAAATATAAATAGCAGGCTGGTTGTCAGATATGTAAATACAGGAAAAGAAGGTGAACGGTGTCCCTGGGTATAATAGGTGGGCTGAACGACAAGGTTCTTGACCCCTAGACCGAGGAAAATTTGGCTGCAAGTAATAACACTAAGCCTGACACACAAACAAAATGTGACCTTTTTCTGCATTCCCAAAATGAGAGTTGACACTATTTGGTTGTGTGTCCAGTTCATGCCCCTTCTTCCTGATAGGTCCAAACCCCCAGAAGTTAGTGCTCAGTGATATTAACACCAGGCCATCACTGACGATGACTGGGTTCCTGAGCAAAGCTGAAATCGTCAGATTATCTTTTCCAGAGCCACTTAAACTTTGAATATGGCTCAACCTACCACATGCACTCTAAGGAAAGGGGGGTGTAGCCATATCCCACCAACTACATGTAGTAGAAGAGAGAATTTGTTTGCAAAAATATACAGTAAAACAGACATGCAAGGAGGAATAAAAATGAAGAATGGAAAGTCCCAACGGTTTTTCCTGTTTATGTTAGGCAACTGAGGCTTGGAGGAATTTCTGTCCCTGGACTTCAGGCTATGCCCCAGCACCCTCATTATTAATTTGCCTCATGACTTAAGAAGATCTCAAGTTTGTTTCCCTTACTTCGAATAAAAGAATTCAAACAATGTAATTACATAACCTCTGATAGTGAGCCATGGATTTTTGCCTCTATGATTACCCTCTAGCTCAATTTGAAAATATTATTGGACCTTCCTCTTGAATAGTGAAAGTAATGGGCAGAAAGTATCATTATAGCTTCAACAGCCTAATGCTGTTAAGTCATTAAAGGTTTTCACGCGCATTGATGTTACTTTATAGAGATAACTGCCAGTTCAGAGGACATGCTTAGCACTGTACAGCAGAAAAAGATTACGTAAACTTGTTCATAACTTGATGTCTATAATGAAGTATATTCCAAAATGAATTATCACAAAATGGTTATGACTTAATACCTATGTAAGTGCCTATTAAAAGCAAACAATAAGAGATACTCTAAATTCTTTCCAGCTTCAATCCAAGGCATAATATAGGGGGGAAAGTTTCCTTTTGCCTAACATTCATTGAAAGGATCTTAATTTCTAAAATCTGCTTTTGTCCCAAATGTTCAGAAGGTCACACATGCAAAAACAAAATAAAAAAAAAACCTAAGAAGCTGATCCTTAGAGCTGCAATATTTTTCCATCCTGAAAAGCAGGTTTCTGTGTATTTCTAGATGTTTTTCTCCTAAAATGTGCATCTGACAAGCAAAATGAGATGCCATCCCCTCCTCTGTCTGCGAGTCAGAAAAGGGGCTTCCAGCCTTTGCCCTAAGGAGGTAAGAGCCTTCTTGGAATGTGTCCATCATTAAAACAGTGCTTGAGGGCATTTACCTGCTCCTATTTTAATTACTGTTCTCATGTTATTTATGTTAACCCTATGGAAGTCAACCCCAAGCCCACTTTTAGCAATTAATTATTTTCCTTTTTTATTAACATATTTGGGTTTCGACCAAATAAACTGCTTTATAAAATTCATCATACTCACTAGCAGTACAGTGAAATCAATCCCTTTACACCACTGGTGCTGGAGGACAAGATAAACATGCCACATGGGCTAACATTTTAGCCTGAGTCAGCATAATAATTATGTTATTAGAGAATTCTTTTGTACTGATTAGCATACATCAGCATATAAATGAACTTCAGTGTCAAAACCTTTCCCTAACTGTGGATACACTGGTGCAGTTCCCTACCTGCCCCCACTTCCTTTCTGCCAGAGGAAGCTGGGAAACTTAGAGTCAAAGAAGGGCTTATTTTTGCAACATCACTTCAGTCTGGAAAAGACAAGGTTTACTTTGTAAATAAACTATTTTCCTGTAAATAAACTTGAGGAGGTCAATTCTGCAAAACAGGGGAAGAAAAAGGAGCACATAATGCATTGGACAGTGTGGGGAAGATTCAACATTAAAGTGTGGGTCTGGTGTGTGTCCAGTCTAGGGTGAAAGATAAGAGATCACTGGATAGTTCTGAAATGTGAAAGAAGACAAGTTCATTCTCTTAAAGGCCTCCTTGAGGATAGACATTAAACCTTGGATGTCCTTGAAATTCAGTACTTTTTTCTCTGTTCTAAGAGCAAAAGCTCTATTAGAGAAAAACTTTCCTTCCTCAAACCTCCACCCTTTCTATTCTCTTTACCTGCAATTTAGCAAATTCCATTTTTATTTACCTATGGTTAATATTTACTTTTATGTTGTAATGTCTCAGGAGACAGAAATCGCATCTTATTGATTACTGCACGTCTCATGATGCCTAATACTCAATATGTTTCTGTTCATTGTTTGCTTTGCTCAGCGTAGGTAATAAGGTATCTGAAAAATTTACTCAGAGCATCTCCAAATAGAAGAGACGAATGGAAGCTCTTATGCCAGCAGATGTCACCTCCGAGATTTGGCATGTGCAAATCACCATGTGTATTATGGAAAATAAATGTATTTTGACATATATAAGGTCAAATTACATATCCAAATAGGTAATTAATCTTACAAATAAAATCATTTTTCTAAACTATGAATAGTAACTGCTTAAATGGTAAAGGTCCATGACTTGCAGCCACACATTCTAAAATATGCTTGGACCAAGACTGTATAAATTTTTTTAAGCCTTGCTCTTTAGCATGTCCAGTTTCACCTTTGAATATGCCCTATTCACTATCATTCCTACTTTATGACCTTCATCGTGTGAAGCTACTAAGATAGCAGGAACTCTAAGCACTTTGAACAGAGACTGCATTGTATTCATATATATCTTAAGGTATGCAATACATCTTGGTGTACGCAATACATCTTAGTTAACATAATTACAACGATAATGATAATTATCTTGTTTAAACTGTTTCTCTTTCTTTTCTGTATGTAGAACTTCTTGGTGGCTACCAGCTATTTCTATAAATCTTAATTCAACAGTCCATACATTTTGTTTATGTATGTAAGTACGAACATGTGTAAAGAACAGATTGCAAAGCAAGGTTAAAGTAATCAATGCTCAAATGCACCAAATGCATTCATGTGCCTATAAGAAATTCTATATATTATAATTGATAGGTACTTAGTACTAAAAGATGAAAACCAAAAATCCATTTTAACAAGAATGTGCTGGACTTCCCTGGTGGTGCAGTGGTTGAGAGTCCGCCTGCCGATGTAGGGGACACGGATTCATTCCCCGGTCCAGGAGGATCCCACGTGCCGCAGAGCGGCTGGGCCCGTGAGCCATGGCCGCTGAGCCTGCACGTCCGGAGCCTGTGCTCCGCAACGGGAGAGGCCACAACAGTGAGAGGCCCGCGTACCACAAAAAAAAATAAAAAAAAAAAAACAACAACAAAAAAAAAACAAGAAGGTGCTAAATTTTTTAGAATTTATTCAGTATACGAATAAATGCAAAAGCAAAAATAGCATATAAAGATTTATACAGAATTGCATGCTTTAATTCTTGAGCTCAGGGGGATGATGATCACTATGGTGAAATAAAGAATGGTGATATTAATTCATTTATCAAAAAAAGACTACATGTCAAAGACAAATAGCCTCAACAAATTATTCATGTAAGATACTAGTTGTTATATATGTCACAAGTGAAAGTTGTGCCACTATTGACTTTTCAGGTATAAGAAAAGCTCTACCATTAGAAGTCAAACTCTTCTAGTATGTATACATGCTACTGGTTCAGTATCAACCATCCTTCCAGCCCTTCCTGCTGTGAATGGCCCCTGAACATTAACTGATGGTTGTGGTTTGCAGGTGGTCATAAGGAGGAATGTTTTTCTTGTTAAACTGATGCACACAAACCGTCTACAAAAAGCATCAATATTTAAATGAATGCCCACGGATTACGGTAATAACAACTCACATCTGAAATTCTGGAACCAAATATTTCAGTGTAATTTGTAGTCTATTTTTCTTGAATCAATTACTTCACTGTTTCATTAAAACGTTATGTCAAAGCTGTAAATTAAAAGCGCTACTAAATGACTAAAATACTATCTAATTCTTTTCATGTGCCTTTGCATTTGTTTGCAAAGCTATGTGAAATAGGCTTCTGGGGAAATGGTATATTAATGTGCATTTGTAGTAATTCATATTGCTGAGTTACATGAAGTAATAAAATGGCATTTCCTCTAATTTACTGAAGGACAAGGTTCTCATCAGGAACCAAAACAAGTGACATTTTTATAAAAAATGTGAACTTAGACTAAGTCAAGAGTAAGGAATATGTATATATTTTCAAGTTTTTTTATATTTGTCATCATTCACACTATCACTCAACCTCAAGCATTTTACCTATTACCACTTTATTACAAAAAAAACCAATTGATAGCAATGATGAAAAATGAAAAAGATTAAGTTCAGACACGAGTCACAGGAGGAATCCTGTTGACATTTGGTTCTAGCTATAGCATGGAGCTTGAGGTGCAGGTTATGTAGTTACTTAACTTTGTGAATGGCATGATGTTGTAGTCTAAAATATAAACTACAGTCTAGACTAGGAAACCCAGATTAAACCAATTATTGAATGAAATTATCCATTATATGTTAAGTATCTGTTAAGCATATTAGTTTATTCACTCCCAGGTTAATATGCTACTTACTACACAGTATGTTTAACAGTCAAGTGTTCTCAAATAAATTATCGCTAATTTTATAAAAAATATACTTAACTATATTTTACATTTTTCATTTTCTCCAATGCATTGAGCTTTCTGCAGAAAAACTTGTTGCAGAACAATGTTCCTGGTGAGCACTGGTGTTGGAAAAACTATCCAAAATCCAAATGACACCATTTTGAAGGTACTGAAGAATTACCAAGGCTGTGGACTTGAGAGACCCTGACCCCAGAGAAAATGGAAGTACAAAGGACAGAGCCCAACATTCACTACTGCTTTTCCATTTAAAATCATTTGCTAATTTGCAAGCAAAGGGTAGGAGCTGAAAATCTGAACAGAGCTTCTCATGGGGATGGGGCAACAAATTGGAGTTGAGGGACATCAAGGAGAACGGGTCCTAAGAAACACCCCAGTTGGGACCCATGAATGTTGATATTACACATAGCCAAACAAGCCTACATGCCAAATGCTTACATTTGTATTTGTGTGTATATGTTTACACATAAGCACACATACTTACTTCAAAGTTGAAACACATGAGTAGCCCTAAGACTGAACTGCAATTTTACAACTGCACTGAATTGAACATAATCTATCCCTTCTCTCTGCCTGAAGGAAGCAAAAGTGAATTCTCTCAAAAAAAAAATATTCAGAGACTAAAATTACCCCTAAAATTTTTCATACACTATTGAAAGAGAACATTCCATTAAATTTTTTCAGGCATATCATAAAAAAGAACAAATTAATCAAGGCCAAAATAGAAAAAACACAACAGAAACAAACCCATGGTAGAGATAGATATTGAAATTATCAGACGTAAATATGGTGAGTACTGTCATGTGGTTACATAACAAGGTAGAGAACTTCAGTCAAGAGCTGAAAACTATAAAAATTAATCAAATAGTCATTCTAGAAATAAAAATTTTACAATGGTTAAAATTTAAATAACACACTGTGACTCTAGGCATGTAATTATATTGAGTATAACACTAAATACTATCCAAATGAGATTAATATCATCCTTTTCCTAATAAGTATACATTTCTAGTAAGTACAAATTAGCCAAAGTTTCTTTGGCTAATCTTCCTGAAAATTACGCCATTGGTACATGAATTTCATCCTTACACTCAAATACAGGTTGTGATTTTCATTCTCCATCTATGAAAGTATCATTTTTTATACATATGTATCAGACCACTTGAAAATTTCATTTTTGCAAGTGTATTAAAAATGAGTCCAGAGGCAGGATCAAGATGGTGAAGTAGGAAGATCCTGAGCTCACCTCTTCCCTCAGACACACCAAAACTACTACTACATAAAGAACAACTCTGAGAACAACCTGAAGACTAACAGAAAAGCTCTTCTACAACTAAGGATATAAAGAAAAAACAATCAAGATGGGTAGGAGAAGCAGAGACAAAATCTAGTCAGGACCTACACCCCTGCTGTAGCAACCCACAAGCAAAAGGGGTTATCACAAAGGCAGAGGTCCTCCCTAAGGAGCAAGGGGTTCAAGCCCCATATGAGGCACCCCAACCCTGGGAACCTGCATCAGGAAGATGAGCCCTGTTAACATCTGTCTTTGAAAACCAAAGGGGCTTATATTCAGGAGAACCTGAGTGCTGGAGAAAACCACGACTTCACTCTTAAAGGGCTTATACACAAATTCACTTGCTCTGAGACCCAGCACAGAAGCAGGCGTTTGAAAAGTACTTGGGCCACACAAGAAAATGATTCACAGACTAACTGTAGGCAAAGTGCCAAAGGTCAAGGATCTGTTGGAACTTTCTCCTGGGACTGAAGCACTGGAAGGTGGCATTTTTCAAATTCTCCCTCTACCTAGCTAGCTCAGTGCTGGCAGGTACCATTTCTGACATATACCACCTATCTTTCTAGTACCACTTACCCCATCCCAGGATTCCCCTGTGACTCACACCCAATCCATCCACCCTGGCAAAGGCCCCTTCAAAGTGGCTCCCACCCTGGGGGTCCAGTCCCACCCACTAGGGTCCCCACAACAGCCACAGACTGGCCTCACAGACAGCTGTGCCAGAGGCCACCCCTGCACACCTGTGTACCACAGCAGCCAAGCAAGCACAGCACCAGTAAAACAGGTGGGCCCACTCTAACTCCCTGGAGTTTCTGGCTCTAGTGACCAGTGGGGCATTGCTCTTCTGAGTCCCACAGGAAAACTTCCACAAAAGACCACACCTTCAAGACCAGGAGACATTGTTGATCTACCTCATTCATAGGAACAGAGAGGCAAAACAAGGAGATAAAGGAGTTAGTTCCAAACTAAACAAAAAGACAAAACCTCAGGAAAAGAAACAAACAAAACAGAGATAAGTAACTTACTTGACAAAGAATTCAAAGTAACGGTCATAAAAACACTCACTGAACTCGGGAGAATAATGGATGAAAACAGTGAGGACTTCAGTAAAGAAACAGAAAAAATAAAACAGAACCAATCAGAGCTGAAGAATACAATAACTGAAATGAAAAACACACTAGATGGAATCAACAGTAGAATAGATGATAAGACTGGGGCTTCCCTGGTGGCGCAGTGGTTGAGAGTCCGCCTGCCGATGCAGGGGACACAGGTTTGTGCCCTGGTCTGAGAAGATCCCACATGCTGCGGAGTGGCTGGGCCTGTGAGCCATGGCCGCTGAGCCTGCGCGTCTGGAGCCTGTGCTCCGCAACGAAAAGAGGCCACAACAGTGAGAGGCCTACGTACCACAAAAAAAAAAAAAAAAAAAAAAAAAAGAAGACTGGATCAGCAATCTGGAAAAACAGGGTAGTGGAAACAAATCAATCAGGAAAGCAAAAAAAAAAAAATAATAATAGTTTAAGAGATCTCTAGGACACCATTAAATGTATTAACATTAGCATTGTAGGCGGTCTAGAAGAAGAGGAGAAAGAGAAATCGAAAAACTTACTTGAAGAAATAATGGCTGAAAACTTCCCTAACCTGGTGAAGGAAACAGACATCAAAGTCTAGGAAGCACACACAGTGCCAAACAAGATGAACCCCAAAACACAATGAGATTCATTACAATTAAAACGTCAAAAGTTAGAAAAAAGAATCTTGAAGGCAGGAAGAGAAAAACTAGTTGCATACAAGGGAACCCCCATAAGACTTTTTAAAAAGCTAAAGGAGGGCTTCCCTGGTGGCGAAGCGGTTGAGAGTCCGCCTGCCGATGCAGGGGACGTGGGTTCGTGACCCGGTATGGGAAGATCCCATGTGCCACGGAGCGGCTGGGCCCATGAGTCATGGCCGCTGAGCCTGCGCATCCGGAGCCTGTGCTCTGCAATGGGAGAGGCCACAACAGTGAGAGACCCGCGCACCGCAAAAAAAAAAAAAAAAAAAAAAAAAGCTAAAGGAGTCCACCTCCATTAAACCAGCTGTACAAAAATATTAAATGGGGCTTCCCTGGTGGTGCAGTGATTGGGAGTCCTCCTGCCAATGCAGGGGACACGGGTTCGTGCCCCGGTCCAGGAGGATCCCACATGCCGCGGAGCGGCTGGGCCCGTGGGCCGTGGCCACTGGGCCTGAGTGTCCGGAGCCTGTGCTCCATGGTGGGAGAGGCCACAGCGGTGAGAGGCCCGCATACTGCAAAACAACAACAACAAAAAATTAAAGGGACTTCATTAAACAAAAAGGAGCCACAGCTAGAAATAATTCATGAAAGGAAAAATACCACTGGTTAAAAAAAAAAACATACAGTTGGCCTTCTGTATCTGAGGTTCCACATCCACAGATTCAACCAACCACAGACCAAAAATATGGTTGAATCAGCAAATGCAGAATCCATGGATACACAGGGCCAATTGTAAAGGACTTGAGCATTGGATTTTGGTATCCACTAGGGGCAGAGCATTCTGGAACCAATCCCCTGTGGGCACAGAGGGCCAACAGTAAAGGCACTGATCAACCACACACAAAGCCAGTATGAAGGTTAAAAGACAAAAGCAATAAAAACAACTATAACTACAGTAATTAGTTAAGAGATAAACAAAATAAAAGGATGTAAAATATGACATCAAAAATGTAAAGTGGGGAAGTAGAAATATAGTGTTTTCAGAATGTCTTCAAACTTAAGTGACCATCAACTTAAAACAGACTGCTATATACATAGGTTGTGATACTTGAACCTTACGGCAACCACAAACCAGAAACATATAATAGATACATACACAAAAAAAGAGAAAGAAAAAGCATAACACTAAAGTCATCAAATCACAAAGAAGGACAGAGAAGAGATACAAAAGCAACCAGAAAAAACAAATTTACTAAATGGAGTAAGCAGACATCTATCAATAGTTACTTTAAATATAAATGGACTAAATGCTCCAATGAAAAGAAACTGAGTGGTTGAATGGATTAAAAAACAAGACCCATCTATATGTTGCCTATAAGAGACTTACTTCGTATCTAAAGCAACACACAGGCTGAAAGTCAAAGGATGAAAAGAAGATATTCTACGCAAATGGAATGGAAAAATATGGGGTAGCAATACTTCTATCAGATAAAAGAGACTTTAAAACAAAGGCTGTAACAAAAGACAAAGGGCATTGTATAATGATAAAGGGATTAATCCAACAAGAGGTTATAATCCCTGTAAATATTTATTACCCAAACATAGGAGCACCTAAATATTAACAGACATATAAAGAAAAACTGACAGTAACACAATAGTACTAGAGGACTTTAATTCCCCACTTACAGCAACGGATAGATTATCCAGAAAAAAAAATCAATAAAGAAATACTGCCCCTAATCTACACCTTTTACCAGCTGGACTCATTAGATACTTATAGAACATTACATCCTAAAACAGAATACGCGTTCTTCTCAAGTGTACATGGAACATTCTCCAGGATAGAGAGACATTCTCCAGGATAGAGAGAACATTCTCCACACTAGGCCACAAAACAAATCTCAATAAATTTAAGAAGACTGAAACCATATTAAGCATCTTTTCCAAGCACAATGGTATGAAACTAGAAATCAGCTACATGAAAAGTGGAAAAAACACATAGACTAAACATACTACTAAACTATCAATAGCTCAACAAAGAAATTAGAGAGGAAATCAAAGAATACCTTGAGACAAATGAAAAAGGTAACGCGCCCTTCCAAAATCTTTGAACACAGAAAAAGCAGTTTTAAGAGGAAAGTTTAGAGCAATATAGGCCTGTTTAAAAAAATTTTTTTCAATCTAACATTACACCTGAAAGGAACTAGAAAACAAAGCCCAAAATTAGTAGAAGGAAATAAAGACCAGAGTGGAAATAAGTCACATAGAGACCCCCCCCACCAAAGAAAAGAACAGAAAGATCAAGAACAGAAAAGATCAATGAACCTAAGAGTTGGTTCTTTGACAAGACAAACAAAACTGACAAACCTTTAGCCAGATTCATCAAGATAAAAAGAATGCCCAAATATATAAATAAAAAATGAAAGAGAAGTTACAACCAATACCACAGAAATACAAAAGATCAGAAGAGACTACTATGAACAACTATATGCCAACAAATTGGAAAAATCTAGAAAAGAAATGGACACATTCCTAGAAAATAGTCTTCCAAGCCTGAATCGGGAAGAAACAGACAATTTGATGAGACTGATCAGTAATATTGAAATTGAATCAGTAATCAAACAAAGTCCCAACCAGGGGCTTCCCTGGTGGCGCAGTGGTTGCGCATCCGCCTGCCGATGCAGGGGAGCCGGGTTCGCGCCCCGGTCTGGGAGGATCCCGCGTGCCGCGGAGCGGCTGGGCCCGTGGGCCGTGGCCGCTGAGCCTGTGCGTCCGGAGCCTGTGCTCCACAACGGGAGAGGCCGCAGCGGGGGGAGGCCCGCATACCACAAAAAAAAAAAAAAAAAAAAAAGTCCCAACCAAAAAAATTTCAGGACCATAAGGCTTCACAGATGAATTCTACCAAATACTGTAAGAAGAGTTAATACTTATTCTTCTTCAACTATTCCAAAAAGTTGAAGAGGCACGAAAGCTTCCAAACTTATTCTATCAGGCCAGACTTACCCTGACAAAATCAGACAAAGACACTATGAAAACAAATTATAGGCTAATATCCTTGATGAACATAGATGCAAAAATCCTCAACAAAATATTAGCAAACCAAATCCCACAATACATTAAAAGGAGCATATGCCATGATCAAGTGGGATTTATTCCAGGGATGTAAAGATGGTTAAACACCCAAAAATCAATGTGATATACCACATTTTTTTAAAAAAAGGATAAAAATTGTATGATCGTCTCAATAGATGCAGAAAAAAGCATTTGATAAATCCAACCATCATTTATGATAAAAAAAAACTTTCAAAGTGTGTACAGAGGGAATGTACAAGATAATAAAGGCCATGTATGACAAACCCACAGGTAATATTACACTCACCGGTGAAAAGCTAAAAGCCTTTTCTTTAAAGATCAGGAAAAAGACAAGGATACCCACTCTCACCACTTTTATTTAACATACTAATGGAAGTCCCAGCCACAGCAATTAGACAAGAAAAAGAAAAGGAATTCAAATTGGAAAAGAAGAAGTAAAACTATCACTATTTGCAGATGACATGATACTATATATAGAAAACCCTAAAGACTCCAACAAAAACTATTAGAACTCAGTGAATTCAGTAAAGCTTCAGGATATAATATAAATGTACAGAAATGTCTTGCATTTCTATACACTATCAGAAAGAGAAATGAACAATCCCATTTACATCAAAAAGAACACAACCAGGAGGTAAAAGACCTGTACTCAGAAAACTATAAGACATCAACGAAGAAATTAAAGGCAACATATAACTGGAAAGATATTCCATGCTCAAGGATTACAAGATTGTTACAATATCCATACCACCCAAAGTAATCTACAAAGTCAATGCTATCCCTATCAAAATACTAATATAATTTTTCACAGAACTGGGAAAAATAATCCTAAAATTTGTATGAAACCACAAAAGACCCTGAACTTCTAAAACAATCTCAAGAAAGAACAAAATTGGGGTCTCACACACTCTGGGTTCAAACTATACTACAAAGCTACAGTCATCAGAACAGTATGATACTGTACAAAAAACACGCACTTAGATCAATGGAACAGAATAGAGAGCCCAGAAAAAAAAAACCCACACACATATAGCCAATTAGTCTATGACAAAGGAGGCAAGAATATACAACAGAGAAAAGACAGTGTCTTCAGTAAGTGGTGTTGGGAAAACTGGACAGCTACATGCACAAGAACAAGTTTGAACCACTTTTTTATACCATATACAAAAATAAACTCCAATGGATTAAGACGTGAATGTAAAACCTGAAACCAAAAACCCCTACAAGAAAGCATAGGCAGTCAGCTACTTGACACTGATGTTGGCAGTATTTTTTAGATATGTAATCCTCAGGCAAGGGCAACAAAAGCAAAAACAAGACTACAAACTTAATCTTTTGCACAGCAAAGGAAACCAGCAATGAAATGCAAAGGCAAACTACCAAATGGGAGAAGATGTTTGCAAATCATATATCCACTAAGGGGTTAAGATTCAGAACACATAAATATAACTTATAAACCTTATCAAACAATCCAACTGAAAAATGGGCAGCAGACCTGAACAGACATTTTACCATAAAAGACATACAGAAGGCCAATAGGGACATGAAAAGATGGTCAACATCACTAATCAAAAAGGAAATGCAAATTTAAAGCACAATGAGATAACCACCTCATACCTGTCAGAAAGGCCATACCTGTCAGTGAGGATGTGGAGAAAAAAACTCCTTGTTCACTGCTGGTGGGAGTGTAAATTGATGCAGCTACTACAGAATCTACTGCACAAAACAGTATGGAAGTTCCTCAAAAAATTACAAATAGAACTACCATATGATCCAGCAATCCCATTTCTGGGAATACAGCCAAAGAAAATGAAAACACTAATTTAAAAAGATATATGCACCCCTGTGTCCGCAGTATTATTTACAACAGCCAAGATATGGAGGCAACTTAAGTGTCCAATGATAAATGAATGGGTAAAGACGTGGTATATATTATACAGTGAAATGTTAGCCATAAGAATAAAACCATGCCATTTGCTACAACATGAATGGGTCTAGAGGCTATTATGCTAAGTGAAATAAGTCAAAGACAAGTATCGTATGATTTTATCGTATGACATTTGGGACCTAAAAAACAGAACAAATGAAAAAACAAAACAAAAGAGAAACAGACTCATACAGAAAACAAACTGTTGGTTGCCAGAGAGGTGAAGAGGATTAAGAGGCACAAACTGCTAGTCATAAAATATGTCATGGGGATGTAATATACAGAATAGAGAATATAGTAAATAATACTATAATAACTTTAAATAGTGACAGATGGTAACTTATTATGATCTTAATATATATAAATGTTGAATAACTCTGCTGTACACCTGAAATATAACTCTGTAGGTCAAATATAATTCAATAATAAATAAAATGAAATACAATTTTAAACAATAGAAGAGTTCTTGATTATACTGCAGTCAAGTTAACCAAAGAACACTGAAATACTAAATGGACCTAAAGATATTTAGGTTTTCTGGTACGCAATATGCTTGTTTATCTTTTTCATTTATATCTCTAAGCCTTGTTACAGTTTTGAAGGAGAACAAGTTAAAGGTAGCCACTTTAATTCTCTTAATTTTTTCTAAAACTTCAAGAAATTATGCATCAACTAGAAAAAAAAATTTTAAACACAAATGTCACATTCACCACTTTTTTTTTTAACAAGTCTGAAGGCATGTATATGTATGCAAACACAAACACCAAAAATATAAAAAACAAAGTCATTCACCATTGAAAATATTGTCAGATACAACAGTAAAAAAGGTACTAAAGATTATCCAAAGGGACGCTAGATGTTTTTTATTAAAGCAATTATTGAGATACTATCACGCTTTTACCACCAATCTAGACACTGTGAGGATGCCATTGGACCGACACATGCACGAAGGAAATAATGCTGAATACCTATGTGGCCTCTTTCGGATTGTATTACATATTTAAACATGCTGTTCTATACTGTTTTCTATTATTTTATGATTCCAATCTTATTTCTCCATGGAAATGATACATCTTATCCTGGGAAACTCTCAATTCAAAGATATGTTATAATTCAAAAAGTCTTTTCTATGTCTGAAGCTTGGAATTGAAAAGTTAGTAGTAAATATATCCTCTGTTTTCCTTCCTTAGAAAGACAACATGCAGTAAGAGGCAGATTGCCTGGGATTAAATTCCAGGGTACTGTACACCAGCTACGAGTCTATACAACGTACTTAATATCTCTGTGCTAAAGTTTCCTCCTCTATAAAATAGTTATCACCTACTTCACATGATGACTATAAAGATTAAATAACATATATAAAGAGCTTAAAACAATTCTTGGTAAGCATTGTGTGTTTCCTGTTACGTTTGTGATCATTATTACTACTACTTCTGTTATTTACATATTCAAGTCTCTCTGCTCAGTATGTATTTCCTTTCTTCCTTCACTTGGCAAAAATATTTCTCATTTTTCAAAACCTGACTCAAAAAACTGTACTGAACCTGTAAAACAATGTCCCTTTTCAGTGCTACCATAACACTCTTTATGGCTATAATTATTAACCAAATTATGTTGAAATTATCTATTTGAATGTCTAATACCCTGTATACACCTGCCTCCTCCCTCCCCATGGTAAGGCTTTAAGTTCCTGAAGGGCAAGTGTCCTTTTTCCATTTGTTCCCTAGAACTGATGCATGGCTGTGTCAGGGGTCCCCAAGGACAACCCCAATGGTTCAGTGGTTCACTAGCTAGGGCTCACAGGACTTAGCACGCAGTTGCACTCATCGCTATCATTTACCACAGTGAACAGATACCAAGCAGAATCAGCAAAGGGAAAAAGTGCATGGGGCAAAGACCAGAGGAAACTAAGATGTTAAGAGCCCTCTCTCTGTGGAGTCACAGAGGACATGCTTTTTTCCCCTCCAGCATGGAACTGTGGTGATACATGCAAAGTATTGTCTACCAGGGCAGCGCATCAGAGCTTCAGAGTTGAATGGTTTACATCGGGGGTTCATCACATAAGGTACTCTCTGCCTCACTGATAGTAAAATCCCAGACTCACAGAAGAAAAGCAGATAGTCAGTATAAACAACACTTTATACAGTCTATATCTCATTTAGCTAAAGTTTCATACCAGTGTAGGGAACTGTTTACTATTCAAGTTCCCATATGTCAGTCAAGGTCCAGTCTTGCAAGTAGGCCTTTCTTTCCTGCACAAGAGCCTAACACATAAAATTTAATCAATAACTATTTGTGTAACCTGGACTAAGTGAGTTAAGCTAACCAATGAAACAATGTTAACAGGAGTAAAACAAACCCAACTCCCCAAATCTCGTAACTTATATTGCAACTATAATACCAGCTAATCATGAACACATTTGTCTAAAACATTTTTCTGGACACTCACACTGTACTATGTACTGCACTAGGTCTTGCAAAGATCAGTAAGATAAGACAGGCACTCTGTTATCAAATGGACACATTCACATAGGAAAGTCAGCTGTATAAAGAAATACTTAGAACTAGCTGTACACAGTGTGTGTGTATATATATATAGTTATAGCAATACTGATAGTAATAAAAATCACTTTTATTTTATATAATTAAATATTTCAATATTCATAGGAGTCAGATAATTAAGTGCTTCAATTAAAATGTTTCAAAAAGTGTCAACCAATTCCCAAACCTACATTTGTGGTCCTGATTTGGATAGTATGATAGATAAAACACTCTTAAGAATCTTACTGCTACAAAACAACTGAATCAGATGTAAAGCATGCTTTGTTTTTTCTTGGTTTCCAGAAATTAAAGGGAAAAAGCTTTATGGAGGGGTGGGGGAGGGGGAGCAAGCATACAAATTAAATCCTGAAACCAGGGCAGAAACCTATGAACTGGAAGCAAATACGAAAGCTGGGTTTGGCCTCTGGGCCAACCTCAACATCAACAGTGGGACTGGAGCTATGCCCTGGGCCCACTGCAAAGTAGGAGAGCTGAGTGCAAACTTGGGTGTGGGAAGGGATTGTAAGGAGGGAGAGAGGAAGTGACGGGGAGAGAAGATCCATAGCTTTCATCAGATTCCCACTGGAGTGTACTTTCAAAACGACTTAGGATCCACTAAACCAGAGGTTTGCAGTCCATCTAAAAAGATGGCTTTAAGAATCCGGGCACTAGAAGGAACCAAGATGGTGGAATAGAAGGACGTGCTCTCACTCCCTCTCGTGAGAACACCAGAATCACACCTGGCTGCGGGACAATCATCGACAGGAGGACACTGGAACACAGCAAAAAAGATACCGCACATCCAAAGACAGAGGAGAGGCCACAGTGAGACGGTAGGAGGGGCGCAATCACAGTAAAATCAAATCCCATAACTGCTGGGTGGGTGACTCACAGACTGGAGAACACTTATACCACAGAAGTCCACCCACTGAAGTGAAAGTTCTGAGCCCCACATCAGGCTTCCCAACCAGGGGGTCCAGCAACGGGAGAAGGAATTCCTAGAGAATCAGGCTTTGAAAGCTAGTGGGAGTTGACTGCAGGACTTCAACAGGACTGGGGGAAACAGAGACTCCACTCTTGGAGGGCACACACAGAGAGGTGTGTGCATCAGGATGCAGGGAAAGGAGCAGTGACCCCATAGGAGACTGAACCAGACCTCCCTGCTGGTGTTGGAGGGTCTCCTGTAGAGGCGTGGGGTGACTGTGGCTCACCGTGGGGATAGGGATGCTGGCAACAGAAGTTCTGGGAAGTACTCCTTGGAGTGAGCCCTCCCAGAGTCTGCCATTGGCCCCACCAAAGAGCCCAGGTAGGCTCCAGTGTTGGGTTGACTCGGGCCAAACAGCCAACAGCGAGGGAACCCAGCCCCACCCATCAGCAGTCAAGCAGATAAAAGTTTTACTGAGCTCTGCCCACCAGAGCAACAGTCAGCTCTACCCACCACCAGTCCCTCCCATCAGGAAACATGCACAAGCCTCTTAGATAGCCACATCCACCAGAGGGCAGACAGCAGAAGCAAGAAAGAGACGAACAATACAATAACTGAAATGAAAACTACACTAGAAGGAATCAATAGGATAATAACTGAGGCAGAAGAACGGATAAGTAACCTGGAAGACAGAATGGTGGAATTCACTGCCGTGGAACAGAATAAAGAAAAAAGAATGAAAAGAAATGAAGACAGCCTAAGAGACCTCTGGGACAACATTAAACACAACAACATTCACATTATAGGGGTCCCAGTAGGAGAAGAGAGAGAGGAAGGACCAGAGAAAATATTTGAAGAGAATACACTCGAAAATTTCCCTGACATGGGAAAGGAAATAGCCACCCAAGTCCAGGAAGTGCAGTGAGTCCCATAAAGGATAAACCCCAAGGAGAAATAAACTGAAACACACAGTAATCAAACTGGCAAAAATTAAAGACAAAGAAAAATTATTGAAAGCAGCAAGGGAAAAATGACAAATAACATACAAGGGAACTCCCATAAGGTTAACAGCTGATTTCTCAGTAGAAACTCTACAAGCCACAAGGGAGTGGC
>NC_041218.1:67152696-67154299 GCF_002837175.3 Physeter macrocephalus
AAGAGAAGAAAAGGACCTACAAAAACAAACCCAAAACAATTAAGAAAATGGTCATAGGAACATACATGTTGATAACTACCTTAAACGTGAATGCATTAAATGCTCCAACCACAGGCTTGCTGAATGGATACAAAAACAAGACCCATATTTATGCTGTCTACAAGATACCCACTTCAGACCTAGGGACACATACAGACTGAAAGTGAGGGGATGGAAAAAGATATTCCATGCAAATGGAAATCAAAAGAAAGCTGGAGTAGCAATATTCATATAAGATAAAACGGACTTTAAAATAAAGAATGTTACAAGAGACAAGGAAGGACACTACATAATGATCAACGGATCAATCCAAGAAGAAGATATAACAATTATAAATTTATATGCACCCAACATAGGAGCACCTCAATATATAAGACAACTGCTAAAAGCTATAAAAGAGGAGCAAACACCTCATTCAGATTCGATGGAGAAATCAAAAGCTTTAGAGACAAGCAAAAGCTAAGAGAATGCAGCATCACCAAACCAGCTCTACACCAAATGCTAAAGGAATCTAAGTGGGAAACACAAGAGAAGAAAAGGACCTACAAAAACAAACCCAAAACAATTAAGAAAATGGTCATAGGAACATACATGTTGATAACTACCTTAAACGTGAATGCATTAAATGCTCCAACCACAGGCTTGCTGAATGGATACAAAAACAAATAAATTTCAGAAAATTGAAATCATTTCAAACATCTTTTCTGACCACAACGCTATGAGATTAGAAATGAATTACAGGGAAAAAAACATAAAAACACAAACACATGGAGGCTCAACAATACATTACTAAATAACCAAGAGATCAATGAAGAAATCAAAGAGGAAATCACAAAATACCTAGAGACAAATGACAATGAAAACACGACGATCCAAAACCTATGTGATACAGCAAAAGCAGTTCTAAGACGGAAGATTATAGCTATACAAGCCTACCTCAAGACACAAGACAAATCTCAAATAAACAATCTAACCTTACACCTGAAGAAACTAAAGAATGAAGAACAAACAAAACCCAAAGTTAGCAGAAGGAAAAAATCATAAAGATCAGAGCAGAAATAAATGAAATAGAAACAAAGAAAACGATAACAAAGATCAATAAAACTAAAAGCTGGTTCTTTGAGAAGATAGACAAAATTGATAAAACATTAGCCAGACTCATCAAGAGAAAGAGGGAGAGGACTCAAATGAATAAAATTTGAAATGAAAAAGGAGAAGTTACAACAGACACTGCAGAAATACAAAGTATCCTAAGATACTATCACAAGCAGCTCTATGCCAATAAAATGGACAACCTGGAAGAAATGGACAAATTCTTAGAAAGGTATAACCTGCCAAGACTGAACCAGGAAGAAATAGAAAATATGAACAAACCAATCACAAGTAATGAAATTGAAACTGTGATTAAAAATCTTCCAACAAACAAAAGTCCAGGACCAGATGGCTTCACAGGTGAATTCTATCAAACATTTAGAGAAGAGCTAACACCCATCCTTCTCAAACTCTTCCAAAAAATTGCAGAGGAAGGAACACTCCCAAACTCATTCTATGAGGCCACCATCAC
>NC_041218.1:67155549-67213317 GCF_002837175.3 Physeter macrocephalus
AGAAAATATTTGCAAACGAATCAATGGACAAAGGATTAATCTCCAAAATATATAAACAGCTCATGCAGCTCAATATTAAAGAAACAAACAACCCAATCCAAAAATGGGCAGAAGACCTAAATAGACATTTCTCCAAAGAAGACATACAGATGGCCAAGAAGCACATGAAAAGCTGCTCAACATCACTAATTATTGGAGAAATGCAAATCAAAACTACAATGAGGCATCACCTCACACCAGTTAGAATGAGTGGCATCAGAAAATCTACCAACAACAAATGCTGGAGAGAGTGTGGAGAAAAGGAAACCCTCTTGCACTGTTGGTGGGAATGTAAATTGATACAGCCACTATGGAAAACAGTATGGAGGTTCCTTAAAAAACTAAAAATAAAATTACCATATGATCCAGCAATCCCACTACTGGGCATATACCCAGAGAAAACCTTAATTCACAAAGACACATGTACCCCAATGTTCACTGCACACTATTTACAATAGCCAGGTCATGGAAGCAACCTAAACGCCCATCGACAGACAAATGGATAAAGAAGTTGTGGTACATATATACAACGGAATATTACTCAGCCATAAAAAGGAACGAAATTGGGTCATTTGTTGAGACGTGGATGGATCTAGAGACTGTGATACAGTGAAGTAAGTCAGAAATAGAAAAACAAATATTGTATATTAACGCACATATGTGGAACCTAGAAAAATAGTACAGATGAACCAGTTTGCAGGGCAGAAATTGAGACACAGATGTAGAGGACAAACTTATGGACACCAAGGGGGGAAAGGAGTTGGGGGGTGGTAGTGGTGGTGTGATGAATTGGACGATTGGGATTGACATGTATACACTGATGTGTATAAAATTGATGACTAATAAGAACCTGCTGTATAAAAGAAATAAATTAAATTAAATTCAAAAATTAAAAAAAAAAGAATCCGGGCACTAGATGCTAATCTGGAAGCATTGGAGAACTGAGAAAGAATCATTCCAAGTTCCAAAAGAATAGGTCACTATATTTGAAAGATTGATTGGGAGAAAATTCAGCACTGAGAAATGCAAAGAAATAATCGGTTTTGAAAGAAGTAATAAGCTTATCTGTGTGGATTTAGTAAAATATACCTTCTTATCCTGCTCCAATTAACTTACTAGAAAATCTGAATAATCTTGAGCAATCATATGTGATTTAATAACTTCCACCCTCCCACTCTTACCAGGCTTTATATAAAATTGACATCTTTAAAGTTTGTCTCCTTTGAAAGTATTAAATATTGGGATAAAGAAAATTAGAATGTAGAAATTCTTCTTGATTAGCTGTAGATCATCTGAAAAAAATATAGCTAAGCTTTGAATAGCATCTTTCTTAAAAAGCATGACAGAACTCAATATCCATATGAAAGAGATAAATTTATACAAATATGAAGAAGATGTGGTATTTGTGAATAAATGACCACTGCTTCTCACAACTAGCAGATTTTTTACTGTTACACGTTATTAAAACACAGAATTTTTTTTTTTGCAGTACACGGGCCTCCCACTGTTGTGGCCTCTCCCGTTGCGGAGCACAGGCTCCGGACGCACAGGCTCAGCAGCCATGGCTCATGGGCCTAGCCGCTCCACGGCATGTGAGATCTTCCTGGACCGGGGCACGAACCTGTGTCCCCTGCATCGGCAGGCGGACTCTCAACCACTGCGCCACCAGGGAAGCCCCATAAAACACAGAATTTTGTTAAATGTCATTATATGTGAACTGAAAATTCTATCTCCACAAATATTAACAATTAGCTTAAATATATCTCATCCTAAATGACATCACAATATCTCCATGTGTAGCCAATTTAAGATTTATCAATCAGCTCATAAAAATTCCAATTAAATGGATTACAAAACTATCAGGGTAGTCATTGCATCATGAATACTATAAATATTCTCATAAGCTATTTAACTCAACTGCTGCTTACCTTTACAGATTAAGGATTTTATGTACATATATACATAATTTTTATAATTATTTTAAATATTGCTATTCATGCTTGGAGCAGGGGAGAAAACAGATTTCCAAAATATATCTTAGATACTAATATTTATATAATATAGACTATTTGGGTAATATGGTTTAACATTATTTAGTAATTTATTAATTCAGGTAAGACTGCCTAAATTCAACCCCAAGGCCTGAATGCTCTGTACATTTTTAAAACAAACACTGACAACGTTAACAGGAATATGACACAAAATAAAGCAGAATATACTTTATCTTTCTATATCTATTTATACAGCTACATTAATCTGAATAGGCTAGGTTATGCTGCAGTTACAAACAATATTTCATTGTTTCAGGGACTCAGGCTGAGAGAGGCTTCAACTCCACGTTACAAAAATTGCCAAGACAAAGTAGAGAGGGGGGACAGAAGGAGAGTAGACAATTCTGTACCACTCACCAACTCTCACATTTTTGCTTCTGCTCACATTCTATTGGCCAAACCTAATGGATGACATATCTCATTTCTTCAGCTTATGGGAAATGTCAGTCCTATCATATGCCCAAAAACTGGGGAGTCAATAACACCTGGTGAACAGCACTAATCATTAATATAATAGTCAAATACATGCCAAGCACCGTGGTAGTTACTACAGGCATCCATGCTATAAACACAGAAGTATATAGTCTTTTAATTTGAGAGTATATATCATCAAAACTGTTCCTCAAAGTCTTTCATTTTACATTTCTTATTTTGTTCTCCCAAAAGATTATTGGAATATTGTTATTTAGTTGAAAATGTCAGGGAAAAAAAAGGTCTCATACCAAAAAGACACATTACTTTTTAAAATATTTCTTTTAACTACAGTTTTTCCTAAATTAAACAGTTTGAAATCAAATTATTCTTGGTACAAGTGATTCATAATTACTCTTGGTAAACTGATCCATTCAATCAACATTTATGAAGTTCCTACAGTTCATAAGCTCAGAGCTAGTTGTTGTGCAAGCTTTAATCTCTAAGTTTCCCTACCACAAGATACTTAAAATTGCATTACTCAATTTCTTACTGAATGATGACTTAAATCCATCTGTGTGGAGTGTCTTGGGTTCTAATACAGCACTACAGGTCTAGGTATGTAATTGAGATACATATAGTTTTTTGGTGTTTGGGTTTTGTTTTTGTTTTTGTTTTTTACAGAGAACTCAGCAGTATTACATCAGTTATCTAGCACAAACAATTAAAGCAAACACTATTAAAATCTCATTGTAGCAGAATAGTTTTAAAGAATCAGCTAACCAAATAATATTTTTAAATAGTGTTAAATTGGAAGAGCTATCTAGTGGGAAGTCACAGGGCTGTACTCTATTCAATGTTTTGCCAAAGACTAAATTCTCGATATAAAAGCAGTATTCAAATTCATGATGACAAAGAGCATAGACAAAGCATAAGGAAAAGCCAGCATCATGTATGTTTCATTATTCAGCAATAATCTGGAAGCCAATACCTGTGATTTATTCCATTTTTAACTCTATCACCATACCACTATTCCTAGCTTGTTTCCTCAGAATTCTAAATTAGCTTCCACTCTTGAGAATTTTGAAATGTTTGTTTCCAAGAAAGTAATTTGGTCATCTTAGGCCTTGACTCATGCAAACTCTAAAACACTACGTACGGAAAATATTATCTGAGTTAAATGTGACACAGGCTAGTGAAGTATAAGGATCTAGATTCTCAATGGCATCAAACTCTTCCAAAGTCCTAGAGATGTCATAGAAGTATGTTCACATGGTCATATGGTTTTACAAAATTTTTGCAAATTAGATTTGAGCCACTTTCAATAAAGACCACTGGCTCTTTTCACTGCTTCTGCTCTGTGATTCTTCCCATATTCTGGGTGCCATTAAACTGGCTACAAGCATTGTTTTGATATTCAGCTAAGGCGTAACTGATTTGAGAACAAATTTGGCAAAATATATTTGAGTTTTAGTCATGTTTATGTATATTTATGTAATTGTAGCTGTCTGGGCTTAGGAATGACTTTCAAGCATATTCCTAGTGACCACACAGCCAATGATTTTTTCATGGAAGTACAGGGCCAGAGATCAGAGTGTATTTTGAATGTTCCCTGCAGGGCCCAGCATGAGAAGTATGTAGGTATTAGAAGAGAAACATGCTTAAATGTAGCCAGAGGATGGTTGTTGGAAAATTACTCCAGCTTTTATAACCATATATGATGAAACAAAGAGGTTCTCTCAACTGTGACAATCCTAGAATTTTATAAGACACCACTAAAAAGTTGTGAGGCTGTAAGCAACTTTTCTATACTATCAATTTAAAATAAAAATTCAAAAAAATTAAAACAAAAGAAAATAAAAATTCAGACAATCATACTACAGGAAAGACATTCATACTTTTTTCTTTCTATAGAAAAAGATATGAAATTATTGTCATATGAAGAAGTGGTCAAAGTATGCAGCCAAAACATGGGAAAATATATTGTAGAAGTGTTTTAGACAGTTAATTGATAACATGACATTATTTTTCAGGATGCTGCAATGGCCATGGTATCTACCCGCTTCTGAAGACATATAACTCTGATTTCTTTTCTCAGTCTAAATAATCATTTCATATGTAAATCTGTATTTGTGTGATTATAGATATATTTTTTATAGAGGCCTCCCAAAATTGCTCTAGCTTTAATTTAGGTCACTCAAAATTTGGAGCCACCCCTGAATCGGGACCTCCAGCATCACCATTCATCATCCTTATCATCACCATCTCCACTACAGTCAAGGTGGAAATATGCAAGAATGACAACTGAAAAACTCCAATCCCGAATTTCTTCTATAAATCTATCAATATTTGAGCTGTCAAAATTGCTGGAGGTGTGTATGTGTATTTCATAAGAAAGTTTATTTATCCCTCTCTGTTCTGTTCTTCCAAAAATAATGAAAGGAGGCTATGATAGCTGGTTTATCATCTCCCTCACTTTACCGCCCTCAGTCTGGTAAAATATATCAGTCACATCATTGATGATGACTCAGTTTCAGCTGGCTTATATGGATAAAATAAGGTTGGGCTGGATAAGCTCCAAGTCCCTTCTGGTTTTTACTTACTATGATTATATCTCAGATATTAACCCAGTTTAGGATATTCAACAGATAGACAAATGTAAAAGTTTAATTATTTTAAAATTATATGAACCCATCACCAAAGGCCAATGACTTAAACAGTTGTGCCTGTGTAATGAAGCCTCTATAAGAACCCAAAAGGATGGCTCTCCAGAGGCTTCCAGGTTGGTGAGCATGTGGGGATGCAGGGAGAGTGGTGCGCTCAGAGATCATGGAGGCTCCACGCCCTTCCCACATAATTTGCCCCAAAGCAACACTTCCATCTGGCTGTGTCTGAGTTTTATCATTTTATGATAAACCGGTAATCTGGTGACCTTGTACAAGGGCTCTGACATGGAGAACTTCGGGTTCAGTGTAGCAGACGGCTTGCTGGAGAAAGGATTATGTGTCAAAAATATTCGCCCAGTTGGGCCAGATCTTGGTGGCTTAAAGCCCTACGATAGGCTCTTACAGGTTAATCATGACCGAACGAGAGACTCTGACTACTGCCTTGTTGTGCCTCTCATAGCAGAATCTGGTAATAAGCTGGACGGGTTATTAGTAGAAACCCCTGGCTTCACAGAAGTCCATAGAACAGACTCTACCAGGAGGAGAATGGAGGGAACAGAACAGTGCTTTTTTCCAACAGTCGAGCCACGGTGGTAATTTGGAGATACGAGAACCCACTAATACACTATAGTGACGCTTTTTCTAAAGCAGGACAAAAGACGGTATCTACGTGGTGCTAAAAAAAAATCCCTTTAAGATTTCTGTGACATTTGAACCACGGATAATCACGTGGCATTAACTGCGAGCACAGGGGACTTTTAAATCTCATGGCTCATGTTCACTTCACCTTTCAAGTTGAAGAGGTTTCTTTGGTGGTGATCACTGTGGTATATGACAGGCAAACCCCTGCCAAGCCCAAGGGTAGAGAAAAAGAAAAACAGACAGGCCACCCCTCTCTACAATTAACATCAGAGGAAATTTTTTACGAGTCCATCTTCCTATTCCTTTCTAAAATGAGAAATGTCTGTTTGAACATGTTCTCTATGATAATTTGCTTAATTCACTTTGAAATCAGTTTCTTACTATGAAGTCATTCATGTAAGAATTTAACCAACAGGCTTTTCATAAAGCTGGCTCTACTAGGAGAACTAGTTTGGTGAACTGCTGGAACTGCTGCTGTGGGAGGGGTACAGGTATAAAATCATCTTACAACATTTCAGCAATGATGCACGTAGGCAACCGTAATAGGTGGTGGTAAATGTTTTGCCCCAGTATAGGAATGATTTTAACTAAGATGTATGCTATTCCCTATGCAACAAATTATCAAACAGGGTATGTCTTGGGACCTGTTTTGTTTTTTTTTAAGGACACGTTTTTAATAGCTGAAAAATCTCTGATAATGAATTAGGGTGTTCAGCAACACTGAGAATTAGTTATTTTTAGAATTCAAGACTAAGAAGTTAAGAGAGAATGAAGAGTCTATTAAAATGAGGTTTATCTTAATGATAGGCAAATCAAACTCACTGCTTGACATGTTTTGAAAACTGGTTATATTGGGGGGTGTACAGCAAATGTACTTAAAAATGACACTGGACTGTCTTTTGTTCTGAGCCATGCCACTTACTGAAATTGTAAATACATTTTTCACAAAATGCATTGCCGATTATTATCATCCCTCAAAGCAATAAATTGTGACAGTTGCTTTCAATGTTTGTCAGCAACTGTTTTCATTTGTTCAGATATTTTGAAAAGTTACACTAATAACTGTTATTAGGTGAATATAAAAAAATAGATCTGTATATTAATTGTAGAATCTCCATACTGAAACAATTATTTTCCATTTTTATTCTGATCAATAATTCAAACAACTGCTTAGGTAAAGCTTTTGAACACTGTGTCCTTTGTTTAAGGAAAAAGTTCACCTTTCTTTTTTGTGCAAATAAATGTATTATTTCAATCATAGTTCAGAACCACCAGGGCAAGAAAGTATAGAGCAGAATCATGTTAAGGAAAAAAAAAAAAGATGAGTCACTTAAATATGTATTTTTATTTGTAACAAACAAGTATTAAACTGTAAGGTATTTCTGTACAAATTTAACTCTTTAATAGCATGGTCTTTATCATCTATGTATGGTTTTGGGGAATTAAAAATTGTTGCAAATATTTGTATGGAAAAAAAAACCCTCTACCAAATGGAAAAAACAGTGATTTTAAAAAGCCAAAAAAAAATTATATGAACCTTATAAATAATAAATGAGATGAACATGCAATATATCCTCTGGTTATACTATACATATATCCTCCATTTTGGAGAAAGTGGTCAGATGGGAGGAATTTTGAGGCCAAGGGAACAGAACAGGCAAAGATTTAAGGTAAAGGAGAATGCAATTATTGGGGGAGCTGGAAGTTTTTTTTACAATTGTAATATTCTACCAAGGTTATTAGTATGTGATCAAAATAAGGCTGATGCAATTAAAAGGAGCCAATTTTAGATGCTGTATGTCATTCATATGAAGAATCTGGAAATTTGAGAACACTGGTCTCTGATGGTATTAGTCAGAAGAATGATGTGATCAAATTGGTCCATGTATTAGTTTCCTACTGCCACTATAACAAATTACCACAAACTTAGTGGTTTTAAACACAAATGTATTATCTTACAGCTCTGGAGGCAGAGGTCTGAAATGGATCTCATGAAGCTAAAATCAAGGTGTCCACAGAGATGCATTTCTTCTGAAGGTTGTAAGGGAGAAACCATTTCTTGTATTTTCTAATTTCTAGAGGCCACATGCATTACCTGGCTTGTAGCTGTATCACTCCACCCTCTTTGTCACATCTTCTGATTCTCCTTCCTTGCTCTTTCCCTTAGCAGGACTGTTTTCATTACATTTTACCCACCCAGATAAACCAGGATAATCTCCCCACCTGAACATCCTTAATTTACATGCACCTGCAAAATTCCTTTTGCCATGTAAAATGCCATATTCACAAGTTCTAGAAGTTGGGACATGGACATCTATGGAGGCCATTATTCTGCCTACCATATTGACTTAGATAATCTCTCTACAATCATTTAAAAATATTTAATCAATTCTATGTAGCAAGAAGTACATAAGCGGCTGTGGCTAAAAGGATGAACAAAACATGCATAGTCTCTTCTCTCATAGCATATAGAAGCTGGTAGAAGAGGAAGGTATTAGTCAAATTATCATGCAAATATATAATTATTCTGTGTAATTATAGCAAGAAACTGATTATCAAGATCAAAAAACTGAATTTAAACTACAGAAAGCTATAGCAGTTTATGAGAGGGAGAACAAATATAGCCTATAATATCAAAGAAGGCTTTCCTAAGCAACTGAGAATAAAAACAAAAGTAAAATGAAAAGTGTCTAGTATTTCATTTGTGTGGTCTATTAGATGGTGGAGAAAGCTTATTAGGTTTTCTTGAGAAGCGCATTAACAGTTAAGAACATAGGAATAACCCAGATTTCACTGAATTAAATAAAATGGCAGGTGAAAAAATTCAGGTAAGATATGCTGACAACTCTTCCAAGAAGTGTGGCTAAGAGGAGGGAGAGGGGAAAAAAACTAGAAGAGAATGTGAATTTGAAGGAGAAACAAAAAGAAAATAAACATGCATGAGAAAGTAAAAATAGCAAGGTCTTTTGAGGTTAAAAATATAGTATTAGGAAGGAATAAGTGATTAACAAAAGACCCCAAACCAGCTGGGAAGACATGGAACCCAGAGCCCAGATGGAGGAACAAACCTTGGAAGAATCACTCTGTTCATTGTATCAGAAGGGAAAGAGAAAGTACGATGTGAAGTTAAATTTTAGGTGTGCAGGTGAGAATTAGTTCCTTTGTCACAGAGTTCATTTCCTACAAAAGTGGGCGGCATGGTCCTATGTGCTTAGCAGCCAAAGTAGCATCATGGAGAAGACAGGACAGTTGGACTGATGAAAAATTAATGTTTTACCAAGGAGATGAGATGAAAAATGGTGGATAGTGGAGTAGAAGGTATTGCCAAGAAAGTGGTTATGTCATATATAAATGAGATTTTTTAAAAACTGAAGAGAGGAGAGAGCTAAATAGAAGAGTCATATCACTAACTCCTTCAATTCACTCATTCATTTGACAGATATCTATCAAGACACACTATGTGCCAAGATCTACCTAGGCATTAAAGAGTCAAGGAAACAGCAATTTCAGAAAAGTTAAAGAAGTGAAGTAATATGACAGAAAGCTGGAAAGATAAAGTTATGGTCTGAAAACGAGATTTGAAATCAAGGTTACAGATATTATCAGTTAGGAATGGCTGATTTAAGTATCAGAAACAAAAGTGGTTAAAGGAAAAGGTAATGAACTGGCTCAAGTAAATGAAAAGTCCAAGGGATGAGTTAGCTTAATGCCAGAAGACCCAGGGCTCAAATATCAGGACTTGGAATATCTCCATGCTTGGGTATAAAACATGTTTTTTTTGGTTTCATTCCCAGGTACAAAAGGTATCAAAGTGTTTCCTACAGAGCAAACGGCCATAGAAACCTTAGCCTCATATCCTTTCAGTCACATCCAATAACAAACACCAAGGGTTTTTCCCAATCTTCCACAAATATTCTGTGAAAGAAAAAGATTGGACCAGCTTAGGTTAGGCTAAACTAGTTACTGTTGCTAGTTACTAGCAATACTTTGGCTTCCAAGGGGGTTCTCCAGAAAGAGAACCGTCAAGACAAATGGCCTTGGATCTCCAAGGGAGGAATGAATAAAATGAAAGAGGACTGTAGCTAGAAGAATGCAAATGGGATGCTGGAGAAGTAAACTATGAACATCACTAAAAAGACATAGTTTTTCTATTTCTAATGTTAGTATCTCCTCTTATATGGCGACAAGAATTGATGGCTAACATGGATGGGAGGTAGAAATCATTAGAACTGAGAAATTCA
The DNA here is from genome assembly GCF_002837175.3 of Physeter macrocephalus. NCBI lineage: Eukaryota > Metazoa > Chordata > Mammalia > Artiodactyla > Physeteridae > Physeter > Physeter macrocephalus. The sequence goes on from NC_041218.1 coordinate 67,165,600, forward strand.
AAGAAGTGTTGGTTCACCAGGTTAGATATTAAAGTCACCTAGGACAATGGCACATCTGGGAGAGAGTAGTAGACTAAGTGCAAAAGGCTTTTAAAATAAAAGTGAATGAGAAGACTGATGGAGGGAAATAAGGAAGGTAGAGATGGCGAAGCTAAATGACTCAAGCCTACTATTATTTTTCTAAATAATGTTATATCCCACATATTGTCAAATACCATTTTAATTGATCTTTTAGTATTATCCTTGAAAAAAATGATTATTTTGAATTTCTTAGTAACTGACTTGTCTAACTTTTTTTAATGTTTTAGGAAATTAAAATATAGTGAAAATACTAAAAGTACTTTCATATTTACAACTTATATAATATATATTTAATCCTTGGACTTTTAATACATTTTTGTCTCCTTCCACATTAAAAAAGAATAATTTCTTACTTTGTCATTCTGATTATATACACTCAACTTCAATAACATTTGTTTTTCATTTCCCAGGAATTTTCATGAAATTTCATTCATACTACTACAAGCAATGTAACACTATGTTATGTACATGCATACATATATATTAGAAGATTGATATTTGTAAAAAGATATTCTTAAAAAGATTTTTTTCAAGAATCTAAATAATGGGGGTGGGAGAGAGGGAACTGGATGAAGGCAGTCAAAGGGACAAGATTCTGGTTATAAGATATATAAATACTAGAGATGTAATATACAACATAAACAACACTGCTGCGTGTTCTATATGAAATTTGTTAAGAGTAAATCCTAACGGTTCTCATAGTAAGAAAAAATTTTTTTTCTATTTCTTTAACTTTGTATCTACATGAGATGATGTTCACTAAACTTAATGTAATAGTCACTTCATGATGTAAGTCAACTAATTATGCTGTATATCTTAAAGTTACAGGGCTGTATGTCAATTATTATCTCAATAAAAATGGAAGAAAAGGGCTTCCCTGGTGGCGCAGCGGTTGAGAGTCTGCCTGCCGATGCAGGGGACACGGGTTCGTGTCCCGGTCCGGGAAGATCCCACATGCCGTGGAGCAGCTGGGCCCATGAGCCATGGCCTCTGAGCCTGCGCGTCCGGAGCCTGTGCTCCGCAACGGGGAGAGGCCACAACAGTGAGAGGCCCGCGTACCACAAAAAAAAAAAAAAGGAAGAAAAAATCTAAATTATTATTATACATTCTAAACAATAATGCAAGAAAATATTTAGAGTTGGCTTTTGTTTGAGAAATAGAAATTATGGGAAATGTAACTCAATTTCAGTTTTCATTAACACTAATATATGTCTAATCTGGAATAATTTATTCTTAGATTCCATGCCTTTAGCAGCAGATATTTGAAGGGAGCAGAATATGCCACCCCAAAATGCACCACTTTAGCAGGTGAATTATTTGGGGCTGAAGGCAGTCAAGACCAGCAGACTCAGGAAGAGCTTTTTACCTCCCTCTTAACTGCCTAAAAGAATTTGGATGGGGGCTGAATCCAGGAGAGAGCTATTACCGGAGAAAACTTTATCTGAAAGACTCCTCTACATAGCAGGACAAATATCTGATTACCAAACATCTGCTCTTCTCATCCTCCTGTGAATCACCCCTCTCCCCCTTGAAGCCCCAGACCCCTATCGCTACCCTTAGCTCAGGATAGCATGTAAGCCTCAACTGGCTGACTGCCTTTAAGTGTCATGTCTTTGTGGGGTTCCCATATGTACATAACTAAATTTGTTTCTTCTGTTAGTCTGTCTTATATCAATTTAATTATTAGACCAGCCAAAGAACCTAGCAGGGAAAAGTTTTCCATCACTGCACATTAATCATGTTAATTTTCTAAAAACTTATACTATTGATAGAAAAAAATAAGTGCCCAACTCAATACAACATGAAATGAATCAGCAAAAGAAAAATGTCTCCTTGCTTGTTCAAACAACTTAGATCATTCAAGTAGCTTACTACTACAGGTTGTGTGTCTTTTTTTGGCATTATGAAGGAAAATAAACTATATAGAAATTCAGACAGATACAAGAACATGAGACATCTTGAAGCCACCGAAAGTGAATCCCAGGCATCATGTTATCACAGTGATTTAATGAAGCTATCATTACCACATCAGAATTCCAATCAGATGCCGATATTTAGACCTCAGAAACGCATGTTTAACAACGGAAAAAATAAGAATGACTAAGTAAACAAGTTTGAGATTGGCACAGAGCTGATATATAGTCAAAATTTCATAATGCTTTCATAAATTAAAGAAAAAGGAAAAAAAAAGTTAAAGCCTTTCAGATTGTATACTATTCAGGCTCTAAGTAAATGAAACTCCTTTTTGGATGTTATTGCTTGTTACTGAGTAAATTATTACTTATGTCTCTGCAAAGGCAAGGTATTAGAGCCATAAGCATCCAATACTTTAAAATTTACTTCTACAATGTTCGATAATTTTTCAAAAGGCATATAAAGACAGAGGAAATTTCAATTATTAAAATAAAAAGAAATGCACATTTACCTTCTTACCTTCTGAATAGTTACAACTGAATGGAGTACTTTTCCCCCTCCCATTCCCCCTCTCATTCTCGCTTTCTCCTACACTCTTCCTCACTTCCTAAGTGTGGCAGAAAAACAACCTTAGAAAAATGCCTTTTCATTATTCTATAGCCACACGTTTTCATTTTTCAAACTCACTATATTTGACAAGAATTAATTTAAATTACACTAATGAATCTGCACTTGTATGAGGAATTATTTTTTGGTTGACAAATAAAATGTTCCTTAGATAAAATAGTAGACAAAACAGCACTGTTTTGAGGGAAAACAATAAAGGCTTTCTTTCTAAGTATAAGGGAAACTTAGTCATGAGAAATAGCTGAATTGATTTCCAAAGAATGATCAAATTCTTCCACTTCTTCAAATAAACTTCCAATGCAGCAGTGCATACAGTAAAGAGCTCCCTTGTGAGACACTATTTTACTATTGTGCTGTAAGATTATAATCTGCATTAAAGATAGACAAGTTCTTTTTAATATTTCTTAGATAATATCAAAACTGATAGCCACAATTTGTGATATTAACTTCATCTAAAAATGCATTCCAGATACTCCTGTGAATAGGGAAGTCTGTGTGAATTATACTCTAGTCTAGCCTACAAAAAGAAATGACAGTCCAGTCTCTCGGCTTCTTGGCAGTAGCTGTCTTTTCAGCCTTTTTCTTAATTTCCAGGACATGAATTTACCACCATGTCCTCTGAAGAAGGGAAGCTCTTCATGGGAGGGCTCAACTTCAACAATGATGAGCAAGTTCTGGAAGACCACTTCAGCAGCTTCAGACCTATTTCTGAGATGGCTGTTGTCAAGGACTGGGAAACTCAGCGATCCTGGGGTTTTGGCTTCATCACCTTCACCAATCCTGAACATGTCTCAGATGCCATGAGAGCCATGAATGGAGAGTCTCTGGATGGTCATCAGATCCATGTAGACCACGTGGGCAAGCTGGCCCAGGGAACAAGAGGGGGTGCCTTTGGGGCCTATGGGCGTGGTCGCAGCTACTCTAGAGGTGGTGGGGACCAGGGTTATGGAAGTGGCAGGTACGACAGCCAACCTGGAGGATATGGATATGGAAGGTCCAGAGACTATGGCTGCAGAAGCCAGGGTGGTTATGACCACTACTCAGGAGGAAATTACAGGGATAATTAGGACAACTGAGATGAGGCATGCACACCTAATGTAGATACACAAGGAATAAAACTTCTTCTGATCCAGGACCATCCCTCCAAATGGCTGTATTTATAAAGATTTTTGGAGCTGCACTGAAACATCTGTTTTAGATACATCAACTTCATTTTTTGAGTAGAGCTCCCAAGGTAGCTTGTTAAGGACCCTTCAGAAAGTTCCATGTGTTTCTTTTTTTTATTTTTCTCCCATTTAAAGACAAATTCTGAGACATCTGTGGAGTCTGGATATTTTTTTCCTTTTTTACCAGTTTTTTAGTTGGGGCTCTCAGGAATGTTGGTTCTGGCAAAAAATGTTTGGCCAGACTGATTTTTTAAAATAATGTGCATCTAGGAACATTTTAAACACCTGTACACTATGTTTAATCATGATTAGGAAGCAATTTCTGACTGTAACTATAAGAAATGAAGAACATGATTACTTAGAGGTGTTTTTTACTCCAGATCTCTGCCTTGATTATATAGAAGTTTCTTAAAAATATTTGTGTGTCATTTTTTTTTAATACTGGAAGAAAAAAATATTCTGTTGTGTTTCATGTAGCATTTAGGATGTCTTTCACCGAGTTGATTAAAAAGATGAAATCTGAAAACACACACAAAAAAAGCAAACTAAAAAAAAAACAAACAAAAAAAGAAATGACAGGGGCTTCCCTGGTGGCGCAGTGGTTGCGCGTCCGCCTGCCGATGCAGCAGACGGAAGGTCATTAATGCTAAAAAATATGGAGAGGCATTGAGGTTTTTGGTTGGGGTTTTGGTTTTTAACAGAGCATCTATGAATGCATTCATGTTATTTGTCCCAACCTCCAGTTTTGAATTTTTTAGGGAAAGTGTGGAGGAAGATTTTGGCAATAAAGGAGGAAGAGGAAAGGAGGAAATCTAAGTCTCAACCCCATGATCTGCCTCAGTTCCAAGTATAGAGATTTTGTTCTTAGTTAGAAACATTTTTCCTCCAAGAGTTAAACATGGTAAAGAAGGTCCACTGGGTAAGAGAAAATGCTTTGGGGCTACAAATGTATTCATTCATTTAACAGCACTTAAGTACCTATTATATGCCGCTCCAGATAAAGCTAGGAAACAATATCTGCTCTCAAGTAGCTCACTGTCTAAAAAAGGGGTGGGGAGGGCCAGATATGTACCATGAGGTATGATATAGTCAAATTTCAATAATATGTATATGCACTGGTTACTAAGGAAGAACAGGAGTTAGCAACACTGAGGAAGGAAAAAGGTATTCAACTTAGAACAGTACCAATACACAGGACTAAAAAGGGTCTTGAATCAAAAAACTGAACAGCAAATACCTTGATATATCTGGAATACAGGACTGTGAGTAAATGCAAAACAATCTGACTGAAAAGTAGGAAGGGCTTTTAACACTGTTAAAAAGTTAAGAAATATTATAAACATAAAAATAAGATGCCATTGAAGGATTTTCTTTTAGTAATAATGCCTATTTTTAAAAAACACCTAATTCTAGAAAATAAAGTGCAAAGCAAATAAAAATCACGTATCATTCTTAAGAAAATCAACATTAACTTATATTGCATTTCTATCATAAATACAAAATAAGAACTCCTTTTTTGTAATATGACCACAATACCAATAGCAAACTGAAAAAAAAAAAAAAAAAAAAGAATTCCTTAATGACTCAAATACCCAGTTGGTGCTAGAATTCTGAAATAGGATAATGATATGACCATAATCGCACTGGCAGTGGTAGAGAGGGGAAAACTGAAGTGGGTGGGGACAAAACAAGACAGTAATATGACTAACTAGAAGCCTAGTGCAAAATCCCAGACAAGCAGGTATGCCCAGAAGATGCTTGGCTTCTAGTTTGGAAAGCTTCCAGGTGGGAGTTTACCTTTATTCTACTCCATCCATTCACACTAATAGAGTAACTAGTTCTACCTACATTGAAGACGATTAATTTTAGCAAAATTCTAGTCAAACAAATGATTAGGCTTTCTAGAAGGGGAACCCATAAAATTCAAATATTAGAAAACAAGAATTCTTAACTCTTGGATCCCCTATATTAAAGTTTGCAAAGTTACAGTAATTAACTCATATATAATTAGGAGTCCTTTTATATAGGAGTATAATAGCTTTTAGGCCGTGAAGCAATGACTAAGTCATTAAAGGGCAATTTCTGACCATTTCAGCTTGGAAGGCAGTTTTTCTAAGAATTACAAAGCAGTGACAGAAACAAGGAGAAGTAAGGGATTCAAGTTCAAAAACTACAGATGCGTAATATTCTTGGTACTGCCCTGTCCAAACTTGGCTGTCTACATTCCCAACTAACCCTGGAACATCTTTTTCAACAGTATTGGATCTCCTGAAGAATAAAATGAGATCTCCTTCTGTGACGAAGTCTAAGGTAAACTTGGAAATTTGGGAAAGGATACTTCCCACACTCATACCCCCCAGAATTATATGGGCAGAAGGGGGAGGGACCTCTTTTTTAAAATCAAATGCTCTTATAGAACATTCAGTACTTCTCGAATTTGTAATCTCCATCCAACTCCCCACTCAGTGAATAAACCAACCACATCATAAGGCAGCTTTTAGTCCCTGATTCCATCACCAAATTTGCTAGTCTTTTTATTTATTTATTTATTTTTGGCTGCATTGGGTCTTCGTTGCTGCGCGCAGGGTTTCTCTAGTTGCGGCGAGCAGGGGCTACTCTTCGTTGCGGTGCACAGGCTTCTCATTTCAGTGGCTTCTCTGTTGAGGAACGCGGGCTCTAGGCATGCGGGCTTCAGTAGTTGTGGCACTCGGGCTCAGCAGTTGTGGCTTGCAGGCTCTAGAGCGCAGGCTCAGTAGCTGTGGCACACAGGCTTAGTTGCTCCAGGGCATGTGGGATCTTCCCAGACCAGGGATCAAACCCGTGTCCCCTGAATTGGCAGGCGGACTCCCAACCACTGCACCACCAGAGAAGTCCCTCACTAGTCTTATATATATATATATATATACATAAAGGAGTTGATTAAATTCTTAATATCCCCATTTTGAAGGATAAAAATTGAAGGAGGTAAGAATAAAATATTTAATGAACCCCTTTATGTACCACACACTGTACAGGACATTTTACCTGTTTTATTTCACTTAATGAGCAGATGGCTGATGGTTTAGCCACTGGAATAATAACAGTAAAAATGTGGTAGAGAATTAAGGCTGCAAGTATCACATATCAAGAAGTATAAAAAGCTGTATGTTCTTCACTCATCTCTTAATTCAATTTATGTTGTGGCACCTAATATGCATATAATGACTTTGTTTTGGTCAATGTAAACACTAATTTGTCTGAGAGATTTAGTACTGATCCATGTAGAACTATGGTCACTATTGGAATTTGAGTGTCAGTTATTTTTTAAATGTGTAACATTATTGACCATATACATTATAACTTATGAAATATACAATATTAGAAAAAGATACCTATGAGGAGAAACCATTTGCCATTTTAAAGTTACATTAATATAGGGAAAGTAACTATCAACTTAGTCACGTGAGACATTTTTTAAACAATTTCTGGAGCTCACTTTGAATTTTTATCCTCAAAGCTTTCTGTATAGTGTGGGTATTGGCTGGAGGTCTGCAGGGGCTGGTTGCAGAGAACTAGGAAAACATTTCACCTTCTCCCTCACTGTGACGCTCAGTGTGCACCCACACTCCCTGTAGTTTGCACCTCTACATTTATAAGAGGAACAAACCAGGAAAAAAGTAAACATGTAAAAGGAAAGTAAATAGGATGCTGGAATGTGAGTAAGCCTTCAGAATAATTTGCTCCAAAATCAAAGAAGGTAATTTAAGCTAGCAAAAGATCAAGGGCACAAGCTCTTAGCCATAGATTCTGGCACTGCACAGAACCTCGTCAGCGTTACGGGTTCAAACAGAGGCCCCTCTAGAGAGGCAAGTGAGGGAACCAAACTCCAGAAGCCCATCAGGAAGGTGACGCTATTTCTTTCGGGAATAAGTTCTTTTCAGAATGGTATATATGCTTCCTGAGAACTATTGTTGTTTTCTTCTTCCCTACGGTATAGGATTAAACATCCTGATGAACAAATGACATTTCTGAACGCTTTTCCACATGGTTTGAACCACGGCCAATGCCTCTTAAAATAAAAGACCTTGTCAGTTTAAATTCTGGTGTCCTATGTTTGATTTGATTATTTTTATTTTCGTAAGCCAATAGTTTCTCAAGCCAGGTTGATGCAAACGGTAATCACAGAAGTTCAACTGATTAACTTTCATTTATTCTTTATGTGGAAAAAAATTGAAAATGCTATGATTTGTGGTACTGCTAGACAAACAGGATTTGTAACTATTTTACGAATACTAAAACACATACATTTACTGAGTGCTTTTCATGTCCCAGGCACTGAGAAGCTCTTTACATGTATTAACTCATTTAATCTTCATTTTGACCCTACGAGATATGTGCTATTACTCGTTTTTTATACAAAAGAAAACTAAGTCACAGACAGTTTAAGAGACGTACTCAATGTAACTCAGGGGATGACAAAAAAGGATTCATATCCCTCAGTTTGGCTTTATAGTTCTATGCTCTCATCTGCTATGTCACACCATGTTTACTGAGTTTTCCTTCTGTTGGCTGGTGTTAGCCTAAGTTTTTCCAGATTATCACCTGTTAGAAGGCAAACAACTTAAAACAAAAATAGAGTCCATGGACTGAATTAAGGATTAAGGAAAACAGTGATGTAACTTTAAGAAGAGATTCTTTAAGTATGTTCTGGCATAAATCAGTGATTCTCCAGAAATAGGATTATCTAGGCCTGGCATAAATCAGTGATTCTCCAGAAATAGGATTATCTAGGCCAGCCTCCCAAAATGCCAACTGAATTTCAGAACCATTTTCTTAATGTCCGCAAGGCAAGTAGCAAATAGAAGATATTATTAGATACTGCCAATTAATGAACAGTTAAAATGTATTCATTTTTATGTAAATAATTCAACAAAAATTGGCAATTCACAAAGTTGTGAATTACATGAATACAAACTATGAATCTTTGATTAAGATTCACAGAACTGTTTTTAATGAGTCAATTTTGGAAGTGCTTTCTGTAGAAGAGTAACTCTAGGAGAAAATAGTTGTGTATAAAACAGAGCAAATACCCATTATGAGGCACAAGTTGGAGAAAAGTAGGTCATGTTCTCATACTTAGCAATCTAAAAGAAACAGTATAGAAATCTAAAAAATTGTTAATGTATATATAATAATTTATAAACTAATTTCTTATGGTTATTTCATAGAGGAGCACTTTCTTGGAGTCAAAGAGCCCTCAGTTCCCTACCTTTTTTATTTAAGAATCCCAAGATCCATTCCTCTCATAGGTAAATTGTTAAGTGTATATTATTTGCATTTGATGTATATATGTCACAAACATGTGTCTTCTGTTTTAGTATTTGGTGATCTGGTAGTTTTGCTTTATTTACTTGCCACATATTTTAGAACTGTCAATTAGATGGTATCCAGATGAAAACAGGAAATATGACATTGAGGGGTCTGGGAAAGTCACTCCTTAAGTGACATTTTGGCACAAAAACGAAAAAGTAGAGGGATTCCTGATGAATCTCTGAATAGTTGAAGAAAAAATATGTTCTGAGTTGCTCCTGCTACAAAATGTTAAACTGAGCTTCCAAAGTAAGATTCTAGATAAGGATTTATTATGGGGACCACGAATCAGTGTAATGACTCTTACACCCCTCAGTCACACTGATGAAGGTTTAAAGTACAGTCATTTTGAAGAATGGAGGGATGGGAAGCCCTATCTCCTAACTCCAAATCAATAAAGAAGGGCTGTAGGAAGGGAAGGAGATCCACTGAATGAGTGCTTATCAGCTCTGCATTTTCCAGGTTAAGGTCAAACACCTGGCTATCTTTTTTTTTTTGATGAAAGGCACAATGGAGAGGTCATTCCCACTAGTCAGCTGGTACTCAGTTTTCAAGAAAATGAACTTATCAGGATTTTCCATAGACCAGATGCAGGCCACATAAATGAAAGAGCACATATGGGATCATTTAAGTTCCTCTCATGAAGACCACTGGAAGAGGTGTAAAGACCTCAGCAAAAGAAAGAGTAAGTGACAGGTGAGAATGGAAAAACATCAAGAGAACTGCTAAGTAAGCCAACCTGAAAAAGGCTATATATTGTATAATTCCAACAATATGACATTCTAGAACAGAAAACAGTATGGAGACAGTAAAAAGATTAGTGGTTTCCAGGGATTAGTCGATAGGGAGGGATGAATAGAGCACAGAAGATTTTTAGGGCAATGAAACTACTCTGCACAATACTCTAATTGCCAATATATGATGATACATTTGTCAAACACATAAAAGGTACAACTGAGTGAATCCTAATATAAACCGTGGGATATAGTTAATACATCAACATTCATTTGTCAATTTTAACAAATGTACTATACCAGTGCAAGATGTTCACAGGGAAAACTGCAGGGGGTGGGGAGGGGGGATATATGGAAGGCTCTTTACATCCTACTCAATTTTTCTATGAGCATAAACTGTTCAAAAAATAAAGTTTCTCGAAATAAAAATAAAGGTATCTCAAAAAGAAAGCAGGCAGAAATTGCTTTAAAAGACAGCACCAACCATGAAAGAGGGGAAGAGGTAAGAGAATGGGGGAAGGAAAAGGAAATGAATAGTATTGGAAGGTGTGAGACTGGGTGAAATTATTTGAAACATGGTTGGTATGCACCCACAGATGAATGCTTTCAGAGACATTACTGTCCACCTTGCCAACTGCAGAGAATTCTGAGACTAGTGGTTAGGAAGCTTCCATGAGTGTCACTATTGATCCTTAGTCAAGTCACAATTTGTCCTTAATTTGTCCTACTTTCTATATACCTCTAGCTGCAAATATTTATAAGGGTCTCCCATTACCCTAACGTTCATTTTCCAAATACCTGAATTTATATGGTAGGATAGAAAAACATAACTACCCAAAAATATTCATAAGTGAATTGACGACCTGTAAAACCCATTATCACTGAAATCTCCCCATTTAATACTAGTTTTCCATATTTGTTGCTCAACCTCTTTAATGTTCAATCCCTACTGACTGTCGACTGGAACGCTGAAAATACTATGCAAATAATGTTAAATCATTTACAAAGTAAAATTTTAAAAGTAGCAAATTATTTATAAAGTGATGTTGGAAAATACAATTGGAAAGCCATAGACAAATGGTGATATACCAGAGTTTAACAAATTAAAAACTGAAGAATCTAAGTTTCAGAAAAGATTAACTTGAGTATCAAAGCATTAATAAAAGATCTTTGGGAAAATGGGTAGTGCCTGGTATCAGATGTTTTTAAAAAGAGATCTTTGTACTGACTGGCTGTAGGATTCAAACATAAAGTAAAAGGATCAGGTCATACCATCCTGTCATTTGGTTTGGAAAATCATAATACCCTAAACTATTGTAAATAAGAGGAAAACACCTCCGTAAGTTTCTTTCATTTTTTAAGATACTGTCCTACTATGTCCACCGCCCCCCCAACTACCTACTATGACATTTTGATCCTTTTAATGTATGTATAGTGGGCTTTTTCTGATACAATTATGTGGTTTTTTGAATTTTTATTTTATTTTTTATACAGCAGGTTATTAGTTATCTATTTTATACATATTAGTATATATATGTCAATCCCAACAATTATGTTTTGATAAGATTCCCATAATTGCCCCCATACTTGTGAACACTTGCCCTATTCATAAATCTATAGGAAATACGACAAAAGAATATACCAAGCATCTTCCACTGGTTTCGCCCCACCTTTAAGTCTAGAGTATGATTATATTTAATTAAAACAATTAGTATTTTTGTAACTACAATGTAGTATTTTAACATAATTTTACAGTGATTGGCCCTCATTTCTATTTCCAATGTTGCGTCTGTCACTATTGTTGGCACTGAAAGACACAGGAGAAGTGGAATATAGCATCCATACCCGAGAGAGCTGCATTCAGGTTAAAGTTCTTTTATAATTGTAAATCAAAAGAGGTATTCATAGTTAATAATCATTTAATTATTTAACTTAATCATTCACAATTTAATTAGTGAAAGGGGTGAGGGCTGCAGCAGAAAATATTTAAAGGACAAAATCAAAGAGGCAGAACTTAATCCTACCTTTTAGAGATGTTTTAAATGGCCAGAAAAATATGGAAACCACCTAAGTGTCCATCAACGGATGAAGAGATAAGATGTGGTGTATATACAGAATGGAATATTATTCAGCCATGAGAAAGAAGCAACTCTTGCACTTTGCAACAACACGATGGACCCTGAGGCATTATGTTAAGTGAACCAAGTCAGAAGCAGAAAGGCAAATACTACATGGCATCACATATTTGAAATCTAAATAAAAAATCAAACTCATAGAAGAGTAGAAAAGTGGTTGCTAGGGGTTGGGGGAAACAAGGAAATGTTGGTAAAAGGGCAGAAACTTTCAGCTATAAGATGAATAAGATGTGAGGATCTAATATATAACATGGTGACTACAGTTGATAACACTATTGTATAACACTACTGTATAACTGAAGTTTGCTAAAAAAGGAGAACTTAAAAGTTCTCACACAAAAAAACATAAATATGTGAGGCGATGGATGTGGTAATTAACTAGACAGGGAGGAATCCTCTCAACATATATCATAATGTGCACTCTAATATCTTTACAATTTTGTCAATTATATCACAATAAAATTGAAAAAAGGAGAAAAAGGAGACTGGAGGGCTCAATCATTTAAAAAGCAAAAAAAGCCATATTTGTAAAACATAGGTAATAGAGATACATAAAAAATTAAATACCCAGAAAAGCGTACAGAATGTCCCCAATAGATTTAATGGTAAAAAGACAAAAATGAACAGTGGAGGCTTTTTAAGAACAATGGGGCCTAACAGGAATGGTATTTTATTAGGAAGCAAGGGATACAAAGTTACAGAGGACAAATATATAGTAAATTGAGAGTTTATTACTTACTCGCTAATCATTCGTTTAAAATGCTACGGCAAAAGTGTTTCAAATTAGCAACATGTAAGGATCTGTTCAAAGAAGTAAAATTAATGTTTGTCTGCCCTTCAAATAGTTAACTTAGTTCTGTGTTTTCCATAGTTTTAAGCACAGGATCTTTTTAACTTTTAAATTATATAATTTTATAGAGAAATTTTTTCTTTAAGAGATAAATACCTTGTACACCATTCTCAACTCTACTTAATCCCAGAATCTGAGTTTTATATTTTGCTCTGTCCTGAATGACAGAAGGCTTTTCTCTCCTTGTTCTCTAGTCTGTACAACTCCCAGCTGCCAGAAGCTTATTCCATTCTCATTCCTACTCCCTTGTCTTTCCATAGTCCAATACAAATGAAGAAAAGGAGAAGGAAAAAAAGGCAATGTTGGGCATGTCTTTGATGAGTATAAATTTTTACTGATTTTCTCCATTTCCTACAAGCACACACCTTTGAAAAAAAGAGGAAAAACAACCAAAACACTCCTCTCTTAAGCTTTTATCCTTCTTGGCAGAATGTGGTTTAAAATGTACATACAATAACTTAACTGTCTTTATAGCTCCCTAGATATCTGCAGTTGTTATAACCATCTTTAAATATCACTGCTCCGGCAAGATGCCTTATAAAGTGTTTCTAAAAGATTTTGTATTTCTAAGAGAGACTATTGTATAAAGCCTTTAACATTTGTTTTATTTAACTGAAAGGAGTTTCATAATAATCATTGTGTACAGTTATAAGTAGAGCTCACATATAAATTTTGTTTTCAAATAGTAAAGCCGATTTCAAGTAAATGCTTGATTTTATAATATCCTCTACTGGTTTGAAAAGATCCTTGGGCAATGTAAAATAATTTATGCCTAAAAGGAGACTTGTGATTATTCAATATATTCCATAAATGTTGCTGCACCATTCAGAACTCGGCACACACTGGGTACTCTGTAAGCATTGAGAGACTTAGTGTGAGCCTCTAACCCTGCAGCTGTCCCGTCACGAGGATGAAAGCTTTAATAATTGCTCATTCAGAAGTCTTCATTTTTCGCTGACGTATTTCATTTTACATGGGTCCATTATCTAATGTTCTGAAAAACTAGTAAAATGTGGACCTGCATATTTGGAGAATAAAACTTTTCTATTTTGTCAACCTTTTATTGAAAAAACAAAGCTTTCTGGGTTGGGGTTTGATTTGGGGGCTCATTTCCTGACACTAACTTTAAAGGCACTTTTTTTTTTTTTTTTTTTTGCAGTACGCAGGCCTCTCACTGTTGTGGCCTCTCCCGTTGCGGAGCACAGGCTCCGGACGCGCAGGCTCAGCGGCCATGGCTCACAGGCCCAGGCGCTCCGTGGCATGCTGGATCTTCCCGGACCGGGGCACGAACCCGTGTCCCCTGCATCGGCAGGCGGACTCTCAACCACTGCACCACCAGGGAAGCCCCAAGGGCACATATTTTTGATATAAGCATGTCCTTTTATTTTTCCCAGATTAAGAGATCTTCCAAAGTCTCAACATTTTTTCAAACTGCCACTGGGGAAGTCATAAATTGCTTTATCCTCTAATAAGAAATTTATTATTATAGGGTCTGTTCTTTTTGTTTAGATTGTGGCAAGACAAGATGTGGTTAGGTATATCTAGAATTGATACTTCCAAGGCTGTTTCCACAATCGAAGCAAAATTGAAGACCAAGGCCGTTTCTCATTATTGTTGAGCTGATTAAGAAGATTATTCTGTGAAAAAACAACTGAGAAGTAAATAGATACTTATGGAATGGATAGATCATGTGACATTGAGGTTTTTGCTTAAGTTATCAAAAAATATTTCAAGTTTGGGATACAACGTAATTTTACACCTTGACATTAATTTTTAATGTTTCCAAATTAAAGTGAACACAAGCTGTTTTGCAAATGCTACTTTCACTGAAAAAAAAAAAACTCTTGTTCATATATAAAGATGCTGTACTGGTCCACTACTAGAGATGCTCTTAGAGAACTGTGCATCTAGGAGGAAATAACTGTGGGTTGTTTTTTTTTCCTTGGCTCCCTTTGTAAAACAAAAGCAAACATTTGAGACAATTGGTAGAGTTAGATGTAGAACCGCAATCTTATATTCCACTGTTTACTCTTTGCCAGCTCCTGTTTTAATCATTTTAACTATAAGCAACATTGTCCGAATTATACTAAAGCATTTATATGAATTATGAGAAATGTAAAATTCAAGCCATTTTAAAGAGGGAGTTCTGGTTAAGTAACTTGTGTAAGATTACACAGCTATTAAGTAGCAAAAGCAACCTTCAGTCAATCTTAACCACCAAACTGGAAGTTTCCCACATTGAATTCTTGGTACCCTTTAGGGAAAAATTCTTTGCCTATCATGTTATGGTTCACAGCTCTGTCATCATTAAAGCAATCTTCCAATAATTTTCGGAACAAGTGATCTAATATACACAATGATAGGTGTGCATGTCCTGTGTCGGGTCCCTGAACAAAGTTTGTAAACACTGTGTTTAAGTCCATATGTAGAACAGTCCACACAATTGCCTCTAACAAGAATATGGCTCTTTAGAGTAAAGAGAAACCCTATAAATCCTTCTGATATATTGTCCATCAAAATATTACTTATCTGACTCTCATATACACACACACCTTTACATATATTTACATAACCACATACACACATAATTTAGTCTTACAGAAGTTTGTTTCTTCCATAAACCCAACAGATATGAATCTAGCAGGAGAAAGCAGGAGGTGAGAATTTAGCAAAAAATATTTGAAAAGCACTACAGCAGGACAAAAAGGGCAGGGGGTAAACTAGCTGGTAGCTAATACTTGTGGGTAATTCAAATGTGCTAGGCAATATTCTAAGTGCTTTATATATATTAAGTCATTCAATGCTCACAGCAAGGCATTGAAGATGTATAAATATGTCACTTTACAAACTCAACCTTAGGCAGGATAGCTAATATCTTCAAAAATCACATGGCTAGGAAATGGTGAAGCCAAGATTTGCATGCAGTCAGTCTGGCTCCAGAAACCACATTTTTCACCATTAATGGGCTAGTTTTGTTTAAATCAAGAGTGCAACATCCTCCCAACATGTAAGAATATCAAATCTCTACTGTGTGTCACTGAAAGTACTATCATGGTGATAATGATTTATGCTAGCAAGAATAATGTTTTGTGATAAATCAACAACATTTATTACAAGTCAATGACAATGTAATTTTAAAAGAACCAAATCCAACTCTGGATTCTTGAACTGTTACTAGAAGACAACCCAGTTTCAATCATGCATTAAATATATTATCATAGATTAGCCACAATGTTTAAAATATTTACAGATGCTCCATACTCCTATACTTAATATCTGATTCTGAATCACCTATTTAAGTACTTAAGTCCCACCATTTCAGCCTGGTATTCTCATGCACAATATCAAAGATAGCCAGGGACAAAATAGCAAACAGGAGAAATTTATTTCATGATGCATTTTACAGCCAATTTCAGGAACCAACATGGATGAACTACCATCTACCCTTTATTACCCAAATCTTGCTTCAAATACTCCCAATGAGTCTAACATCACTATACATTAAACAGATGAAAATTCCTGTGAAACTATTCAATGTGTTTCATATTTGTCACTAATAGCAGCTTTCATTGTTACTTACCTGGTTTCACATCAAGTCTGTCACATGGTTGGTTAAATTAAGGGCATCATTTTTTACCCAATGCAAAAGGTGTTTTAGGGCTTCCCTGGTGGCTCAATGGTTGCGCGTCCGCCTGCCGATGCAGGGGAACCGGGTTCGCGCCCCGGTCTGGGAGGATCCCGCATGCCGCAGAGCGGCTGGGCCCGTAAGCCATGGCTGCTGAGCCTGCGCGTCCGGAGCCTGTGCTCCGCAACGGGAGAGGCCGCAGCAGAGGGAGGCCCGCATACCACAAAAAAAAAAAAAAAAAGGTGTTTTACTTTAAATCATGGTGATTGAAGAGAAATTTAATTAAAGAAGTTTGAAAAGTGGATGAATACTTGTGACATTTCTAAACCTTATAAAAACTCAAGTGCTTCTAAAGAAAATGGAGTGGTTATTTAACTCATTACTTTATACCAAAATGTACTGATTTCAGTAACAAGTGTTAACACAATCATTTGTCTTATAAATCATTTAAGTTAACAAGTTTAATATCCTCTTTAATTATAGTTTAAATACAGCCTAGAGTTAAAATAATTAATGATTTACTTCATCATATAATCATAATATGATTATATAATTATAATCAAAATTAATGATTTAATTCATTCATCTGATTCCTTTCAAACAGATTGCCAATTTCATTATCATTTATTAAACAATTATATTCCTATCTATAAAAATTCTCACAGGTGGGATTTTTATTGGCAAATGAATTTCTATAAATCTATAGTATCATGTAGATTATAAATGAATAAACAATTATTTCTATAATTCAGTAAACACCTATAAAGCTATTTAAGAAAAATTGTATGTCAAGTAGTTAATAAACTTGACAAACGCCATGTAACTCAGAACTACTTGAGTTTACCAGAATTTGAACATTCAAATATATATACCAGAACATAAAATATTTAATACATCAAGCACTGAAAGTTATAAAATCAGCACTGTTAAAAATAACTGAATAATCAAAATAAGAAAGCTGGTTCAAATTCCTTACGAACTGTGTGGGTTTTTTTTAATTCAACATAAGTTAGAATCTAAAAGCTGTTGAAAAAAATGAGTTTTAAGAAAGACTGCCATAATCTACTAAAAAAAGGATTATTAATAATAATTCCTATGGCTTTTTCCAGATAAATGTTCTCTCACATTTTTGAACTATGATTTTATAACTCTAAACGAAGATAATTTACACAAATGATTTTAAAATATTATTTCTTATTCCTTCATTAAATAAGACTAATATTTTTATCAAATTAAGCTATTCTCACTTCTGTAAAACTGACCCACCCACAAAAAAAAAAAATCAAACCTTAACTTTCTTGGACTGCCTTTTTTTTTTTTTTTTTTTTTTGCGGTACGCAGGCCTCTCACTGTTGTGGCCTCTCCCGTCGCGGAGCACAGGTTCCGGACGCGCAGGCTCAGCGGCCATGGCTCACGGGCCCAGCCGCTCCGCGGCACGTGGGATCTTCCCAGACCGGGGCACGAACCCATGTCCCCTACATCAGCAGGCGGGCTCTCAACCACTGCACCACCAGGGAAGCCCTCTTGGACTGCTTTTTATCATGGAGATTAAAGATGTACGCGAAGGTTTTAACCTTCCAGTCCCAGCCCTACCAGTTGATGCAGAACCTTGATCTAAGATTCAGTTATAAAATGGGGGAGTAGGACTACATGGCCTGTGAATATACCGTCAACGCAAAATTACTTTCCAAGCTTGTTTTAAACACTTAATTTCAGAAGACAAGATGGGTACAGGAAAGAACTAAGTTTTAAAATATGGAACTCTATAACAACATTTTCACTAAAATTATAATAATTACTGTTCTCCAAAACTTGGGTTATTTTCTCAAAGCAGTAGTTTATTCTATGAAAAGATAATGATACTGTACATCCCAATATGGACACAGTTAAAAATATCAAAATATTCTTTCAACTGCAGATGGATTTGCACTGATCCTTTGCCTCCCACCCTCGGAATTTTTCTTTTTTTTTTAATCTCTAATTTAATAGCTATGAAGCTGTGGAGGGAAAATGAACAAGGAGCTGCACTAAGTTATTTTGTCAGATCCTACTGATTACATATTTATGGAGAAATAAGCATCCTTGAAACCATGCTTAAAAAGGTAAGAGACTAGAGACAAGAAGATCAAAGAGCTAGGTACTTTTTCTTCTTTTAAAGAACAGAAAAATGCACCATGGATATTCATTTTTTATATATATACTGTAGCTCAATTTGTGTGGTTGAACAAGTCATAGTGAGTTGGATGCCTTCTGTTTTGGCTGTTTTATTTACTGAGGTTATTTTCCCTGGCATGCAGATACTTATTTGTATAATTTTACTAAAAGTTAAGAAAAAGGCCAAAGCCAAGCCAAGCCTTTTTGTCTATGAGATTATCAAAACCTATCTGCACATTTTTAGAGCCTTCCTAAACCTGTGTCACTCCTCTGAAATTTAGTATGTCTTTAATTTCATAATACATTGGTTTATTTTCCTCAGACCACTGGAAGCTACAAAGTCAAAGAAAGCAAAAGTGATATTACTTCTTGGATGGTCGCCATTCAAGTACCATTTAAACACCTTCCCAGTGTTTAAAGCCAAAGCAGTGGTTCTGAGATTTCAAATGTTTACATATTATCCACAGCCACATGTGCCTTTGATGTTGGATTATTTGAAAATAATTAACTGGCATTTGGATTTACACATCTGTGCAATCTGACCTTCAAGTATTAGCTCTGCCTTCAACAACTGGACTCCATTTTGAACTCTACCAGAATCTTTTTTATTTTTCCCCTAAAACTATTTTATATAAATGGCCCATAGAGTCCCTGATTTGTGCCCCTATTTTCATAGCTACATGTTTAGTTGTATCTTTAAGAAGCTGTTTTATTGTGTTTACTACTAAAGGAGTCAGAAAAGACTGATTAGGGAAGCTGAAGCTTCCTTCCTCACATCTGGGACCAGCAGCCAGAATCACGGAATCAGATAAGTTTACGCTTTTAGTCACTACTTTCTTCTAGCCCAGGCTCAGAAATCTGTTGACTTCTATTGCCTCAGCGCAGTCATTCTGGTAATTCAACTGAACAGATGAATGAGCACCTAACTGAGCCCAATACTGAACTAGGAGTTATGACATTTATGTAAAACTCCAAAGTATTAATAACATATTATTTGCTTACATTGTGGCAGGCACTGTGTTAATCAGATGTGTTTCTCACTATAAGATTTGAGATAAGTACTAATATTATGCTCAGGTACTGATATAGAAACCAAAGGTTTGGACAGATTAAGTACATTGGCCAAGATCCCACAGCTGGGCCAGAGACAAAGCAATTATGGAATAACTGTTTCTTTAAAGAAGTTAGGCTCCTTAGTGAGAATCAAAAACTTTCTCCCACTGTCTTTCAACCTTCTCTGGGCTAGTTCTTTCCCTGCTCCTGGATAAAACCTTAGGAAGTATCCACAGCTTTCCAGTTCCCTTTAATCAAAAGAATAATTTCATTTCACTAGTTAAAATGTCCACTTAACATAATAATCAAAATCTCAAACTTCATAGAAAGGTGAAACTTCCGCTTTTCCCAGCGTGAGCCTATTTCAGACTAAGAAGCCTGTAGTGGTGACCGGGTTAGTGCTTTCTTCTCCTCATCCTTCCCCCTTCACTAGACTGTGACTCCTTAGGGGTCACATGGGGGAAGGGGAAGGTACCACTGTCATGTTCAGGCAGAGACCTCTGGGTGACAGAGGACAAATCCTGACTGGGGAGAAGGAACACATTTGTCCACTTCTCAAAGGACATCCAACTGAACTTGCCCTGACATGAAATATTCCTCTCTGCTGGTGGCTTCCACTCACTTCCCGAGGTCCACCTTTGATCCTCTTGGTTAGAAAAACTTTAAAAATGGCTTCAGGCCAACTTCTTCCCAAGAATCAACAGTCAAATTTATACATCCTTCCCCCACTACATATGTCATTGCAGTTCACTCCTAATGCAGCTTCCTAACTCTCTGTGCTCAGGCAGGTGCATCTGTCTCATCTTTTCAGGCACATGTGTTAATCTCCACAACTCCAAGAAACTTTACCAAGCCCTATGAATGGATACTTTGAACCTTCTCCAACTTGATTTCAGGTGAGGGGGAAACATTCCCCTTCTTCAAAAAGGCTCTCGTTTCATTCCTCCATAGGAAATGGGTAAAGCACTGTTAATTTGACCCAAACAAGCCTCTCCACAGATCTCAACATCCTCATCAAACCTCTAGCTACCCCTAATATATCTTCCTAGTAACTGATAAACTCAATTGAAAACTACATTTTCACTATCTTGTTTCCAAGTCTTATGTGAGTGTAGATCTGCTTTGAAATGTACCCAACACATGGGCACAATTCTTGTATTCCTTAGTTGAAATTCTCCAATGTTTAACACGTTATGATATCTTAGAGTTTAAAGAGAAAAGGGAGAATTTTCCCAACGGTAACCTTGGAAATACCTGATGAGGTTTACAGAATCCGATCTGCATAGACTATCCATCCAACCTAAGCAATTTCAAATAACACCTCATCTAGGGCTGAGACCTCAACTCGAATTATTAACATACACCAGAAAATGGGGTAGCAAACCCCCAATCCTTCAAAACACCATGGATATATGTATATTCATTACCTAATCAGACATCAAATTTTATATTACACTCACCTTCAAGTATATTTACATGTATTATAGCAACCATATAAATAAAAGATTAATTTATATAATCTATATATTAATTACTATAATTATTTTATTTAATGATAAAATATCTTAAGTACGTGAAATAAAAATTCATCACAGATAATGATTCAAGGTAAATTCTAGTGAAATCAGGGAAAACAGAGTACATCTTAAGGCAAAGAAGGGACTCAGGTGAATCTAATTTTTAGAGGAACTCATCCAGGCAGTCCGAGATACAAGTGAACCAAATTAGAAATTAAAGGTTTAATTAGCGTATAAGCTATTTTCATGTAACCCAGGAAGACTCTGAAAGTATTCATTCTTAAACATCTAGGCCCACACACAGTGAATTTAACACATATGTGCCACACTCATGTTTAGACATAATATTTCAACTAAGCAACATTTCAAATACAACTCAAAGGTAAATTATTCACCACTCTACCCAGTTTAAACATGTTTTACTACTTTTTTGCTTAAGAAAAAAAATTATGACTAAAGAAAAATCTTTGGCAGAAAAATCAAATACTCAACAGTTTATAAAGTTAGATAACTTACCCAGCCTTTGGTCTAGGAGTATTCAAGGATCTCCTGATGGGGAGGGAAGAGGAAAAGATCATGATCAGAATCACCTGGAAACACCCTGTCCGACCTCAAGCCGTTACGGGTGGGGAAGCCAAATATGCATGTACAGTCTGAAAAAGTTATATAGCATATTCCCGCTAATCAAACCACTGACACTCTTTTAAGGTTGAGGAAACTGCTCCCAAACTGTTAAGTTACTTGTCTTAGACCACACAATTAGTAAGCGAAACTCCAACAAAAATCTTCAGACTCCTTTTACTCTATCATACATGAAACTGAAGTTGTATCAAAGTAGCTTAGAAAACTAATGCCAAACCTGTAAACTACTTCAGAAAAGTTTCCTTATCCCCGTTTCCCTGCCCCCCCAATTCTCCTCTTCCAAACAGGTTACATTCACAGAACTGTTGATAAGTATCTCTCAGTAAAATATGCACAGTGCCAGGGTTTTAACACAATTGGCAAAGTTAACGTTATTTTCATATAATGTCAACATTAACCCTAGATGCACGCAAGATACAATGGGAACTTACATTTAAAATTTTCAAACGACTTATCCTACCATTTTGTTAACCAGTCCTAGTTTGAGCTGAACAGGATTATTCCATTAAACTAGGTCTGCTTGTCTGATGAGACCCCTCTATATTTTACCCTCAGGATGGTCTTTGTTTTTTCACTGAGTCTAACTTCAGGTCATATTTGTTCAAGGGAATAAAAGATGACAGCTTGGAATGATGAAACTAGACCATACTAGTTTAAAGTATTTACTGTTTCCATTGGATCAAATCTCCTCTACTCTCCCCACGGCCTAGTCCACCCCTCCCCCGCCCCCCCCAAAAAAGATAATAAATGATATGGAGAACTATTTTGGAACTTTCAGTTCTTGGGATGTTGTCTAAACAGGCAAAATTTAGAAGCAACAGTGTTGACCGTGAGCTCTTGCCCAAAAAAGCACAGAGCCGAGGCCTTGCGAGGCGTCCTCTCCATGGGCTGTGAGGGGCGGGCACAGGGGGCTGCCCGAGGTGCCCTGGAAGACAGGACAGACAGGAGCGCCAGAGATACTCACTCAGACTGCGGGCGCAGCGCCGCGGAAGAGGGAGGCCGACACTGACCCGGTCGTGGAGCAGAGCCCGGAGCAGGCAGGGAACGCGCTCAAGACCTGCTCCCGCGAGTGACCTAGGGGCTGGGCCTACCTGCCCCGGGCTCTAAACCCCTGCACCCCGCCCACCAGCCCATCGCCCGGGTCGCGCCTGCGCCAACCGGGCCGTGCGTCCGAGACGCACTGCAGCTGCGGCGGGTCCCGGGCGCGTCTTCGCCAGACTGACACATATCCCTGCCCGGAGGGCGGACCCGCGGCGCGCCCGGCTTCAGCTCGTCCCAGCCCCTGTCCTGTGCACGTTTGTCAGAGCCGCGAGGTCCACGTCTCCTCGCAGGGGTCCCACAGCAACCTGTGGCCAGGCTCGGGACCCAAAGTCTGGGTCCCAGGAAAGCCCCTTAGTGTCCTGGTCTATTACAGTAGTCCCTTACTTGGAACTTCTTCTACATTTCTTTTCAGACAACAAAGGAAAAGGATAGACAGGTGCAGTAAATGAAAAAAATACATATGTTTTACCTTGAAATGACTGCATAGCTGGTTGGTAAGCTTCAGAACTAATCAAGAGAGCTAAATAAAACAATCAAGGTCTTCTAAGAATTACAGAACTTCATAGCCAAGGCAGACTTAAAGGCCATCTAATCTAACCCTGTCCTCCATCAAAATTTGCAATCAGCAGGTGGTGATCATTGCTGACAATGGTGAAATACCTGGAGCAGGTAATAGCTGAGAGCTCCTAGTAAAGTAAGGCAGCATGAAGCATAATATGCGTCAATACTTAACACCTGATATAAAGATGGCTGACATTGAAGTTTCACTTCACAATAGAGAGGCTTAAGTTTCATGTGTATTGTGTTGTGTACATGTGTATTTCATAATCACCTAGGCATCTCCAGCACAGCAGATTCTATGTGATCAGAGGATGATGACCCATGTGATTCTCACAACCATTCCTCAACATTTACAACAGGCTGCACCATACTCCAGCATCTTTTAGAATAGTGAATATCAACTCTGGCTTGTATATAGATACCACCTGCAGAGCTTTAAAAATAAGAGTACCTGGATTCCAACCCCAGAGATTCTGATTTGTATGGGTGAGGACCTGAATTGTTGTAAAAGCTCCCCAACTGATTCCAATGTACTACCAGGCTTGAAAACAATTATTTTAGGATTCTGGCCTTAAAGACTAAGGAAAGTCAGGGTAAAATAAGCAATAACAGAAATTTGGAGGAAGTATTTATATGCTTTAATTTATATACTTTAATCTTAATTTGGAAATTAATATTATATTTTTGCTTTCATTTTAGCAAAAAGCATATATATAATATGCATATTACATATATATATACACACACACACACACATATATATATAGCCTAAACCAAATGCTAGCTAACCCAATCCAAAACTGTGCTCAAAAGAGAATACAGTATGATCAAATATAATTGACATTATTGATGCATGTAAAGTTTAACATCAAAAAATATATATATCTACAATTCTTCTCATTGATGAATCAAGAAGAAAAATTGTAAGATTATGTTTATATATGGATAAAAGGAATTTGATACAGTCTATTCCTACATGTTGTAAAAATTATCAGCAAACTGGGAAATCTGTCAGTTTCTACTAATTAAACATACTCCTACCTACGACCCAGAAATCCTGCAATCAGCATATACTCAAGTGAAATTAGTCCATATGAAACAACAAAGAAGAAACAACAAGAAAACAAGAAACAACAAAAGAAACAAGAAACAACAAAAAACCCTTGTGCAAGAATATCCAGAGCAGTTTATTCATAATAGCTCCACGTGTGTGTTGGAGTCAGCTTGCAGAAGCTCACAAGGAACACTGCAAGATTGTTGTTAAGCCATGCAGCTTGAAATTGGCTGTGGTGAAAGTACTTACACCGGGGAATTGGCAAATGCTACAAATCCCCCTCCCCCTGAAACCCTCAGCCCTTTACCAGCACACCATTGAATAGCTCCAAACTAAATGTCCATCAACAGAAAATTAGATAAACAAAAGGTGGTGTATTCATAAAATACTGTATGGTGATAAAAAGAACAAATTACTGATGCAATAATATGAATGAATCTCAGAAACATGTTGATTGAAGGAAGTCAGACCAAAGGAATGCATAACTAACCTGTAATTATCAAATTCAGAATACTGATTACCTCTGGAGGTGAAGCGTTATTGAGTATAAAGGGGCATGGAGAGATTTGGCGGATGGTTAAAATGTTCTACATTTTCATCTAACAGGTAGTGACATGGTTATATGTATGTATAAACATTCACTGAGATGAATACTATATGTAAATTAAACCTCAATAAATAAAAATTAAGGTTTAAAAATAGGTTTGTACGAAACATCAAGATTTACAAAAATCTGAGGCAATTTTGAAAAAGTTGACCAAAAAAATCCGTTTGATTCAATCATGTTCTGTTGAATATTAAGACATGTAACAACTACAACAGTAAAAGCATATGGAATAAGCAAAACAGAGAAATAACCTCATGAAAAGAATACAGAGCTCAGCAAGATATAAACACACTTTTGATATATCGTAAATAAGGCTCCACAAAGCAATTAGTTATAAAGAGATTATTTAATAGATTATGGAGGGAAAACTGGATAATGATTACACAAAGGAAAATAAGACTCAATCATTAACTGACACTGTAAGTAAAATAATAGAGAATATCTGTGTGACTTCAACATGGGAAAGTACTTATTAAAGAAAATCCGGAGACTGAAATCCATAAGTCAAAAATTGATGTTTTTGAATAGATCAAAAGTAAAGATTTCTGTTGAATGATAAAGACCACAGAGAAAGGTAGCAGACAGCCAGGAAGAAGCCAATTGCAGTATGTAATACTGCCAAGGGACCAACGTCTAGAACTGTACTCTTAAGCACAGTAGCCACTAGCCAAATGTGACTATTTAAATGTAAATTAGTTGGAGTTAAGTAAAATGAAAAATTCACTTCCTTAGTGCCACAAGCCATATTCCAAGTGCTCAATAGTTACATGTGGCCAGTGCTATCAAATTAGACAGAAAGAAATAGAACATGTTTATCACTGCAGAAAGTTCTATTGAACAATGTTAGTCTAGAATATAGGAGTTTCTGCAAATAAACTGGAAAAGGATAGGAAACATGATTGAAAAATTGGCCAAAAAAAGAAAACTTAGACAAAAAAAGACAAGTCACAGAGGAGAAACCCATGTAGTTTACATGTAAATGAGTTTCTCAAATTTACTAGTAATCCAAGAAATGCAAGTTTAAAAGATACTATACTTCACCTA
The DNA here is from genome assembly GCF_002837175.3 of Physeter macrocephalus. Classification (NCBI taxonomy): domain Eukaryota; kingdom Metazoa; phylum Chordata; class Mammalia; order Artiodactyla; family Physeteridae; genus Physeter; species Physeter macrocephalus. The sequence continues at coordinate 67,191,754 of NC_041218.1, forward strand.
TTGAAGTGGAAAAATTTGAATGTTGTATAATACCAAGGGTAGTCAAGGATGTAAAGAACTAGGAATCCTCATGCACAATTTGTTGGAATATAAATTGTTCTGAATTTACTGGCAAGCAGTTGATCAATATATAGTCAAATTGAATATGTGTATAAATTATGCCCCAGTGGCTCCACCTGCAGAGAAATTCTCTCAGAATTTCACAAAGGTATTTATACAAGGTTATTCATTGTAGTGTTTTATGTAGTTCCAGAAGTTGAAGACATATACATACTAGGTATCCATCCTTCCAGGAATGGATAAGCAAAATGTAGTGGATGCACACTGTCAGATACTATGAAGCAATTAGACACAATTCATTAGGTAAATTTACATAGAGCAGTGTAAGTAAGCATTTAAATATATTTTTGAATATATTATGAATGTTATAAGAAGTATCAAACAGAATAAAGACTACATACAAAAATATTTATGTAAATTCAAACATGTATATACAAAATAACTATATTTTATAACGATATATATAGAAAAATATGTGTACATATATGTACATGTCATGCACATACATACACACATACACATAATAACAGTAGGAGTGGAGATAGGACAAAGGGAAAAACGAACAAAAGGAACAATTGAAAAAAGAAATGCATATATCAGTGGAATAGAATAGAGTGTCCAGAGTCCAGAAATCCATCCACACACATATAGGAAGGAAATTGATATTCAACAAAGATGCAAAGTCAGCTCAATGGAAAATGAGTCTTTCAACAAATGGGCATCTATATGCAAAAAAAAAGAAAAACAAAGATAAAAAGTAAAGAAATAAAGAACCTCAACCCATACCTTGTCCCACATACAAATATTAATTCAAAATAGATCATAAACCTAAATATAAAACCTAAAACTAGAAAATATTTAGAATAAAATGATAGAAAACCTTTGGGACCTTGAATTAAACAAAGATTTCTTAAATATAACACTAAAAGCATGGTCCATAAAAGAAAAATAAATTGGACTTCATTAAATTAGGAAATTTTGCTTTTCTAAGACACTGTGCCATAAATGAAAAGGCCTACTCCAGAGTGGGAGAAGATATTTGCAAAACTTATCTCTGATAAAGGACTTGTATCTAGAATATATAAAGAACTGTTAAAACTCTAAGAAAATCTAATAGAAAATGGGCAAATGGTTTAAACAGACATCTTACCAAAGAAGGTACATAGATGGCAAATAAACATGTGAAAAGATACTCTTCATCGTTAGTCATTAAGGAAATGCAAATTAAAACCACAATGAAATACCGCTAAACATGTATTACAATGGTGACAGTTAAAAGACTGACAGGGCAAAGTGTTGGTGAGGATGTGGGATTCTTGTACAAAGCTAGTGAAATTGTAAACTGGCACATCCATTTTGTAAAAAAGCTTGACAGTCTCTTTAAAAGTCAACATTCATCTACCGTATGACCCAGCTATTCCACACCTAGGTATTAAAACAACAGAAATGAAACATATGTCCACACAAAGACATACATTATTGCTCATAACAACTTTATTTGAAATAGACAAAAAGTGGAAAAAACCCAAATGTCAATTAACAGATGAATTGATAAACAAACGCTATACTCCGGAATACTGAACAATAAAAGGAGGGAACTGTTGATACAAAATACAACATAGATGATTCTCAAAATAATTATGCTGCATAAAAGAAGCTAGACAAAATTTCATGCATACTGTATGACTGCATTTATAAAAAATTCTAGAAATTGCAAACTAATCTATAGTGATTAGAACAGATTTGTGATTGGGAGAGTAGCAGAAAGGAGAGATTACAACGAGACACAAGGAAACTTTTGAGGCTGATGCTCATTATCTTGATAGTAGTGATGGTTTCATAAACATTTTCATATGTCAAAACTCAGCAAATCATACACCTTAAATAGGTTCAGTTTCTCATATGTAAATTATATGGCAATAAAGTTGTAAAAAATTAAGAGAAAGAAAGAATGAAAACAAAAGAGAAGCTTTGCATGGAACAGTATTGTCTGACAGTGTGCCATGAACTGGAAAAGATGAGTTTAACTACTTCATCCATCTGCACCTAAGGTCCTCTGAAAACATTTTAAATGAAAAACCATGCTTGACTAGAAGATGTGCTCGATGCTCTCAATCATGGCTGCTCAGAACCAGAGATAACACATTCCACCTGTCATTCAGTGCTAGCTAACCTTGCCATGGCTATAAGAGAAAAAAATCTGCCTTTGATATGCAAGCATTAAAACTGTTAACCTAGGGCTTCCCTGGTGGCGCAGTGGTTGAGAGTCCGCCTGCCGATGCAGGGGACACGGGTTCGTGCCCCGGTCCGGGAAGATCCCACATGCCATGGAGCGGCTGGGCCCGTGAGCCATGGCCGCTGAGCCTGCGCGTCCGGAGCCTGTGCTCTGCCACAACAGTGAGAGGCCCCTAAACAAATTAGAAGCAATCATTGGTGTCATGAACAGCTAAAGTTTGGAGAAGATCTTCATAGTGTTGTAAGAACAAGACTTGAATTTTGGTAGTTTATCTAAAACGAACAAGCTGAACGACACTGTCCATGTTAGTACGGGCACCAATCCTTCTGTCTCCTTATTATCTCTTCAAATGATTTTCACACCCATAAATAAAATATCAAGCTAGTTTCACTCCTCTTTGGAGTTAAGAAAAAAATCATCTCTTACTCCAGGCCTTTATTAGGTATTGAATTGTCCGGTACAAACTCACGTCTAAAGGAACCATATTGCTTTAAGGATATTCACAAAAAAATGATATTCAGACACAGACATCCTTAATGGGTGCACCATATTGGAAGATTCTCCTAATACTCTTAGGATGGGGAAGATTTTGGAAAATAAAAAGTTCATGAGCAAAGATGACCTATTTCCACCACCTTCATCAAAGTCAAAGCTAATATATGACATACTAAGGATAATGAAGCCTAGAAGGAAACAGTGTAAAAGACAGTAGCAACTGAATTACCCTGCATATACTGAGCATGTTCAGCATATGCCCCTAAAAAAGGAAAGGGGAAAATACAGCTCAATTTATGGTGGTCCTCAAAATTACCCAGAAAAGCTCTTCAGAAACTCTTTCTTTGAAAGAGATGATTATTAATTTCAAGGTAACATTGAAGCTGGGTCAAACAGAAAAATGTAACTATTTCATAGCAGAATGTTTTCCTAGAATGTTGTAAGTGGTCATAGAATGCCTAAACTTTTTACAGAGAGGCAAAAAATATCTTGAAGACTGTGGAGCATGCAGGATGGTAGTTTTCTTCCTGAAGTGAAAACACCAATTCATTGCTCTTACTATGATACCTAAAAAATGCTGGAGTTTCAAAGAGAATTACTTTTCACTTTAGCTTTGCTATTAACTTTATATACAACTTTGCTCAAATTTCAGGCCTTGTGTATCACTTGCTTTTTTATAAAACTGCAAAAGTCTATCTTTGAAGATTAATACAAATCGTAAGGTCTTTTCCACAAAAATATGTTAAAACTATTTTAGGCTTATAAGAAAGAAATTATGACACTATCTTTTAAAAGATATACCAAAGAGATGTGACTATTCAGGTGAGAAACATTAAATGATATATTTTCAATATTTGCTTGATTGGAGGTTGTTTGAAATCTGCAGCTTGATGCAATAAAACTATCTTAAATCACTGCAGTCTTATACTGATTGACATGTCAAAAGCTCCACTGAGAAAAGCCTTGTATGATTGTCATCAAAAGATTGTAAAGTGACATGCTTTTCAAAGATGAGATCAAGCAGTCACACTGGGTATTATGTGTACAATACATTGTGTATTATATTATGTGGCATTGCAGCATCAGTTTATGAAGTGCCATGTGAAAAATACCATGACTTAGGTAAGAGTAATCCAAGTTTTCCTATACATAATCCTACATATAAATGGATTTTACTGAACAGTAATCTTAATTATCTGTTTTTCACTCTACAAGGAAAAAAAAGCTTGATTCTACAATAGGCCTTTTTAATTTACAGTTAGCTGACTGAAGTGCATGCAAATGGAAATAAAACTGCAGCCCTGGGACATTCTAAAACATGACACACGAGGTTGCCAAGGTAACCCACCAGGAGGCTGTCTTGGCATCTTCTGGAATAAAATGGGAAGAAAACATTATAGTGAACAGATGGGGGATGGGGGGTCTTCTGGGCTCAGTTATATAATAAAAGTGTTGCCAAAAACTACAGCTCCATGAAATTGGTTTCAAGCAAAAAAGGACCAAAGTATCTCTCACGCGTCTAGTGTTTACATTGAGCAGGATTTATGATCCACAAGAGTGGAATTTAAAACAAATTATTTTAAATATTATTTAAATGGTATAATTTCTTCAAATCCACTACACATCACATGTATCAAGTTTTATACTTACAAAAATTCGACATGGGTGTAGAGCGACACCCAAGGTGCAAAAGTGATGCTAACTTTCTAATATCTTACTATTAGGACATGTCTGGAGGAGGTAGCAGAATCTGCCTAAGAAAATATTCTCAAGATAAACAGCCAGAGAGAACAATAAAAGAATAGATGACAGAATCATTCACTTTAGCTCACTGATAATTTTACATTTATCCCTTACATTCTTTTAGAATTACAAAGTGTTCCTTTGATTTAGGAGTCTTTTTCTTATATTCACAATGATGCCGTTTCTGTTAAACTCACACACAAAGCTTTAGTTCCCTCTCTTTGAAGAGCTGATTGTCTCTAACATAAGGTTAGTCTATGAATAGTTAGTGAATCTCCTTGGCCTGTCCTTAGACTTTTTTCATTTCTCCTCTGTCCCTGAAGATTGGATAAGAACTCTCTGAGCTGATGAAGGACAAACACAGAGATAGGCCACTTGGGTTGGTGTGTGACAGCACTTGTGGCTGTCACGCCTTAGCTGCATTTAAGAATTCTACACAGAAGTAAAAAGTTCCAATAGGAAAGAGGAGAATTAAGAAATACCACCATTTTATTTCAGATGTTTATAAACATAATAACTGCTTTTTAAAAATTTTATGTAAAAATATAGAGTTTTTGTCCTTTGGAACATTGCCCATAGCAAGATCAGTAGAGTCTTTGATTACTGTGTGCCCTTGATGGCAGTAATCCAATCAATTCAATTTTAAAAATCAAAGCTGATTATTTTACAGTGTACATTCATTCATGAGCACCAATGTTATTTTGCTGTTTTGGTACAGTGGAGATATTAAGGTACAATCTTCCTTATTTTTTAAAATTTATTTATTTTTTGGCTGTGTGGGGTCTTCGTTGCTGCACGCCGGCTTTCTCTAGTTGTGGTGAGCGGGGGCTGCTCTTTGCTTCAGTGCGCGGGCTTCTCATTGCAGTGGCTTCTCTTGTTGTGGAGCTCAGGTTCTAGGTGTGCAGGCTTCAGTAGTTGTGGCTCACAGGCTCTAGAGTGCAGGCTCAGTAGTTGTGGCTCACGGGCCCAGTTACTCCGTGGCATGTGGGATCTTCCCAGACGAGGGCTCGAACCCATGTCCTCTGCATTAGCAGGTGGATTCTTAACCACTGCACCACCAGGGAAGCCCACAATCTTCCTTTGAAGAGATTCCTTTTAATACATAAGCAGCTGCAGACCTTCATCTGGTCATACCACCATTTTCCTTAATATCTTTCAATATTTCTCTTCACCTGTAGACTAGAAGAGTCTGCTTACTATAATTCATAGGGCATTTCTCAAGCCCCTAGATTTCTGCTTATGCATGAAAGCCACCAGAACTTTGCATTCTCTCTGAACATACAGGGACATTGATTTTTCTCTCTCTAGGGTATCTGTCTACTTCTCTGGAAACTTGCTTCAACTCAGCTCACAGGTCACATCTTCTGTGAAATAATGTACCCTCCTTTTCTGTACTTAGGGAAGTGGCTCTTTTTCTTTGCTACTATTGCACTTTGTATTTATCTAATGCACTATGTATCACACCGTGATGTGCTTTAGAACTCTCTCATGCATGATATACTTCTTGAAGACAGATATATGTCATGCTTATTTTGGACCACTGGTACATAGCAGAGTCTCCAGCACTTAGAAGACAATCAACAAATGTTTGCTGAGTACCGAATGAACTTCTTCAATTATAGAGTGAAGAAGTACCAGGGTGAGAAATGGATTCACAACTAGCTGATTCCTAAATTTTGCATTGGATCAGTCACCTATTGAAGTAGGTCTAAGTTGGACAAAGACATCTGCTTTTTAAATAAGTATTGGAAATGATTCTGACACCAAAGTTTTGGAATTGAGACATAGGCTGCTGAAGAGTTTTCTAATGTAGAAGAAATGGGCAAGTGGAGGAATAACATAAAACTGGAGATATTTTCCATTAAATAGCTGTTATAATTAATTTTAAGCAAGTACAGCATAATGCAGTATAAAAGCTTACCATCAAATCTAAAATGTAATGTCTGCAATTTTTTTGATACCTATAACATGTGGGGGAGCACGTTACAAAGTCATAAACTTATAATCTCAATTAGACAGCATGCTCCATCTTCTTAAGGTCAGAAGAGTACCCATAATGTCATCCTTGTAGCATCCAAACATGTCCGGCCAAGGAACCCTAGAGTTCCTGCAGTGAGAACCCTAGACCTCTTTGTATTTGAGAAAACTCAGAGAGAAGTGTTTACAAAATGAGTGTCAGGCGTAGAAAACCACTGTAGCACTCATATCATAGACTGAAGTCTCTGCTGCTTGGGAAGTAAACCCTGGGCACCAATAAGTTAGCACAATTATTGGCTACATTTCAAATTTTGAAATAACTTAATTAATTAAACCAAGCTTATTTGAAGAGCTAGGAAAGTTGGTGTTTATATTTTTTTATCTTACCTGTTCCTAAAACTACCCATTTTGCTACTGTGTTCCAAGAGTTCCTAAAGAGCCCATGCAAGGTTGGGAATGAGCAGTGTGAAGGAGATACTGAATGAGCTTGTCTCCAGTCTCCTCTGCCTACAATTCTATAGGGATGATAACTGATCTCTCAGTCATACACACAGAATATGATGTCAAGCCCTGTACAGCCACAGTTTATATCAGCTTCTCAGCCGGAATGAGCTAATGCATTAAATCTGTGATTCTAACTCCATCTCAGATTTGAGTACCAACTCTCAAATAGGGAAGAAACATTTCTCTGAATCACACCTTCTTTGCTTGGTTCTGATGTCCTGTCTTGTCTTAAATCTTGCTGTCACATTAAGATGAGAACAGCAGGACTTCCCTGGTGGCGCAGTGGTTGAGAGTCCGCCTGCCCATGCAGGGGACGCGGGTTCGTGCCCCGGTCCGGGAAGATCCCACATGCCGCGGAGCGGCTGGGCCCGTGAGCCATGGCCGCTGAGCCTGCGCGTCCGGAGCCTGTGCTCCGCAACGGGCGAGGCCGCAACAGTGAGAGGCCCGTGTACCACCAAAAAAAAAAAAAAAAAAAAAAAAAAAGATGGGAACAGCACTATCTGTCACCCCCTTCCCAACACCCATCACTGGCCAGAATTCTTTCATGGTGGGCAGCTTACCTGGACCAGAATGCCACTGAATTTTACATTGCGTCAGTTAGACTTCTCATGTTACTGTACCCAAGTGAAGCATAGGGCTCTATCATTTAGCCACGATTGCCATATCCATGACTTTTCTCTCTAAGCCATTCAGATAATATACAGATAATTATTCATTGCAAGGTCTAGCTCTGTAGCTGTATTCATATTTCTGCCCCCATAAAACTGGATCTTTACTTCCTCCTCTTTTCATCAAACTAAGATGCAAGGGCCTCAGCATATATTAGTATTAAGTCTGCATGTGCTAGGATGCAAATAAATCCTGATTAAATCATGAACTCATTGGGAAAGTAATGCATTGTCTGTTACTGAGAGCCTAAAAGTTCTAACTCTTGCTGGGAAATAAAGTCACATCATTAAAGAACAGAATCATTGTAGACGGAAGAGATACCCCTGTTGATCTCCTGGCACATTTCCTTTTAAAGGTAGTTTTTGCCCATACCTTAAAAATGTTCATTCTCCTCCCCTGTAGAAATTCATACAATGTTTACCAAAAAAAAAAAAAAAAAAGTAGCATAGAGAAGAGAGTCTCCTCATAGGGAAAGAAGCAACCTTTCTAAGAAAAGACACACTTAGGAATTGATGGACAATGACAGGGAAGTTGTCCCTTTTTTGGTTGATTTTGGTTGGTTATTGCTGTTTTGTACTTCTTTAAAACGTTGTACGTTGCTCATATGATTTTTTAAAATTGAACTGGTTGTTTGAAGTAAGTTGTAATATTATCACACTAAACTGGAAACAAGAAGAAGAGAGGTGAGAGGAGAAATTGCAGAAACGGAAGAGAGACAAGAAAAAATGTCATAACTAAACATACATTTCTCCTTCACAACTTTCTCCAAAAGACTTTAAAATCTGAAAAATAAAAGAACCTCGGGTCAAAGGATCCCAAGATACTAAAAAATGTGATATGGCTCTATTTTATGGATTTCAAAAACTAATGGCAAAAATGCAGGCCTGAAAAAAAGCAGACAGAGCAACTTGATTTGCTTTCCTTCCTTGCTCTACTTCTATGGTCCTCTGAAGACTAATAATGCAAAATGCGATCATCTCTCCGTCTGCTTTTCTTCTGAGCTGTAACACTAAAGGGTAAGTGTGTATATAAATTAACATTATGGAACATCAATTTCTATTTGCAAATTTCACTACAATTTGACAATTATTCCAGTAATATGCTGAAGATAGAAGATCTTTAGCAACTTTGCCTGAGTGGAGACTCAGAATTAAATCCAATGCTATAAACGAAACATAGTTTTGATACGATAACCGAATTACTTCTCTATAATAGCTACTTAAGTATATGTCTAAGTGTTCACTTAATGATGAAAATATAAACAAAAGAAAATTAAGTATCTTCAGTTCTTGATTAGAAAGCAATGGAAAAATTGCTTCCAGGTGTGATACTAAGAAAAGATATAAAGGTGTGTATGTGTAGTAGTAGTAAGCTAGTGACTACACTTATACATATCGTACCCGAAATAGAATCTGGTGAGATAACACCTGAAAACCAAACATCAATCTTATATTTTGGACCTTATTAGTAAGGAGAAGTGTTAACTGATATTTATCAGGGATGCCTGAGGATCTGACTCAGTCAATTCTCCTAGCAATACATTTCACAAAATTTATAGAAGAATAGGATACCACATAGAAAATAAGTGAAAATCCAACCAAGAACTATGTACTGGACCAAACACTTGCTTTATTGTCCACAGCAAGTAATGAATACTCAAAATTGATAAGAAGCAAATTTTCCAAAGATTGGGCTGATTATGAGCATATAAAGTGACCGTGTGACTAATTAAAGAAAAAAGCTAAAGGGATTGCAGCACTGATTACTCTCTAAGCCTAGGCTATCCAGCATCTTATCTCATAATCACATTGCCCCAAGTATGAAATGACTGAGACATCAAAAGCAGTACCTGTTAGCCATGCAGAATCCATAGCCTCTGCTATGTTGTTGCTATGTGTGATGTGTTATTTCCTTCCTATGCTTCCTTAAAGCTAAAAAAAATTGGTGCTGGTTAAAAGACATTGTGTCTCATGAGTCTGATGGTCAATCCAAACCATAGACCATTACTGATAGTGTGACAGAGAGAGTTTGCAAGGACTATTTACTATGTCTGTTTTGCAGATAAGAAAATGTAGGCTTAGAGATTGTTATGATGAAGTGGCCAAGCCAGTACTGGAATTACCTGACATCAAATAATGTGCTTTTAAATAATACCAGATGTTTTGTCCATATTGCTCCCTGCTGTCTTAGCAAGTCCAGCAATGGGACTCTTAATTGTTGGTTGTAATGACTCCATAATATAACTGCATTTTGATAGTTGATATATAATCTAATTTTATTCTCAAAGGATGAAACTCATTACTGTACAGCAGGAAATCTGATATCGAGTATCTACCCCTTAGCTGTCTCTGATTTATATGCTTTTACTGTATGCACTATCACTGAAGTCCCATATTTTCCCTGAATTTCTCCCCAGGAACAGAGGAGAGGATAACAACTTTTTTCTGAGCTTATTCACGTATACATCTATAACTATTTTGCTGATTTCTTCCAAAATGCACCAACCCCTCAGTTTGTTAGTTTTGGTTCTTATGTCAAGTTGGTATCATTTTTTTTTTTTGCCTGAATATTCTTTTTGTGACTGTTCTCATCCATGTTATCACAGACTACAGCTACCTTAAAGGTAGGGAAGGTGTCTGCCAACATCTTCCTCTGTGTGGCCAAGATATCATACCTGTTTAACAGTGATACGTATTATAGCAAAAGATCATTAACAGACATACGTGGTATGCACAGCTTTTTTATATAAATAGACATCTACTGAATTCAAATTAGATTACCATTTTTATAGAACACCCAAACAAAAAGCTGAAATTTATGAACCTGGATTTATGTTAGAGGGTGCATGAAAGAGAAATTTCCTCTGAGTTGCAATTTTGTATTAGCCTTAGGTATAGAAAACATTATTCCTTTTTGCTATAACTTTTAAAAAAGAGATAAATTTTACTACAAAACCTACACAAACTTAATCATGAGAAGAAAAGGAGTTAGTTTATCTTCTAACCTAACCTTAAAATAAAAATAATTGAATGACCTGGCTCTGCTCTTTATAAAGTCATACAGGAAAATTTCCACTTTTCATTTTTGTGGGCCCAATTTATCACTGGTCTTTGCATTTTACTGTGTTAACCTTTCAGAATTCTTCTACCCTCCAAATTCCAGAAGCACAAATTATACCTTTAACATCTCAATGGATCACATTAGGTTTCTGTAGAGTATATAACCACATAGTCCATGATGATAGGATGCTTCCCGAAGACACGAATACAGAAAATTTTCACAGGATATATATTATGGTTGATAAAAATTTTCTCCTGTCAAAAGTTACTATTTTTATTCTAAAAGTATAAGATCACACAGACTCACTAATGTTATATATTGTACCGACCAGCTTACCCAATAATTCCATTAGCTTACTTAAAATTCTATTCTTTCCCTAATTTATTGTACCATTGTTCTTTTTATACATCCAACTGAAGATATATGATATATATTATGCATATTAAAATTATATATACATATACACTATGTATATATATATATATTTTTTTAATCTATGGAAATGTTCTAGTTTGTTGGGACTGCTACAACAAAAACACCACAGACCAGGTGACTTAAACAACAAACATTTATTTCTCACAGTTCTGGAGGCTGGGAAGTCCAAACTCAAGATGCTGGAAGATTTGGTGTCTAGTGAGATCCCATTTCCTAATTCAGAGACAAACATATTCTTGTTATGTCTTCACATGGCAGAATGGGCAGGGAACCCTCTGTGGGCACTAATCCCATTCTTGAGGGGTCCAGACTCATAATTTAATCACCTTCCCAAAAGCCCCATTTCCAATTACTATCACGTTGAGGATTACGTTTCAACATATGAATTTGGAAGGAACACAAACATTCAGTCTAGAGCAGTAAATTATTAAACGTATAATTATTTTTTAAAGTGTTAGAAGTTTTAATATATTGTTAATATGATCTTACAAATCTTACAAGGCATCTATTATAATTCTACTTTCACAGAGGATCAAAGTGTGACTCAGAGAAGTTAAATTAGTAAATACCAGAGCATAGATTTGAACCAAGTCTATGTAATTTTAGAGCTCGTTATATTTTATTTACAATGCTTAATCTTTAAATTATTATTACACGATACACATTCATTGTTAAAAAATTAATGTCAATAAAACTATCACACAGAGATAACACCTGTTTATACTTATATAACACCTGATTATATTCAATGAATATAAACTCTTCCAGTTACATTTACACATATATACATATATTGAACATAATATATAGTTATGATATCTAACATTGAATATTTTTTCTATTTCTATATATTCATAGGCATATGTGTTATAGTCACATATTTTTAAGGACTTTTCAATAGCCAATCTTATATTCCGCTTTTCAATTCATAAGTTAGTGAGCTTTTTCATGTATTGTTAAATATGCTCTCACATTACATTTAATGCTTACGATAATTTACAATGGATTAATGTTATTAACTTACAACCTGTGTTGTCAAGTATTTAGATCGTATAACAACATGAAATTGGCCAAATAAGTTGTTTTTAAGATTGGCTGTATTCATGGATTTCCTTTTACTACCACCAGCCTCACCCTCATTCATTTCTCAATTCTGAGCAATTTGAATTTTGTTCTCTACCATCAACTGAAACTGCTCTTGCCAAAGCAACTTAAAACCTTCCTGTTACTAAATCTAATGACTATGTGTCATTGTTCTTAACTGACTCATCTGCAGGGGGTGACACTAGTCACCTTCCTTCTTTTCTTCTCTTGGCTCATATAAGGTCATATTCATTGTTTTCACCCACTGATTTCTCCACCATGTCTTTCAAATCTTAGCTTAAAAGCCACCTCCCCAAACAAGCCCTCTTAAACATCCTCTCTAACCAAGTTTCCCAATGCTTTACAACTAGAACACTATTCAGTCAGAGACTTAGCACAAGTTGTTCTTAAAATCAACAACAACCAAAACCATCAACAACAAAAAACCTATTTATTTGTTTAATCAACAGATGGAAAACACCAAAGTGCCAGAAAACTTTCTATTTTATTTACCTCTGTAAACGTATAGAACATCACAATGCTTGGCCCAGGATACTGTGCTGAATAGTGAATGAAACTTTCTTTCCCCTCATTTTTCATTGGGGAGAAGGACTTTCTTTGAAAACTTATCACCAAAGGGCATGCAAGTACTATATGACTCAAGGTAGTGCTGTAAGCTTTGTATAATTCATGAAAAGATTTTTTGAGGTGGTAGCATCAAAAAGAAAAGAATATACCTCTTACAGGGAAAGAAATTATCCCTTCTTTCACTCATGAAATCCTTGTTGATGAAATCTATTAAAACTCTTTGTCACTATCTGTGTGTGATCATAAGCTAGTTAGTCAACCTGCACCAAGACAGAATTTGATCAGTAATTATAGACATCTCACCTAGATTAACAGTTTGAAACACTTCATTAAAAAATAAAAATGATGCTAAGGAAATGTCATAAATTCATACACGTTCTTTGTTTTCACCTTTAAAAGTAGATGATTCTATGTTCTTGAAAATTCAATTATATATCTCAAAAAGGACAAATGCTATTATAACACTTTCAGTCTTGAAGATTAATTACCTTCCTCTAGCTTTGCTCCTTCAGTTGAGTTTCTTACATCAGACATTTACTGGAGAGTCCATTGTCAGCATTTTTAAACTTTGATCTTAATTACATATAAATTTTTGCATATTTCTTTTCAAGCTATTGTGTAACAAGGTATTAAATGAATGCTTCTATGAATCTCTGTGTATTCAAGGGTGCTCTGTAAGTTCAAGTTTCTGTCTTGTATCCTGATAAGAAAACATGCCTCATTTTATTCTTAATCTTAGAGGAATTGATTAAAGCTAATTTCTTGGTTTAAAAACTTTTAAGCTACATTTATTTCAATGTTGAATAGCTCCTACATAAAAAACTAAACAAAATAAGACACAAGCTCTGCACAACCCATCATTCATCCAGTTCCTCTACAGATCTCTATTTTCTCTCGTCTACATCACCAGGAGTATAGATTGTACTCCAATCACAAACCAACCTCTTCATCAAGCTCATCATCTGGCAGCACTGCCCAAGCTAGAAGCAGTCCCAGAATATGTTTACTTAACCAAGATTCTTTTTTTTTTTTTGTAATGGCACTATCATGGCCCTTTCAAAGATAGTAGTATACTCCTAAAAGCACTAAAATTCCTGAGGTATTTGTATTAAACCACATATTGATAGTCTTAGTTTTATAGTATTGCCATGAATGGATTTCTTTAAGAAGACAAGTGAACCACAGCTGCAAGCAGTTTCTTCATTATTTTTTCTTGGAATAAGAAATCATTTACATTGTTAAAATATATTTACTTAGTAACAGTATGACTTATTAATCAGTATATAGGGCAAATAGTTAATCCACAGTTGCATCTCAATGAAAAGAATGGTTATGTCCTGACAAGCAACCAACACATATTCAGCATTAAAAAGGATGTTCTCAGAGCATGAGGTTTTATAGTGATTACTAAAGAATTACAAGTCAGAGTACTTGTTAAGATTTTGAAAATTTATATAGTCAAACCAAAAACACATGAAGTAAAATAAGCATTTTTAAAAGTTTGAATCTGATTTCTCTAGTAATAACACAAGCTGCTTCCAGAGAAGATTTATGTGGGACTTTCATTCATTCAACAAATATATGTTGAGCCCCACCAATGAGACAAACTGCTCTGGGTGACGGCAATAATAAGATGAACTACACACTTTAAGACTTGCTCTTGTAGAACTTGTATTCTTCTGTAAAGGAGATGGAGGCTAACCAGCAAAACCAATATAAATCAGAAGAAAATACCACCAATGACTGGTTCCAAAAGACAATAGAAACCTGGTTATGTAGTACTCAATGATGACTGGTAAAATTCTAGATTAAATAGTCAGAGAAAGCCTTTCGGAGAAGGTTACTTGTACTTTGAGTTGGCACTGACAAGGAGAAGGTAAACAGAGAGAGGAAATAACTATTTCCAAGGCCTACATTGAGAACAAATCTAGAGTATGGCTGGGGCACAGGGGCAAGGGGGGAAATCATAGAAAATTATTAACAGGGGCCAACTCATGTTGGTCAATAAACCTTGGTGAGGAGTTTGGCCTTTACTCCAAGTGTGTTGGAAAATTACAGAATGTTACAAGCAGCAGGAAAAGGGATATGGGTGGAGACTATGGGTCCAATTCTATTTTTAATAGATCACTTCCTGAAACATAATAGATTATTCAGTTTTAACAGGATTACTTATTAGATTCTCACTTTTGATCAAAAACTTCATGACTATATGTGTGGAAGTCATAGTCTAAGGTGGCCCCCCTGAGTCGTATCGTTGTATAATCCCATTCTCTTGAGTGCAAGCAGAATTTGTGGTTTGCTTCCAACCAATAAAAACCAATAGAATGTGGCAAAGGTGATGGGATGTCACTCCCATGATTACCTTAAGTTATATAAAACTGGATTACATTAGCCCACAGACGGGACAGATGCTCTCCTGCTGGAACTGAATAAGCAAACTGTCATGTTACGAAGTATCCAGCACAGTGGCAGGGAACTGAAGGTGGCCGCTAGGATCTCAGAGCTACTTTTAGCCAATAGCCAGTAAGAACCTGGTGCTCTCAGTCATACAGCCTCAAGGAAATGGATCCTGCCTACAACCTGAAAGAGCTTCTAAGTGGATTCCTCCCTAGTGGAGTCTCCAGAGGAGACATTGATTTCACATATACAAATTAATGTTTTAGAAGGATCATGAGGACATAGTTTGCAAGATGAGAGGAAAGAGATTCTTCGGTCTATTGTGATAAGGTATTTGAAAACATCATTTCTCTGTTACATTTGCAGTTTCCGTTTTTCATGTGTTTATTAAGTCTCTAAATTTTTCTCTTTCCTCCAGATACACTATTCAGTCCATCTTCCACGTTGCCACCAGAGGAGCCTTTCTAAAATCTTTCCATTGCTTCTTCTTCTTCAGTGGCCCTTTTCAGGCTGAACAATAAACTTCTAACCCTATGCCTTAGCATAAAAATCCCTCCACAAATACTCCCCTGCCCAATGTTCTAACATTATCCCTCATAATTATCTTATACTCCTACCATACTTAATTAATTTTAGTATTAAACATGTGAAACACTCCCTCACACCTCCAGACCTTTGCAGGATCTGATCTCTCTGTCCAGAATATTCTGGCCCCACCTGCAACTCTTGTCTCTATTTACACAGGCCCACACACCCTCCCCAAATGGACTAAATCCAACTTGCCCACCTAGCTTCCTTTGAAGTATTATCTTTCTTATGCAGTTCCCACTAATTCCCTACCCTGAGGAAAGCATTCTCAGCTTCATACACCCTGAACATCATTTTACTTACTGAACACACATTTGCATTGTCTGTCTATTCTTCTAGATTATAAGCTTCTTGAGGGTAGGAACCACTTATTTCTTTTCTGAGTAAAGGTGAGGTTAAAAGTGTAGTAATTTCATGAGTCCTATATTTGCATGGGCATCAGTTTCATTCAGACACTACATCTAAGTTTCAGCACATTTTACTTTGCCACAAATTTCAATCTATTCTTATCAACAAAAACCCATGCACAAATTCTGACACACTTGTCAACAGAAGAAATAAATGGTAGAGCAAAGCTCTCTTCACATCTATCAATATTTGTTTAATATTTGTCCCTCTCTCTTCTTCATTAAAATGAGAGCAACCACATCATGGGTAGGTAAGGGGAAAAAAAGATATCAAAATCAACTGAGTTTAAGTCATTTTTTACAATGCTAAAAATAGATTTGACCAAGGTTTAACTGGAACATATCAGGCATTAAAATTTATTATAAATTAATGATTTATATGTGGAATCTAGAAAAATGATACAGATGAACTTATTTGCAAAGTAGAAATAGAGGCACAGACCTAGAGAATAGACGTATGAATACTGGGGTTGGGGAGGTAGGATGAATTGGGAGAATGGGATTGACATATATACACTACTATGTATAAAATAGATAACTAATGAGAACCTGCTGTATAGCACAGGGAACTCTACTCAGTGATCTGTGGTGACCTGAATGGGAAGGAAATCCAAAAAAGAGGGGATATGTGTATACATATAGTTGATTCACTTTGCTGTACAGCAGAAACTAACACAACATTGTAAAACAACTATGCTCCAATAAAATTAATTTTTAAAATAAATTAATTGATTAATGATTTGCATTTCAATGTTTTTATCTTGTCATCCTGAATTTTATAAAAGTGGTTATAATTATATGATATAATAGTCCCTTATTATTACTTTTATGGTAAAAGCTCCCCCGAAAGGATTCATTAAATAAGACTTGGTATCATAGCTAATTTACTGCAGCACATATTTTTATTCACTTTTATACTAGGTAGATTTTTATACTACGTGTAAGTAAGTTTTCCATAAAATGATAATAAATGTAATTTGAATATCTACAACTTAACACCTTAGGTTGCTTAATCTACATGGAATACCAAACTGGCTAATAGTGTGATATTATTTCTTTTACAGTGGTTTAGTACTTCATATGCTCTAATTCCAACTGGGCTTAATCAGTACATTACAAAAAAATATGAACACTATAATTCAGTGAATTATTACAAAGACTCTAAAAATGAATACTAAAGTAAAAATAGTATCTCTTAATCATTGAAAAGTCACTTTTGGGGGAAGAGGATGGACTCTAGAGCAGGAACTCGCACCTCTCCATTATTTGATCCATGCGTAAAGTTCTCCTTTGCTTCTAAACTGAACTCGGTCTCATTCTACTGATGCAAGGGACACCAGACAGAAGGACAAACTCAAGATGATCCCATTAGACCACTTCATTTGTTTTTCTCAAGTTTGTTTTTCCCTTCTGAGAAGATCTCTTTACAAGCATGGGCACCAAAAGCACTTCTTTTTGGCTTTAGTCTTCACTAGCTCTTTAAAAGCACCATTATCGGGGAGAGTTCTTCAAGATGGTCGAGGAGTAAGAAGTGGAGATCACCTTCCTCCCCATAAATACGTCAAAAATACGTCTACATGTGGAAGAACTCCTACAGAACACCTAGTGAACGCTGGCAGAAGACCTCACACTTCCAAAAAGGCAAGAAAATCCCCATGTACCTGGGTAGGGCAAAAGAAAAAAGAAAAAAACAGAGATAAAAGAGTAGGGACAGGACCCGCACCTCTGGGAGGGAGCTGTGAAGGAAGAAAAGTTTCCACACACTAGGAAGCCCCCTTCACTGGAGGGGATGGGGGGTGGGCGTGGGGGGAAGATTTGGAGCCACAGAGGCGAGCTCAACAACAGGGGTGCAGAGGGAAAAGTGGAGAGATTCCCACACAAAGGATTGGTACTGACCAGCTCTCACCAGCCTGAGAGGCTTATCTGCTCACCCGCTGGGGCAGGTGGGGGCTGGGACCTGAGGCTCGGGATTCGGAGGTCAGATCCCAGGGAGAGGACTGGGGTTGGCTGAGTGAAGACAGCCTGAGGGGGTTAGTGTGACACAGCTAGCCGGGACAGAGACCGGGAAAAAGTCTGGACCTGCCGGAGAGGCAAGAGACCTTTGTTTCGGGGTGCACGAGGACAGACGATTCCTTCCCAGCATGCCCACAAAGTCAGAGCACCATGTAAGCAAGCTCCTGAGACAGGCACAAGCCGCGGCTAACAGCTTGGACCACAGAGACAGACATGAAATGCTAAGTCTGCTGTCATTGCCAACAAGAATCCTGCGTGCAAGCACAGGTCACTATCCACACCCCCCCACAGGAGCCTGTGCAGAACGCCACTGCCAGGGTCCCAAGATCCAGGGACAACTTCCCTGGGAGAACACAGGGTGCACCTCAGACGGTTGCAACGTTACACCAGCCTCTGTCATTTCAGGCTTGCCCCTCATTGCAATTTGACTACCGTTACCCCTCCCTCTCCCAGGCCTGAGTGAGCCAGAGCCCTCTAATCAGCCACTGCTTTAACCCCCTCCTGTCTGGGTGGGGAAAAGATGCCTGAGGGCTACCGACATGCAGAGGTGGGGCCAAATCAAAAGATGAACCCCAGGAGCTGTGCGAACAAAGAAGAGAAAGGGAAATCTCTCCCAGCAGCCTCAGGAGCAGCTGATTAAATCTCCACAATCAACTTGATGTACCCTGCACCTGAAGAATACCTGAATAGACAATGAATGTTCCCAAAATTGAGGCGGTGGACTTTGGGAGCAACTGTTTCTGGTCTTATGTTTATCTTAGCATGGTATTTAGTGCTTATTATCAGTGGTGGATTTGTTTATTGGTTTGGTTGCTCTCTTCCTTTTTTAAAATATATATATTTATTTTTTCCTTTTCCTCTTTTTGTGAGTGTGTATGTATATGCTTCTTTGTGTGATTTTGTCAGTACAGGTTTGCTTTTACCATTTGTCCTAGGGTTCTGTCTGTTCGTTTTTTGTTTTTGTTTTTTTGGTTCTTTGTTTATTTGCTTTTTCTCTCTCTTCCTTTTCTTCTGAGCTGTGTGGCTGGCAAGGTCTTGATGCTCTGGCTGGGTGTCGGGCCTGAGACTTTGAGGTGGGAGGGCCAAGTCCAGGACATTGGACCACCAGAAATTTCCCGGCCGTGTGTAATATCAATCAGCGAGAGCTCTCCCAGAGATCTTCATCTCAACACTAAGACCCAGCTCCACCCAACAGCCAGCAATCTCCGGTGCTGGACACCCCATACCAAACAACAAGCAAGAGAGGAACACAACCCCGCCCATTAGCAGAGAGGCTGCCTAAAGTCATACTAAGTTCACAGACACTCCAAAACACACTACCAGATGTGGCCCTGCCCAACAAAAGACAAGATACAGCCCCGCCCACCAGAACACAGGCACCAGTCCCCTCCACCAGGAAGCCTACAAAAGCCACTGAACAAACCTCACTCACTGGGGGCAGACACCAAAAATAACGGGAACTACAAACCTGCAGCCTGCAAAAAGCAGACCCCAAACACAGTAAGGTAAACAAAATGAGAAGACAGAGAAATACGCAACAGATGAAGGAGCAAGGTAAAAACCCACCAGACCAAACAAATGAAGAGGAATCAGGCAGTCTACCTGAAAAAGAATTCAGAGTAATGATAGTAAAGACAATCCAAAATCTCAGAAATAGAAGGGAGAAAATACAAGAAATATTGAACAAGGACCTAGAAGAAATAAAGGGCAAACAAACAATGATGAACAACAAAGCAAATGAAATATAAAATGCTCCAGAAGGAATCAATAGCAGAATAACTGAGGCAGAAGAACGGATAAGCAACCTGGAAGATAAAATAGTGGAAATAACTGCCACAGAGCAAAATAAAGAAAAACAAATGAAAAGAATTGAGGACAGTCTCAGAGACTTCTGGGAAAACATAAAATGCACCAACATTCAAATTATACGGGTCCCAGTAGAAGAAGAGAAAAAGAAAGGGACTGAGAAAATATTTGAAGAGATTATAGTTGAAAACTTCCCTAACATGGGAAAGAAAATATTCAGTCAACTCCAGGAAGCACAGAGAGTCTCAGACAGGATAAATCCAAGGAGAAACACGTCAAGACACATATTAACCAAACTATTCAAAAATTAAATTCAAAGAAAAAATATTAAAAGCAGCAATGGAAAAGCAACAAATAACATACAAAGGAATTCCCAAAAGGTTAACAGCTGATCTTTCAGCAGAAACTCTGCAAGACAGAGGGAGTGCCAGGACATATTAAAAGTGATGAAAGGGAAAAATCTACAATCAAGATTACTATACCCAGCAAGGATCTCATTCAGATTCAACAGAGAAATTAAAACCTTTACAGACAAGCAAAAGCAGTAAGGTAAACAAAATGAGAAGACAGAGAAATACGCAACAGATGAAGGAGCAAGGTAAAAACCCACCAGACCAAACAAATGAAGAGGAATCAGGCAGTCTACCTGAAAAAGAATTCAGAGTAATGATAGTAAAGACAATCCAAAATCTCAGAAATAGAAGGGAGAAAATACAAGAAATATTGAACAAGGACCTAGAAGAAATAAAGGGCAAACAAACAATGATGAACAACAAAGCAAATGAAATATAAAATGCTCCAGAAGGAATCAATAGCAGAATAACTGAGGCAGAAGAACGGATAAGCAACCTGGAAGATAAAATAGTGGAAATAACTGCCACAGAGCAAAATAAAGAAAAACAAATGAAAAGAATTGAGGACAGTCTCAGAGACTTCTGGGAAAACATAAAATGCACCAACATTCAAATTATACGGGTCCCAGTAGAAGAAGAGAAAAAGAAAGGGACTGAGAAAATATTTGAAGAGATTATAGTTGAAAACTTCCCTAACATGGGAAAGAAAATATTCAGTCAACTCCAGGAAGCACAGAGAGTCTCAGACAGGATAAATCCAAGGAGAAACACGTCAAGACACATATTAACCAAACTATTCAAAAATTAAATTCAAAGAAAAAATATTAAAAGCAGCAATGGAAAAGCAACAAATAACATACAAAGGAATTCCCAAAAGGTTAACAGCTGATCTTTCAGCAGAAACTCTGCAAGACAGAGGGAGTGCCAGGACATATTAAAAGTGATGAAAGGGAAAAATCTACAATCAAGATTACTATACCCAGCAAGGATCTCATTCAGATTCAACAGAGAAATTAAAACCTTTACAGACAAGCAAAAGTTAAGAGAATTCAGCACCACCAAACCAGCTCTACAACAAATGCTAGAGGAACTTCTCTAGGCAGGAAACACAAGAGAAGGAAAACACCTACAATAACAAACCCAAAACAAC
>NC_041218.1:67213375-67215961 GCF_002837175.3 Physeter macrocephalus
CAAGAGACAAAGAAAGACACTGCATAATGATCAAGGGATCAATCCAAGAAGAAGATATAACATTTGTAAATATTTATGCACCCAACATAGGAGCACCTCAATACATAAGGCAAATACTAACAGCCATAAAATGGGATATTGACAGTAACACAATCATAGTAGGGGATTTAAAAACCCCACTTTCACCAATGGACAGATCATCCAAAATGAAAATAAATAAGGAAACACAAGCTTTAAAAGACACATTAAACAAGATGGACATAATTGATATTTATAAGACATCCATCCAAAAATACAGAACACACTTTCTTCTCAACTGATCATGGAACATTCTCCAGGATAGATCAAATTTTGTGTGACAAATCAAGCCTCAGTAAATTTAAGAAACTTGAAATCGTATCAAATACCTTTTCTGACCACAATGCTATGTGATTAGATATCAATTACAGGAAAAACACTGTAAAACATTCAAACACATGAAGACTAAACAATATGCTACTAAATAACCAAGAAATCACTAAAGAAATCAAACAGGAAATCCCAAAATACGTAGAAACAAATAACAATGAAAACACGATGGCCCAAAACCTATGGGATGCAAAAAAAGCAATTCTAAGAGGGAAGTTTATAGCAATACAATCCTACCTCAAGAAACAAGAAAAATCTCAAATAAACAACCTAATCTTACACCTAAAGCAATGAGAGAAAGAAAAACAAAAATAACCCTAAAGTTAGCAGAAGGAAAGGAATCATAAAGATTAGATCAGAAATAAATGAAAAAGAAATGAAGGAAACATTAGCAAAGATCAATATAAAAAGACCAATAACAAGCATGGAAATTGAGACTGTTTTTAAAAATCTTCCAACATACAAAACCCCAGGACCAGGTGGCTTCACAGACGAATTCTATCAAACATTTAGAGAAGAGCTAAACTTCTCCTTCTCAAACTCTTCCAAAATATAACAGCGGGAGGAACACTCCCAAACTCATTCTACAAGGCCACCATCACACTAATACCAAAACCAGACAAGATGTCACAAAAAAAGAAAACCACAGGCCAATTTCACTGATGAACATAGATGCAAAAATCCTCCAAAAAATACTAGCAAACAGAATCCAACAGCACATTAAAATGATCATACACCATGATCAAGTGGGGTTTATCCCAGGAATGCAAGGATACTTCAATATACGCAAATCAATCAATGTGATACACCATATTAACAAACTGAAGGATAAAAGCCATATGACAATCTCAAAACAAGCAGATAATGATTTTGACTAAATTCAACACGCATTTATAATTAAAACTCTCCAGAAAATGGTCAGAGAAGGAACCTACCTCAACATAATAAAGGCTATATATGACAAACCCACAGCCAACATCCTTCTTAATGGTGAAAAATGGAAAGCATTTCCTCTAAGATCAAGAACAGGACAAGGTTGCCCACTCTCACCGCTATTATTCAGCATAGTTTTGGAAGTTTTAGCCACAGCAATCAGATAAGAAAAAGAAATACAAGGAATCCAAATCATAATAGAAGTAAAACTGTCACTATTTGCAGATGACATGATGCTATACATAGAGAATCCTAAAGATGCCACTAGAAAACTACTAGAGCTAATCAATGAATTTGGTAAAGTTGCAGGAAACAAAATTAATGCACAGAAATCTCTTGCATTCCTATACACTAATGATGAAAAATCTGAAAGAGAAATTAAGGAAACAACCCCATTTACCACTGCACACAAAAGAATAAAATACCTAGGAATAAACCTTCCTAAGGAGACAAAAGACTTGTATGCAGAAAACTAAAAGACACTGATGAAAGAAATTAAAGGTGATACAAACAGATGGAGAGATATACCATGTTCTTGGATTGAAAGAATCAACATTGTGAAAATCACTATACTACCCGAAGCAATCTACAGATTCAGTGCAATCCCTATCAAGCTACCAATGGCATTTTTCACATAACTAGAGCAAAAAATTTCACAATTTGTGTGGAAACACAAAAGACCCCAAATAGCCAGTGTGATATTGAGAAAGAAAAATGGAGCTGGAAGAATCAGGCTCCCTGACTTCAGGCTATCTACAAAGCTACTGTAATCAAGACGGTATGGTACTGGCACAAAAACAGAAATATAGATCAATAGAACAGCATAGAAAGCCCAGAGATAAACCCACACACATATAGTCACCTTATCTTTGATAAAGGAGGCAAGAATATACAATGGAGAAAAGACAGCCTCTTCAATAAATGGTGCTGGGAAAACTGGACAGCTACCAGTAAAAGAATGAAACTAGAACACTCCCTAACATCATACACAAAAATTAACTCAAAACGGATTAAAGACCTAAATGTAAGGCCAGACATTATAAAACTCTTAGAAGAAAACATAGGCAGAACTCTCCATGACATAAATCACAGCAGGATTGTTTTTGACCCTCCTCCTAGAGAAATGGAAATAAAAACAAAAATAAACACATGGGGGGCTTCCCTGGTGGCGCAGTGGTTGCGCGTCCGCCTGCCGATGCAGGGGAACCGGGTTCGCGCCCCGGTCTGGGAGGATCCCACATGCCG
>NC_041218.1:67216317-67224436 GCF_002837175.3 Physeter macrocephalus
AAGCAACTAACAAAGGATTAATCTCCAAAATATACAAGCAGCTCATGCAGGTCAATATCAAAAAAACAAACAACCTAATCCAAAAATAGGCAGAAGAACTAAATAGACATTTCTCCAAAGAAGATATACAGATTGCCAACAAACACATGAAAGGATGCTCAACATCACTAATTATTAGAGAAATGCAAATCAAAACTACAATGATGTATCAGCTCACACCAGTCAGAATGGCCATCATCAAAAATTCTACAAACAATAAATGCTAGAGAGTGTGTGGAGAAAAGCTAACCCTCTTACACTGTTGGTGGGAATGTAAACTGATACAGCCAATATGGAGAACAGTATGGTGGTTCCTTAAAAAACTAAAAATAGAACTACTATATAACCCAGGAATCCCACTCCTGGGCATATATCCGAAGAAAACCATAATTCAAAAAGAGTCATGTACCACAATGTTCACTGCAGCTCTATTTACAATAGCCAGGACATGGAAGCAACCTATGTGTCCATCGACAGATGAATGGATAAAGAAGATGTGGCACATATATACAATGGAATATTACTCAGCCGTAAACAGAAATGAAATTGAATTATTTGTAATGAGGTGGAGGGACCTAGAGACTGTCATACAGAGTGAAGTAAGTCAGAAAGAGAAAAACAAATACCATATGCTAACACATATATATGGAATCTAAAAAAATGGTTCTGAAGAACCTAGGGGCAGGACAGGAAAAAAGACACAGACATAGAGAATGGACTTGGGGTCACAGGGAGGGGGAAGAGTAAGCTGGGACGAAGTGAGTGAGTGGCATGGACATATATACACTAGCAAACGTAAAATAGATAGCTAGTGGGAAGCAGCGGCATAGCACAGAGAGATCAGCTCGGTGCTTGTGCCCATCTAGAGAGATGGGATAGGGAGGGTGGGAGGGAGACACAAGAGGGAGGAGATATGGGGATGTATGTATATGCATAGCTGATTCACTTTGTTATACAGCAGAAACTAACACAACATTCTAAAGCAATTATACTCCAGTAAAGTTGTTAAAAAAATTTTTTTAATTAAAAAAACAAAGGAGCAATGAAAAAAGAATCTGGAAAAGTGAAGAAAGCCTAAGAGGCTTAAGGGACATCATTAAGCAGCCAATAAATACATTATGGGAATTCTTGAAGGTGGGGGGAGGAGACAAAGAGAAGGGGAGAAAGAAAGAAAGGGGCAGAGCGCCTATATAGAGAAATCATAGCTGAGAATTTCCCAAATCTGAGGAAGGAAATGGATACCCAAATTCAGAAAGCTTAGGAAATCCAGCTATGATAAATCCAAAGAGGCCCACACTGAGAGACACATTATAATTAAACCATCAAAAGTCAAAGACAACAAGAAAATCTTGAAATCAACAGGAGAAAAGCAACTTGTCATGTTCAAGGGAGCTCCCCTAAGATTATCAGCAGATTTCTTAGCAGAAACCTTTCAGGTTGTCAGAGAATGGAATGACATATTCAAAGTGCTAATAGAAAAAGAAAAAAACAACTACCAACTAAGAATACTGTATCCAGCAAAACTGTCCTGCAGAGATGAAGGAGATTAAAGACTTTCCCAGATAAACAAAGCTGAGAGAGTTTATCACCATTAGACCTGCCCTACAAGAAATTTTAAAGGGAGTCCTGCAAGCTGAGATGAAAGGATGCTATACAGCAACATAAAAGCATATGAAAATATAGCTTGCTGGTAAAGGCAAATATATAGTTAAATACAGAATATTGTAATACTGTACTGGTGGTATGTAAAGCACTTTTAATTTTGGTACAGAACTTAAAAGACAAAAAGCATAAAAATTAACTATAACTACAAAATTATGTTAATGGATCCACAATATATAAAGATGTAATTTGTGACATTAATAATGTAAAGTGGGGGGGATATGTAAAAGAGTATTTCTATATATCATTGAAGTTAAGATGTTATCAGCATAAAATAGATTTTTATAGCTATAAGATGTTTTCTATAAGCCCCATGGTAACCACAAAGAAAACATCCATGGAGGATACAGACAAGAAAATGAGAAAGAAATCAAAGCATGTCAGTACAAAAAAAAAAGTAATGAAAAATTAATTACTTCTATAGCAAGTACTCTCTGAAACACTTTGGAAAATTGACATAGAGAGGTAGATCTTCTACTTTTTATTCCATCATAAGTTGATTGTTTTAAGACTATTTAAAGCAGAGTTTTATGTTCACAGCAAAATTGAGAGGAAGCTATAGCAATTTCCCATATACCCTTTGTTTCCACACATGCATAGCCTCCTCCATTATCAACATCCCTCACAAGAGTGGTACATTTGTTATAATTGATAAACCTACACATCATTATCACCCACAGCCTATAGTTTACATAGGGCTCACTCTTGGTGTTGTGCATTCTATGAGTACATTATACAAATGTGTAATAACATGTATCCATATTTATAGCATCTTAACAGAGTATTTTCACTGCCCTAAAAATCTTTTACTTATTCATCACTCTCCTTCCAACCCCTAGCAACCACTGATGTTTCTCCTGTCTCTATAGTTCTGCCTTTTTCAGAATGTCACGTAGTTGGAATCACACAGTTTAGCCATTTCCGATTGGCTTATTTCACAACAATTTAAGTTTCCTCCATGTCTTTTCATGATAGATCATTTCTTTTTAGCACTGAATAATATTCCCTTGTCTGGATGTCCCACACTTTATTTATCCATCCACCTACTGTTGGACATGTTGCTTTCAAGTTTTGGCAGTTATGAATAAAGCTGTCTGTGCATGGCTTTATTATAAACAATTGTAAACATCTGTGTGCACATTTTTGTGTGGACATAAGTTTCCAGCTCCTTTGGGTAAATATCAAGGAGTACGATTGCTGGTTCATATGGTAAGAGTGTGTTTAGTTTTGTAGGAAACTGTGAAACTCTCTTCCAAAGTGGCTGTACCATTTTGCATTCCTGTCAGCAATGTATGAGAGTTCCTGTTGCTCCATGTTCTCTTTGGTGTTGTCAGTGTTTTGAATTTTAGCTATTCTAGTAAGTGTGCGGTTGTATATCATTTTTATTTTAATTTGAATTTTTAATGACATGTGATGTGGAACATCTTTTCCTATGCTTATTTGCCATCTATATACCTTCTCTGGTGGGGTGTCTTTAGGGCATGGGCCCACACAAATTGATTTTAAGATATATCCAACCTTTTTATTTTAAAAAAATTTAGTCTAAACTTAAAGTCCTAAAAATATGTGCTTCTTACCATTAAATATACTGTTAGTCAATTGAATATACTTTCTAGAAATTTTAAAGCTTTCTAATATGGTTGGCAAAAATATATATTTAAATAAATATTTTAGTAATTATTATTAATTTTGAAAATTTATAATTTCAGTTATAAAAGTTATCATGGTTCACAATTAAATAATATAGTTTTAGATGTGAAAAATCTGAATGTTGGATATAAGCCTGAGGCTTTTGGAATTGTATGCACTTTAACATATGAGTTATATGATGATTCATTGACCAGGTTTCTCCAGGCAGATAAAAGAAAATTATTAGGAAAAAAGAGGGGAAAGAGTAAAAATGGATTTCGTATTTCTGCTTGTTGCTAAGATATAAGGAGCTTACCACTATTTTATGAAAGTACATCAATAACAGAATCTCCAATATATATTGTGCTTAATATAGATTGTCGACAAAAGAGAATAGCTTCTTGGTGATTGAAAGTATAACCTTTAAATATGTTACAATATTGCCTACAATACTGCAATAATAATAAATTATTATTGCCTCTTTTAACAGGCAATAATAATTTTTCTATGTTGTTAGAATTGTATAGAATTGGTAATTTCAGTTTGGAATAACCATAGCATTTGATATCTAATCAATATTTAACTTTATTTTAATGGAAATTATAAACTTGGTGACCTAAATTAATCTTGCATTGCCTCTATTTGAAAATATTGAGTAAACTGTATAATTGGGAGAGACAAATTTGTTTTCCTCTTAATAGTGATACATTCATATTTTCCAGAAAGTGAAAGAACTGTAAAATTATTTGGAGGATCCAGGAGTTGTTTCAAGAAAAAAAAAAATTATTTCCTGGATGTTAGAATGTTCATTAGGCAAATATGTGTCCCTCAAACTGAAATCTCATATGAGAATAAACCAGTTATTGCAGGTTACTACTACCTCTGACTATGGGAGAATGGGCAATACCCATAATGTATCCCAACTCTGTAGGAAGGGTTTACATCTTCCAAGTTCAACTCTTGTCTGAGCACCCATGTCCCTAGTTCTCCTTATTCAGTATCGCAGAATCAGTGTGGCATGGGCGTCATTATCACCAAATACGGGTCGTTTATAACAGGACAATGCAGTCGACCCTTGAACAACATGGGTTTGAACTGCACGGCCCACAAATACACAGAATTTTTTTCAATAAATATTGATACATATTCAATAAATATTGATACACAATCTGAGGCTGGTTGAATCTGTGGATGCAGAAAGGTGGATGTGGAGAGCTGACTAAGGGACTTGAGCATCCACAGATTTTGATATACATGGGGGTTCCTGGAGCCAATCCTCTGCAGATGCTGAGGGACAACTGTACCACTACTGAATATCCAGAAAAAATAATCAGTGTTCACCACTAATGTATGACCCATAATTTTCCAAATGATATTTCCTTTTTTACATAAAGTTCGCCCTTCTACAGATAGTGATATATCTTAAAGCTCTACCTATGTGATATGTAAATACATATAGGCATACCTTGGAGAGTTTGGGAGTTCTGTTCCAGATCATTGCAATAAGGCAAATTTCAAAATAAAGCGAATCCCACAAATTTTTAGGTTTTGTAGTGCATTTAAAGCTGTGTTTACACCATAATGTAGTCTACTAAGTGTGCAATAGCATTATGTCTAATAAAAAAAAGTACATATCTTAGTTTAAAAATAGTTTACTGATTAAGAAATGCTACCATCATCTGAGCCTTCAGTGAGTTGTAATCTTTTTGCTAGTGGAGGGTCTTACCTCAATGCTGACGGCTGCTGACTGGCCAGGGTGGTGGTTGCTGAACACTGGGGTGGCTGTGACAGTTTCTGAAAATAATAGAACAGTGAAGTTTGCCACATCGACTGACTCTTCCTTTCATGAATGGTTTCTCTGTAGCATGCAATGCTGTTTGATAGTATTTTACCCACAATTTATTTCACAATTGGAGTCAGTCTTCTCAAATCCTGCCACTGTTTTAACAACTAAGTTTACGTACTATTCTAAACCCTTTGCTGTCATTTTGTCAATCTTCACAGCATCTTCACCAGGAGTAGTTTCCATCTTAAGAAACCTCTTTCTTTGTTCATCCATAAGGAACAATCTTCATCTATGACAGTTTTATCATGAGATTGCAGCAATTCAGTTACATCTTCAGGCTCCACTTCTAATTCAAGTTCTTTTGTTAATCCCACATCTGCAGTTACCTCCTCCACAGAAGTCTTGAAAGCCACAAAGTCATCCATGAGGGTTGGATCAACTTCTTCCAAACTCCTGTTAATGTTGATATTTTGACCTCTTTCCATGAATCATGAATGTTCTTAAAGACATCTAACATGGTAAATCCTTTCCAGAGGATTTTCAATTTACTTTGCCCAGATCCATCAGAGGAATCAGTATCTATGTCAGCTATAGCCTTCAGAAATGTATTGATTAAATAATAAGACTTGAAAGTTGAAATCACTCCTTGGCCCATATCCATAATGGATATTGTGTTAGCAGGCATGAAACAACATTAATCTCATTGTACATCTCCATCAAAGCTCTTGGTGATCAGGTGCGTTGTCCATGAGCAGTAATGTTTTGAAAGAAGTCTTTTTTTTCTGAGCATAGATCGCAACAGTGGGCTTAAAATATTCAATAAACTATGTTGTAAACAGATGTGCTGTCTTGCAGGCTTTATTGTTCCATCTATAGAGCACAGGCAGAGTAGATTTAGCATAATTCTTAAGGGACTTAGGACTTTTGGAATGGTAAATGAGCACTGGCTTCAACTGAAAGTCACCAGCTGCCTTACCCCTTAACAAGAGAATCAGCCTATTTTTTTGAAGCTTGGAAGCCATGCATTGAGTTCTGTCTAGCTATGAAAGTCCTAGATGGCATCTTCTTCCAAAAGAGACTGTTCTATCTGTTGAACAAGGCTGTTCCATCTACATTGAAAATCTGTTGTTTAGTATAACTACCTTCGTGAATTATCTTAGCTAGATCTTTGCGATAACTTTCTGCAGCTTCTATATCAGCACTTGCTGCTTCGCTTTGCACTTTAATGTTATGGAGGTGGCTTCTTTCCTTCCATGTCATGAACCAACCTCTGCTAGCTTGAAAATTTTCTTCTGCAGCTTCCTCACCTCTCTCAGCCTTCATAAAATTAAACAGAGTTAGGGCCTTGCTCTGGATTAAGCTTTGGCTTCAGGGAACACTGTGGCTGGTTTGATCTTCTATCCAGACCTCTTACACTTTCTTCATATCAGCAATAAGGCTGTTTTGCTTTCTTATCATTTGTGTGTTCACTGGAGCAGCACTTTTAATATCCTCCAACAACTTTGCATTCACAGCTTGGCTAACTGGTGCAAGAGGCCTAGCTTTTGGCCTATCACGGCTTTCAACACGCCTTCCTCACTAAACTTAATCATTTCTAGTTTTTGATTTAAAGTGAGAGATGTGCAACTCTTCCTTTCACATGAACACTTAGAAGTTATTGTAGGGTTATTAATTGGCCTAATTTCAATATTGTTGTGTCTCAGGAAACAGGGAGGAGTGAGGAGAGTAAGAGAGATGGGGCACTGGCTGGTTGGTGGAACAGTCAGAACGCACACAACATTTATCCATTAAGCTCACTGTCTAATCAGGGCACTGTTCGTGATGC
Organism: Physeter macrocephalus; assembly: GCF_002837175.3. NCBI lineage: Eukaryota > Metazoa > Chordata > Mammalia > Artiodactyla > Physeteridae > Physeter > Physeter macrocephalus. The sequence goes on from NC_041218.1 coordinate 67,223,259, forward strand.
TCCCAACAGTAACAACAGCAAAATCAAAGATCACTGATCATAGGTTACCATAACAAATATAATAATAATGAAAAAGTTTGAAACATTGTGAGAATTACCAAAACGTGACACAGAGACATGAAGTGAAAAATACTTTCCAGGGCTTCCCTGGTGGCGCAGTGGTTGGGAGTCCGCCTGCCGATTCAGGGGAACCGGGTTCGCGCCCCGGTCTGGGAGGATCCCACATGCCGCGGAGCGGCTGGGCCCGTGAGCCATGGCCGCTGGGCCTGCGCGTCCGGAGCCTGTGCTCCGCAACGGGAGAGGCCACAGCAGTGAGAGGCCCGCGTACCGCAAAAAAAAAAAAAAAGAAAGAAAAGAAACAAAGGGGTTTTAAATGCGAAAAACCAAATTTTCCCTTGGTCATAGGAAAAGACCTTCAATCTGTAAGAGCCACGTGAACACAACTAGTTCTAAGCAGATGCCTTATTATCACTCCTCAAACAAGGAAAGATCTGACCCTAGTGAAGTAAGTTCATCCCATTTAATTAGATGGGAAAACAAAAACAAAAACAAAACAACCACCTGCATAAGCCCTTTCTCACAGAGTAAGAGTAATCTTCTCGCGTGCCTTATGGACTATCCTCCCGTGTTCCTACGTGGAAGCTGACTAACATAACCTGCCAGGTGAGGATCAGTCACCAGCAGAGGAAAGAGAGCCGTTTACACTGTGCACTCATTCCATACCTATGACCCAGTATCGGACACACATCACCAACGTCGGTGGCACTTTGGGTTTATGTGGAGCCCTGCACGCAAGCAGCCAAAGTATTCCCTAAACCAACGACAGCACCCGAGCTAGGAGTCATAAGGGGGCAGAAGCACTGGCCCCTTCTTTTGAAAAGAAAAGTACCCAAGGTTGAATATTTTGTCTTATCACCCAGAATTACCCCTCAAATCCAAGACTAAAGACGGGACTAACCAGGATTACAAAGTTCTCACTAGTACTTAATCCAGCTCCCACTTACCACACTGTAGGCCAGGGTGCGTTAGCAAAGTAGGGGTCAGACTCCAACCAAAATCTCAAAGAACATGGAAGTGGAAACGGTCCATGAAGACCTTTTAGTTCCAATAGATAAAGTTAGAGAAAAATAGATAGATAGACAGATAGATAGATAGATAGATAGACAGATAGATAGATA
>NC_041218.1:67225150-67230161 GCF_002837175.3 Physeter macrocephalus
AATAAATAAATAAATAAATAAATAAATAAATAAAATACTTTCCAATACTTCACGTTGGAAAAATGGTGCCTATGGACTTGCTCGACTCAGGGCTGCCACAAACCTTCAATGTGTAAAAAATGCAATATCTACACAATGAAGTAAAGTGAAGCACAATAAAACTAGGCACACCTGTACAGATCTTACTTCCTTTTTGAAAACATTATATTGAAGTATATTATAAAATGTACATCTAGGTAACTGTGTAGTTCAACAAATTTTTTATGAGGTGAATATGCTTATGGTAACCATCACCCAAATCAAAATATAGAACACTATCCAGCAGCCCAGAAGGCTTTCTCATGTTCCTGTCAGTCATTACCTCCATCTGACTATTAAAAAGTCACTGGTATGCTGGTTTCTACCACCACGGTTTAATTTGGTCACTTTAAATTTATGGAAATAAAACCACACAGAGTGCACTCTTCTCTGGCTTATTTCATTAGGCATCATGTCTGAGAAACTTGTCCATGTTGCTGCATATAGCAGTAATTTGTTATCTTAAATTGCTGTATCGTATTCCATTGCATGAATATGTGACTATTTGTCTAATTACTGTACAATGAAACAATATTTTTACCATTTTGGCTATTTTGAACAATGCTATATTTTTTACCCATCTTGTGTGTGTGAACATCAATTTGGGGTTGATACCTAAGGGTAAAATTGCCCACAGCTCATAAGGATGTATACATTCAGTTACGTTCAGCTTTCATAGATACTGTGAAGTAGTTTTCCAAAGTGGTTTTACATGAGTATGAGCAGTGTAAGAAAATGTTAGCTCTGAATTTGCTACCCACCACTTTTTGTGGTCAAACTATTTATTCAGTCTCCTCAATGCGTAGTAGTGTCTTACTGTAGTGTGTATTTGCATGCCCCTTAAAACTCATGATATTGCCCATCCTTTTATTTTATCATTGGTCACTTAGATCAGTGTACTATCATTAATAAAATGCCTGTTCAAGTCTTTTGCACATTTAAATTTTTTTTCCTGCCATTTTCTTGCTAATTTGCAGGAGTTTTAATATATTACAGATGAGTACTTTACAAGTAAATATATTTAAAATATCTTCTTCCAGTTTTGTATTTTGATGAACATTAGTTCTTCGCTTAAATCAAGTCTAATTGAACATATTTTCATTTATAGCTGGTGCTTTTTGTGTCCTATTTAAAAAAGCATTGTCTTTCATTTTGTTACAATGTTATCTTCTGGGTTGGGGCTAAAGGAAAAGATTATTAAAAGGGAAAAAGAACCGAGGGATTAGAGTATTAGACAGATTATCTGCATCAGTTGTTTCAAACTTTGCTGTGCATTGAGACACCTGGAAATCTTTAAAGCCCTTGATGCCCCTGCTGTACCCCTAACTGACTAATTCAGAATCTCTTGGTTTGGGACCTAGGCAATGGTACATTTTAATTGGGATAGAGAGCATTTAGGCAGGAAAAATATCAGCAAAGAAAGGACAGCATGGCAGCAAATACAGTGAATGTCAATTCGTGCTAGACTGTGGGCTCCACAGAGCGAGGTAATGGTGAGTCTCACAGGAATTATAGCTGTGGCCTGTAGAATTTTGAATCCAGAATATTTAGACTGAATTCAACAAACAGTGGGGTTAAACAAGCTTTTTGAGGAAATTAATATGATTCACTAATACATTAGGAGGATTAAAGTGGCAGGGGGATAGAGGTAGATTGGAAGTGAGGGAAACAAGAACAAATTTTCAGACCAATGCCTGTGTTCTGGCTTCTATAACTCTGCTAATCATCAGAAACTGTGTGGTGAAGTTCATGTGTTGGGATTTTTCTGGGAAGAGGATCTAAAGCTATCATCAGATTTTCAAAGGAATCTGAAACTCCCAAAGGCTAAAAACAAGTAGATTAGAGAAGGAAATCAGTTAACGGTTATTATGCTTTGCCACTTAAGAGTTATTGAACACCCAAACCATGTTTGTGGTAGTTGACGTGGAAAAGAGATGACTGATGGTGGAGATGTTTGTGGGTGGACCAAGAGGTATTAGGGGCTAACTGAATGTGTGTGTGTGTGTGTGTGTGTGTGGCGGGGGGAGGGATGGAGAGAAAGGGGAAGAGGCAGAGGGGAGGGGAACAGAATATTGAAAATACAACTTGAATTAAAAGACAAGATAACAGGGAGAATAGATACATGATTAAGAGGAAAATAATCGACAGGAATGAGCAGTGGAAGAGATATTAAGTAGAGATTTTAAACCTTGAGTTTGACAATTAGACAGATAGCCCTGAATTTCTAAATAAATTGTATTGAAGCGATCAGAAAAAAAACTCAGTAATCAATCCAAGGTCTTTATGTTTTTCTCAGAAGCATTCAGTGTGTATGATGGGTAGAAGACTAATTTTCATTCTAGCCATTTGTTCTTTAATAACAAAAACATGTCCTTTTATTTTCTGCTTGGTGGTCTACACATTAGATAAAATTTAAAATAGGTATTGAAAACAGAATAAGGTCCTTTAACCACAGATTAAAAAAAAGAATTAAGTGATAAAACTATGTGCTTAAAAGTTTAGATTTAGAGACAACTGCTGAAAGAGCTTAGGAATTCATTATAATTATGTAGGGATATATTTTTTAAACTCCAGTTTTCTCACATAGAGGTAGGAAAGGAACTGATAGATGAGCTAAATCTTATCACTTATTCACAGATAAGGCTAAGGTGAATGAAATGATAAGTGTTTAAAGGGAAAAAGTTGGCAGGTTCCTAACTTCAACCATATTACATACGTGTAGAGCCAGAATAATGACATTAGGTGTCCTTGGGTTAAATTTAAAAACTGTGAGAAAAATACAGATTTGATTTTTGGCAGATTGGGTTCATAAGGAAAAACTGCATTCATTTTATACTAATAAACTAAGGGTTGCTTAAGTGTAGTCTTCACAAATGGTTATCATTTCAGAGAGTGAGTCGTCATAAAGTCTATCTGTGCTTATTATCTTGCCACTTGATAGATTGATAGCTACAGCTCCAACAAGCTGTTCGTGATAAAATTAAATTTTATTTTCTAAGATTTGACAATCTGATAACTTCCATAGAGCTAAATATACTGGGTAGAAGCTTCGTTTTTTATATCCTCCCTCCCCTCAAATGTTTTGACTTGTTATGCATTCAGAAACCTATAGGAGTTCTTGAAATATGTGAAATTGGAAAGCTTCAGTCTGCATCCCTGTTGTTGGTTATATTTTCTAGCAGATTTCAGCAACCCGAAAGCAAGCTCAGAGATGGTGGATAATTGTTAGGATTTTGGCAGATGACAGGGAGGAAAAGCCAAAGAGGATGGCAGGGAAAGAGAGTGAGTGTTTGAAATAATAGGCAATGGGATCTGAGCTGAATGAGGAGGGTAGTAATAGTAGGATGAGGCCACCAAGCAGGAAAGCTGTAGAGACCCGGCCATCTCAGATGTGTGGTAGAACATTGAGAGTGCAAATAATTAAACAGGATGATGAAAATCTAGTATTTATGCTTAGAGTGTAGAGGCTTTTATACAGTTGATGCTCAATAAATACTCCTTCTAGTGCCCATTATTTCCTCCTCACTCTGAGGATAAAGAGAATTTGATGTGTGATATTACCTAACTCCTTTGATTTATAAAAAGGTTATGCTTTAAAATAATTCTTAATACTAAATAAAAATACATATACAATGGGTAGAACATATTAGGAAATAAATGTAATAGAAGAAAGTGAATTTTATTTATTTTCTAATTTTTTAAATTATTTATTTTTAACATCTTTATTGGAGTATAATTGCTTTACAATGTTGGGTTAGCCTCTGCTGTGCAACAAAGGGAGTCAGCTATATGTATACATATAACCTCAGATCCCCTCCGTCCTGTGTCTCCCTCCCACCCTCCCTTTCCCACTCCTCTAGGTGGTCACAAAGCACCGAGATGATCTCCATGTGCTATGCGGCTGCTTCCCAATAGCTATCTTTTCACATTTGGTAGTGTATAAATGTCAGTGCTACTCTTTCACTTCATCCCAGTTTACCCTTCCCCCTCCCTGTATCCTTAAGTCCATTCTCTACAACTGCACCTTTATTCCTGTCCTGCCCCTTGGTTCATCAGAACCTTTTTCTTTTTAGATTCCATATATATGTGTTAGAATACAGTATTTGTTTTTCTCTTTCTGACTTACTTCCCTCTGTATGACAGACTCCCGGTCGATCCACCTCACTATAAATAACTCAATTTCGTTTCTTTTTATGGCTGAGTAATATTCCATTGTATATTTGTGCCACATCTTTATCCATTCATCTGTCAATGGACACTTAGGTTGCTTCCATGTCCTGGCTATTGTAAAGAGTGCTGCAATGAACATTGTGGTACATGTCTCTTTTTGAATTCTGGTTTTCTCAGGGTATATGCCCAGTAGTGGAACTGCTGGGTTGTATGGTAGTTCTATTTTTAGTTTTTTAAGGAACCTCCATACTGTTCTCCATTGTTTATTTTTGTTTTTATTTCCATTTCTCTAGGAGGTGGGTCAAAAAGGATCTTGCTGTGTCACAGAGTGTTCTGCCTGTATTTTCCTTTAAGACAGTTATAGTGTCTGGCTTTACATTTAGGTCTTTAATCCATTTTTAGTTTATTTTTGTGTATGGTGTCAGGGAGTGTTGTAGTTTCATTGTTTTACATGTAGCTGTCCAGTTTTCACAGCACCACTTATTGAAGAGGTTGTCTTTTCTCCGTTGTATATTCTTGCCTCCTTTATCAAAGATAAGGTGACCATATGTGCGTGGGTTTATCTCTGGGCTTTCTATCCTGTTCCATTGATCTATATTTCTGTTTTTGTGCCAGTACCATATTGTCTTGATTACTGTAGCTTTGTAGTATAGTCTGAAGTCAGGGAGGCTGATTCCTCCAGCTCCGTTTTTTTCCCTCAAGACTGCTTTGGCTATTCGGGGTCTTTTGTGTCTCCATACAAATTTTAAGATTTTTTTGTTCT
>NC_041218.1:67230237-67268357 GCF_002837175.3 Physeter macrocephalus
TTCCATTGATCTATATTTCTGTTTTTGTGCCAGTACCATATTGTCTTGATTACTGTAGCTTTGTAGTATAGTCTGAAGTCAGGGAGCCTGATTCCTCCAGCTCCATTTTTCTTTCTCAAGATTGCTTTGGCTATTCGGCATCTTTTGTGTTTCTATACAAATTGTGAAATTTTTTGCTCTGGTTCTGTGAAAAATGCCATTGGTAGCTTGATAGGGATTGCACTGAATCTGTAGATTGCTTCGGATAGTATAGTGATTTTCACAATGTTGATTCTTCTAATCCAAGAACATGGTATATCTCTCCATCTGTTTGTATCACCTTTAATTTCTTTCATCAGTGTCTTTTAGTTTTCTGCATACAAGTCTTTTGTCTCCTTAGGAAGGTTTATTCCTAGGTATTTTATTCTTTTGTGTGCAGTGGTAAATGGGGTTGTTTCCTTAATTTCTCTTTCAGATTTTTCATCATTAGTGTATAGGAATGCAAGAGATTTCTGTGCATTAATTTTGTGATTTGGATTCCTTTTATTTCTTTTTTTTCTGATTGCTGTGGCTAAAACTTCCAAAACTATGCTGAATAATAGTGGTGAGAGTGGGCAACCTTGTCTTGTTCTTGATCTTAGAGGAAATGCTTTCCGTTTTTCACCATTGAGAACGATGTTGGCTGTGGGTTTGTCATATATGGCCTTTATTATGTTGAGGTAGCTTCCTTCTCTGACTATTTTCTGGAGAGTTTTTATCTAAGTGGGTGTTGAATTTTGTCAAAATCATTTTCTGCTTGTTTTGAGATTGTCATATGGCTCTTATCCTTCGGTTTGTTAATATGGTGTATCACATTGATTGATTTGCGTATATTGAAGTATCCTTGCATTCCTAGGATAAACCCCACTTGATCATGGTGTATGATCCTTTTAATGTGCTGTTGGATTCTGTTTGCTAGTATTTTTTGGAGGATTTTTGCATCTATGTTCATCAGTGAAATTGGCCTGTAGTTTTCTTTCTTTGTGACATCTTTGTCTGGTTTTGGTATCAGGGTGATGGTGGCCTCATAGAATGAGTTTGGGAGTGTTCCTCCCTCTGCTATCTTTTGGAAGAGTTTGAGAAGGATAGGTGTTAGCTCTTCTCTAAATGTTTGATAGAATTCGCCTGTGAAGCCATCTGGTCCTGGGCTTTTGTTTGTTGGAAGATTTTTAATCACAGTTTCAATTTCAGTGCTTGTGATTGGTCTGTTCATATTTTCTATTTCTTCCTGGTTCAGTCTCGGCAGCTTGTGCATTTCTAAGAATTTGTCCATTTCTGCCAGGATGTCCATTTTATTGGCATACAGCTGCTTGTAGTAATCTCTAATAATCTTTTGTATTTCTGCAGTGTCAGTTGTTACATCTCCTTTTTCATTTCTAATTCTATTGATTTGAGTCTTCTCCCTTTTATTCTTGATGTGTCCAATTTTTTGGCATATAGTTGCTTGTAGTAGTGTCTCATGATCCTTTGTATTTCTGCAGTGTCAGTTGTTACTTCATTTTCTTTTTCTTTTTTTTTTTTTTTTTTTTGCAGTATGCTGGCCTCTCACTGTTGTGGCCTCTCCCCGTGTGGAGCACAGGCTCTGGACATGCAGGCCCAGCAGCCATGGCTCACGGGCCCAGCCGCTCAGCAGCATGTGGGACCCTCCCGGACCGGGACACGAACCCACGTCCCCTGCATCAGCAGGCAGACTCCCAATCACTGCGCCACCAGGGAAGCCCTCTTTTTTCGTTTCTAATTCTGTTGATTTGAGTCTTCTCCCTTTTTTTCTTGATGAGTCTGGCTAATGGTTTATCAATTTTGTTTACCTTCTCAAAGAACCAGCTTTTAGTTTTATTGATCTTTGCTAATGTTTCCTTCATTTCTTTTTCATTTATTTCTGATCTGATCTTTATGATTTCTTGCCTTCTGCTAACTTTGGGGTTATTTTTGTTTGCCTTTCTCTAATTGCTTTAGGTGTAAAGTTAGGTTGTTTATTTGAGATTTTTCTTCTTTCTTGAGGTAGGATTGTACTGCTATAAACTTCTCTTTTAGAATTGCTTTTGCTGCATACCATAGGTTTTGGGTCATTGTGTTTTCATTGTTATTTGTTTCCAGGTATTTTTTTATTTCCTGTTTGATTTATTTACTGATTTCTTGGTTATTTAGTAGCGTATTGTTTAGCCTCCATGTGTTTGTATTTTTTACAGTTTTTTTCCTGTAATTGATATCTAGTCTCATACCGTTGTGGTCGGAAAAGATATTTGATACGATTCAAGTTTCTTTAATTTACCGAAGCTTGATTTGTGACCCAAAATATGATCTATACTGGAGAATGTTCCATGAGCACTTGAGAAGAAGGTGTATTCTGTTGTTTTTGGATGGATGTCTTTTTATATCAATTAAGTCCATCTTGATTAATTCGTCTTTTTTTATTTTTTTTTTTGTGGTATGCGGGCCTCCCCCCGCTGCGGCCTCTCCCATTGCGGAGCACAGGCTCCGGACGCGCAGGCCCAGTGGCCACGGCTCACAGGCCCAGCCGCTCCGCAGCACACGGGATCCTCCCAGGCCGGGGCGCGAACCCGGCTCCCCTGCATCGGCAGGCGGACGCGCAACCACTGCGCCACCAGGGAAGCCCTAATTCGTCTTTTAAAGCTTGTGTTTCCTTATTTATTTTAATTTTGGATGATCTGTCCATTGGTTAAAGTGGGGTGTTAAAGTCCCCTACTATGATTGTATTGAGACGCGCAACCACTGCGCCACCAGGGAAGCCCTAATTCGTCTTATAAAGCTTGTGTTTCCTTATTTATTTTAATTTTGGATGATCTGTCCATTGGTTAAAGTGGGGTGTTAAAGTCCCCTACTATGATTGTATTGAGGTGCTCCTATGTTAGGTGCATAAATATTTACAATTATTATATCTTCTCCTGGATTGATCCCTTGATCATTATGTAGAGTCCTTCTTTGTCTCTTGTAATAGTCTTTATTTTAATGTCAATTTTGTCTGATATGAGTACTGCTACTCCACCTTTCTTTCAATTTCCATTTTCATGGAATATCTTTTTCCATCCCCTGACTTTCAGTCTGTATGTGTCTCTAGGTCTGAAGTGGGTCTCTTGTAGACAGCATATATATGGGTCTTGTTTTTGTATCCATCCATCCAGTCTATATCTTTTGGTTGGAGCATTTAATCCATTTACATTTAAGATAGCTATCGATTCCTATTACCATTTTCTTAATTGTCTTGGGTTTATTATTGTAAGTCTTTTCCTTCTTTTGTATTTCCTGCCTAGAGAAGCTCCTTTAGCATTTGTTGTAGAGCTGGTTTGGTGATGCTGAATTCTCTTAGATTTGCTTGTCTGTAAAGATTTTAAATTCTCTGTAGAATCTGAATGAGATTCTTCTGAGTAGAGTAATCTTGGTTGTAGGTTTTTCCCTTTCATCACTTTTATTTTTTTTTATTTCATCACTTTTAATATGTGCTGCCACTCCCTCTGGCTTGAAGAGTTTCTGCTGAAAGATCAGCTGTTAACCTTATGGGGATTCCCTTGTATGTTATTTGGTTTTTTTGCCTTGCTGCTTTTAATATTTTGTATTTGAATTTAATTTTTGATAGTTTGATTAATATGTGTCTTGGCATGTTTCTCCTTGGATTTATCCTGTATGGGACTCTCTGCACTTCCAGGACTTGATTGACTATTTCCTTACCCATATTAGGGAAGTTTTCAACTATAACCTCTCCAAATGTTTTCTCAGTCCCTTTTTTTTTCTTCTTCTGGGACTCTAAAATTCGAATGTCAGTGCATTTAATGTTGTCCCAGAGGTCTCTGAGACTGTCCTTAATTCTTTTCATTCTTTTTTCTTTATTCTGCTCTGTGGTAGTTATTTCCACTATTTTATCTTCCAGGTCACTTATGCATTCTTCTGCCTCAATTATTCTGCTATTGATTCCTTCTAGAGAATAATAAATTTCATTTATTGTGTTGTTCATCATTGTTTGTTTGCTCGTTAGTTCTTCTAGGTCCTTGCTCAACATTTCTTGTATTTTCTCCATTCCATTTCCAAGATTTTAGATCATCTTTACTATCATTACTCTGAATTCTTTTTCAGGTAGACTGCTATTTCCTCTTCATTTGTTTAGTCTGGTGGGTTTTTACCTTGTTCCTTCATCTGCTGTGTATTTCTCTGTCTTCTCATTTTGCTTAAGTTACTGTGTTTGGGGTCTCCATTTCACAAGCTGCAGGTTTGTAGTTCCCGTTGTTTTTGGTGTCTGCTCCAAAGTGGGTAAGGTTGGTTTAGTGTGTTGTGTAGGCTTCTTGGTGGAGGGGACTGGTGCCTGTGTTCTGGTGGATGAGGCTGGATCTTGTCTTTCTGGTGGGCAGCACCACCTCTGGTGGTGTGTTTTGGGGTGTCTGTGAACTTATTATGATTTTAGGCAGCCTCTCTGCTAATGAGTGGGTTTGTGTTCCTGTCTGGCCAGTTTTTTGGCATAGGGTGTCCAGTACTGTAGCTTGCTGGTCATTGACTGGAGCTGGGTCTTAGCATTGAGATGGAGATCTCTGGGAGAGCCTTTGCCGTTTGATATTACATGGGGCTGAGAGGTCTCTGGTGGACCAATGTCCTGAACTCGCTCTCCCACCTCAGAGGCTCCAGCCTGACACCCGGCCATAGCACCAAGACCCTGTCAGCCACACGGCTCAGAAGAAAAGGGAGAAAATGAAAGAAAGAAAAATAATATAAATAAAATAAAATAAAATAAAGTTATTAAAATAGAAAAAATTATTAAAAATTAAAAAGTAATAAAAAAAAGAGAGAAAGAAAGAAGAGAGCAACCAAACCAAAAAAGCAAATCCACCAATGATAACAAGGGTTAAAAGCTATACTAAAAAAAAATTTTTTTTTAAAAAAAGGACAATCAGAACCCTAGGACAAAAGGCAAAAGCAAAGCTATACAGACAAAATCACACAAAGCATACACATACACAGTCACAAAAAGAGAAAAAGGAAAAAATATATATGTATAAAAGAAAAAAAGGAAGAGAGCAACCAAATCAATAAACAGATCTACCAATGATAATAAGCTCTAAATACTAAACTTAGATAAACATAAAACCAGAATCAAATTAGATGCAGAAAGCAAACCCCAAGTCTACAGTTGCTCCCAAAGTCCACCTCCTCAATTTTGGGACAATTCGTTGTCTATTCAGGTATTCCACAGATGCAGGCCCATCAAGTTGATTGTGGAGATTTAATCTGCTGCTCCTGAGGCTGCTGGGAGAGATTTCCCTTTCTCTTCTTTGTTTGCACAGCTCCTGGGATTCAGCTTTGGATTTGGCCCCGCCTCTGCATGTAGGTCGCCTGAGGGCGTCTTTTGGGAAGTCTGAGGTCTTCTTCCAGCGTTAAGTAGGTGTTCTGTAGGAGTTGTTCCACATGTAGATGTAGTTTTGATGTATTTGTGGGGAGGAAGTTGATCTCCGCATCTTACTCCTCTGCCATCTTGAAGGTGCTTCTTTGCTCCTTTGATTCAATAATTTCAAATGACCAATTATTGAGTTTGCTGATGTTTTCTTCTGGTTGATCAAATCTGTGGTTAAACCAGTCTAGTGATTTTTTCAATTTAGTTATTGTATTATTCGGCTCCCGAATTTCTATTTGGTTCTTTTTTTAAGCTTTTTGTCTTTTCTTTGATATTCTCTTTGTTCATGTATTTTCCTGATTTTATTTAGTTGTCTATCTGTGTTCTCTTGCAGGTCACTGACCTCTTTTAAGACAATTATCTTAAATTATTTGACAGGTAATTCAGAGATCTTTGCTTGTTTCAGTTGATTTTGTTCCTTTGATTGGAACATGTTTCCCTGTCTCCTTGGGTCACTGTGATTTTTTTTTTTTGCTAAGTTTTTTCATTTGAAAAAATAGCACTTCCCTCAGTACTTTTAGGCTGGCTTTGTACAGGGGAAGCCTTTCATCAATTAACACAGCTAGGGATTTTGGGGGGCTCTGAAACATTTTTCTGGGGGATGCAACTTCTCTGCTCTTGTGGATGTAATTTACCAACTAGAGAGATTTGCTAGTTTCTCTTTCTGTAGCTCATAATCTCTTGCTCCCTCTAGTGTCTCTCTGCAATACTGCAGGTTCTGTGGTACTGCAGCAGCAAGTTGTCCAGCTCCTTTTTATTCTCAGTGGCCTACAGGCATCCAAAGCATCCTGGTTCCCGTTCAGGGCTCCAAGTCAGACCAGTCAGAAACCAGTCCCTCTGGAAACCCTTTGTACACCTGGATGAATGCCCCACGCTTATCTCTCCCTCTCAAGAAGCCATGAGTTGGGTGCATTCTTCTGATAGTGCCAAACAGGGCTTCCCTGGTGGCGCGGTGGTTGAGAGTCCGCCTGCCGATGCAGGGGACGCCGGTTCGTGCCCCGGTCCGGTAAGATCCCGCATGCCGCGGAGCGGCTGGGCCCGTGAGCCATGGCCACTGAGCCTGCGTGTCTGGAGCCTGTGCTCCGCAACGGGAGAGGCCTGCGTACAGCAAAAAAAAAAAAAAAAAGATAACTACATGATAGTGCCAAACAACAATGGCCTCTGTCTGTAGCACAGCACGTCCTCTGGTATGAGAGCAAACTACTCCTATTCTCTCTTACTTTCAGTGGCCCCAGGAATCTAAACTATGCTGGTTCCAACCATGCCAGTGCTCCAAGTCATATGAGAAAGAAACTAAGTCCCTCAGGCAGCCCTCTGAATATATTGCACATTGGACACTTGTTCTACTCTTCTCTTTCCCACCAAGGAGAAGCCATGAGTTGGAGTTCTCTTCAATGGCAATGAGCTCTGCTGACCTAAGGGTGAGGTAACTGGGGATAAAGTGAAATAATTCTTATCATTCATTTCAATGTGGTTGTTCTCAACTTTTTACCTGCCTGGGATACCGCAACTTCGTAACTGGTTTCTGGAGTCCCCATAAAGATATTTTGGTCCATATATTGTTGTTATGTCAGTGTCTTTGTGGAGGGACAAGGGCTGGGTTTTCTATTCCTGCCACCTTGCTCTTATTCTCATTGATTTCTGCTCTGATCTTGATTATTTCATTTTCTACTTAACTTGGTTTTATTTTGCTCTTCTTTCTCTTGTTTCTTATGGTGGGCACCAAAATAATTGATTTGAGACCTTTTTTCTTTGCTAACATAGGTATTTGGTGTTACACATTTCCCCTTTAATACTGCTTTAGTAGCATCACACAAATTCTAAAACAATGAGTTTTCATTTTTGTTCAATTCCAAGTACCTTCTAATTCTTCCTTTGATCTTTTTATTTGACTTACATGTTGTTTAGAAGTGTTATTTAATTTCTAAATTTTGGAGGACTTTTCCAGAAAGTATTCTGATAGTGATTTCTAACTTAATTCCATTGTAGTCAGTAACATTCATTGAAAGACTTGAATCCCTTTAAATTTAGTGCGATTTGTTTTAGGGTCCAATGCAGTCTATCTTGGTGTTGTTTGTGTGTACTTGAAAAGAATGTTTGGGACTTCCCTGGTGATCCAGTGGTTAAGACTCTGGGCTTCTACTGCAGGGGGGGTGGGTTCGATCCCTGGTCCGGGAACTAAGATCCCACATGTGGTGTGGCCAAAAAAAAAAAAAAGAACGTTTGTTTGGGGGTGGAATAGCTTAGAAATGTCAATTAGATAAATTCAATTCACAGTGCTGTTAGAATCTTCTGTTCTTACTCATTTTTCTCTGCTCTTGTTCTATCCATTAATGAGAGTATTATTGAAATCTCTGACTATAATTGTGGGTTCATCTATTTCTTCTTATAGTTCTAGCAGTTCTTGACTCATATATTTTCAAGCTCTGTTATTAGTTGCATAAATCTTGTTAAATTGACCCTTTTATTGCTATAAAATAAATTTATCCCTGGGTAATATTCTTTGCTGTAAAAACAAGTTTGTCTGATACCAGTATAATCATTCAGGTTTTGTTTTATAAAGTGTTAGGATACTATAGATTCTTTCACCCTTTTACTTTTAACTTACTCCTGTCTATGTCTATGTATTCAAAATTTGTTTCTCAAAGGCAGCATATAAGTGGTTATTGCTTTTTGTCCAATCTGATGATCTCTGTATTTTAATTGGAGTTTCTACATCATTTAAATTTAATCTGTTATTGATATGGTTAGATTCAAATTCTATCATTTTGCCATTAAAAAAAAATTGTCCCATCTTTTCCTTGTTTCTCTTTTCCTTTTATTTCAGTTTCTTAGATAAATGAAAATTTCTATCATTTTATCTTCTTTGTTGGCTTTTTAGCTATAACTCTTTGCTTTGTCATTTTAATGGTTGCTTCAGGATTTACAGGATACATGCTTAACTTACCACAATCTTCCTTTAAGTGATATACCACTATATATATATATACACAGCATAAGAACCTTAAAACAATATATATATCCATTTCTCCTCTCTCAATATTTGTGCTATTATTTTCCATTTTAATTTTACACGTATCATAAACTTCACATTACATTGTTATTATTTCTGTTTAAGCAGTAACTTATCTCTTAGAGAGTTAAATAATAAGAAAAAAAATCTTGAGTCTTTACCTGTCTAGTTACCATTTCTCATGCACTTCATTCCTTTGGGTAGATCCATATTTCCACATGGTATCATTTTCTTTCTGCCTAAAGAAATTGCTTTAACCTATCATATAGTGTAAACCTGCAGTTTACGGATTCTTTCAACTTTTGTATGTCCGACAAAGTCTTTGTTTTGAATGTAATTTTTGATGGGTATAGAATTCTAGGTTGATTCTTTTTCTTTCAGTTCTTTAAAATTTGCTTCACTGAACTGTTTATGATACAAAATATGCTATCATCCTTATTCTTATATCTCTGTTTGTAACATCTCCTTACTCTTTCTATTTTTGACATTTTCTATTTAACTAGTTTTGAGCAATGTGATAATGATGCCCCTCAATGCCGTTTTCTTTGTTTTTCTTATTTTCTTATTCTGGGGATTTGTTAAGCATCTAGGATTTGTGGGTTTACAGTTATCATCGAACTTAGAAAATTTATGACCGTAATGGTCATAATGCCCACAATGATTCTTATCCAGGGAAGAGGTACTTTACTCACAATTATATCACGGTTAAATGAAACAACGAAAGGTTTACAAATAAATCATTCCTATTATTATTCCTATTGTAGATAAGTAAAGAATATGAGTATATATGCTAGCACATACAAAGCTAATTTAAGTACATTTATTATGATGACCAGCCAATACTGGTCTCTCTGAGCAATGTGATAGATCTTTGATGACAATATAGCCTATAGAATTCTGTCTTTTATTGTATGATTTGTCATTAAAATTCTATTAAAAATATTCTCTAGTTTCTTTATTCCAAGTTATAGTGGATAATTTTTCTCTATATTTCATTTTTTTCTAATTACTATACATAATAAAAATAAATATGAGGTAAATATATTTCTGATGTTGTTTTAACAGTCTCTGAAATGTTTAGTCTTACACATGGATCCTTAAAAATATTTTATAAAAAGAAATTATATTTTCTGCCACTTCCCTTGATTACAAATATATTTACTTACATATAAAGAAATCAATGACCAAATTTAAAAGCTAGTAGTAGGCTTTCATTTTTTATTTATTTATTTTATTTTATTTTATTTTTGGCTGCACCACGTGGCATGTGGGATCTCAGTTCCCTGACCAGGGATTGAACCCTTGCCCCCTGCATTGGAAGCTCTGACTCTTAACCACTGGACCACCAGGGAAGTCCCATATGCTTCATTTTTTTTAGTTAATATCTCAATTCAATAAACAGCTATCAAATATACAGTTGAATAACTTCAGATTACCCTTTGGTCTTAAGATATTGGTATGCACAATATTATTTTTCAGAGCTTTGACTTGCTACTGTGTGCATATTGTATGTGTTTGCATTTATGTGTGTTTGTTATATAATTTGGTTTATTTAAGTGCATATTAAAATTTTGCAGATGCACATTTGGGTGACATCCTGGATTCACAATAATATCCCCATTCTATGCTATATCCTCTTCATCAGTTATTTGGATGGGCAGGAAATGCAAACAGGGCCAATCATAATGCAACCACTTTCTAACATGTCAGGCCATGGACATTAATCCAGGTCATGTTAATGAGAATCCCTCCCCAAGATTTGGAAAAAGAGGCTTCTTGCTCTTCTTTCTTGAAAAACTGTAAGGATGTAAGAAAAGTGCTATCATATGCCACGGCTTTGGTTTTGTGAAGAAAGCATTATGTGAGAAGTGAAATGATACTAGAAGGTAAGTTGAAAGAATGTGTTGGTGCTCCTCACAGCTTCCATCTGTCAGTCATCTTCAGATACACCCAGCCCCTTAGCAGTTATATCAACAAATGAATGCCCTCTTATGCTTAAGAGAGTTTCAGCTGGGTGTCTATCACTAGCAGTCAAAAGCTGTTCTTAAATATTGATATTAAAGTATTGAAATATATTTTTAGAGGAATATCTTACTGGAATTTTATGAATTCTCTTTAATTTTAATGATAGCTAGTAGAAAAATAAAATATATGACTGTAGATATCAGCTTATTTACTAATCAGACTCTAAGTTGGACTGTCAGTTAATAAAATCATCTATAACAAACAATTCTAATATAAAATGTTCTCTTTATAATCTTTATTTCTTTTGGGAATTGTTTAGATAAGGAAAATAATTCACACTTTCTTTCATTATTTTCCATGTTCATGTACTGAAAAGAAAAATGTTTACATGGGGTCAATATTCAATCAAAGTTGCTTGACTCAATACGAATGTAATCAGGCAGTAAAATTTTAGGTACTAATACAAATCTTCATGGTCCACAAATAAAAGGATGTTTTTCTTGGATAAAATAGAGAGAGATTATATAAAAGGAAATAGAAAAATGGGACACAATAGTGTAACTGAGGCCTGAAATCAAACATGAATTGTAGAAGAGACCCTGGGAGATCTGGTTAATCCTGGGTTTAATATTATATCAGGAGCTCAAAACACATTTATAAAGAAAAAACATTTGTTTGCAGTTTTTGTTTTTTCTTCTCTATGACAACCAGTAGTTAATATGATGGGTGGTACCTATCAATTCCACATTTTTATCATTTTTTCTCATAATATAGTCATATTTTTTTCTGTGAGTAAATGGAAAGCAAACCAACCTATAGATATTAATTGATTATATGGCACTGTGCAAGGTACTGCAGGCAGAATTGCATAGACAGGTGATTTCAACACTCTCTAATGTTTGCTTTTAAAGGGTTTACACTATGAATAACATGCATAAAGATTCTATATCCTCTAATTGGCAGAATTTTTTTAAAACAAATTTTAACAGGTTAGGAAGGAGGAATTATGGAGAGTTGAGGAAAAAAAGGTGACTCGTACTTTCAATATAGCCCAAATACTTCCCATATATGAAACCCCTTAAATTATATTATAACACTTCCCTCTAGAGTCTTGACCTGCAGTTTGAGAAATACTGGCATTGATATATGAAATACACAGATAATGCAAAAAACTCATTTTACCAGATAGTTTCGCCTTCTGCCCCATCAATCATATTACAAAATCTGTCAACAGGAGGCAAATTTCCTGGATTAAATTTCACCCCACTCCCTTCACATGGTCGCTTTAGAGGAAGTGCTAATGGCCAATACAAATGTCAAAAGTGAACAGGGATAAAGATATGGAGACACCATTCTAGTTAGCCTCTAAATAGTAATAGTAAACTGTATTGCAAAACTTGTATTGAAAGAATAAAATGGAAAAGGCTTCTGGATCTGTTTTTATGTTTTGAAGAGGATCTGATGTTATTCTCTAATATCAGTGTTTCCCTTTTACCTTCTCTTCCTCTTCGCTCTCCACTGTGCAGCTCTTCAGCCAATGTTTTTATACAACTTTCTCCTCTCTTCAACTCACCTACTAGCCTGACACAGTTCAACATAGTTAGGGGTGCAAATAAACTTAAAAGAAAATATTTTAGGTATATGAAACTATATAGTAAATTCTAAATTACTGTATTTGTCTGTTGGCTAACAAATATTTATTGTATGCCTACTACCTATCAGACAATATCATGCATTCAGATGATGGAAATGGTTAACAAAATACTTCTCTTTTTCATTAAGTTTACCTTCAATAAATAACTGAGAAAAAATAATTGTACCAGTATTTACTATCGAGAAATAGTTATGTGCAAAATTGAGATTAGGACCAGTGCACTACAAACATAGATTTTCATAGTGCTAAGGAAATATATAATTTGGAGATCCAGCTTATTCGAGTTAGGGAAGTTTTACCTGCATAGCAATATTCATGCTGAGATTTTAAAGAGGATCACCATTTAGATAAGGCAAAGAGAAGGGGTAGAACATTCCAGGAAGAGGGGACAATACGTACAAAAACTGGGAGGCAGGGGGAAAGCATTGCATGCTGAAATAGAAAGCCAGAGTGGCTGGCATGAAATAAACAAATAGTAGAATTGTGCATACATTTGAGCCTGGAGAGGCAACTAAAAGTAGGGTTGTTGGGATTTTAGGGGCATTATTTGAAGGACCTTTGGAGGCTGTTGAAACATTTTAAGAGAGAAATGATATTCAAATCTGTGCTTTAAAAAGGACATATCCTGGCTGCTGTTTGGAGAATGGAGAGGAGGAGCAGAGGGAAAATGGCTGTGGTGACTGCAGCCTAGTTGAGGATTCTGACAATGAACATAGATAGAAGTGAATTAATTAATCGAGAGTTACTTAGGTGGTGGAATGTATTAAATTGGGGTGTACGGTGAGAGAAGAGTCTAGAATTATGTTATTTTTAATTAAATACATGATAGTAGAGAGTTTTACTCCACCTAGGAAAACTGAAGTTGGGAAAACATTTCTAAGATGGGAGATATATATATATATATATATCTTTGGATGACAAAGATGACCTAAAACGTAACTGCTAACTGAATATTAAATATTTAATTATCAATAATTGTAGTTGCTCTTTTTAGGGACTATAAGAGTTCTGGGTACATGATTTGGATAGTCTATTTCTTACTAACATGTTCCCAATTTTATATGAACATACAAGGTATCTAAAATAAATATCACAATTAGTTTCAAATATGGATGTGCCCAGTGATTTATTTCTCATGAAGAAAAAAAGCCATGTTAAAGGAAGGATTGAAAAGCATATTTTACTTCTTGCTGTATTCAGAATTATAAGAGGAATTTCTAGTGCTGGAAATAATACCATCAGGAAAGTGTAAGAGCTTTAAGCAATTTTTTCTCATCTATCCCTTCTGCCACTGAAATGTTCAGTTTGGGCTTACAATTCTGTGTTCTCTACACAATAGGATGAGATTTATGGCTTTCCCAGACACACAAACCCCAAAGCTGCCAGCTGCTATCCAAAGATGCTCTGAATATTCTTTCTATAAAACAAGTCCCAGTTTTATTATCTCAAAATTTTTTTCCATATTACAACCATAGGTTTTGGTTCAGTAATCCAAAAATTAATCATTCATTCAAGTTTAGTGTAACACCTATTTTGAGCAAAGCAGTCTATTAAGTACTGAGCTGAAACATACAAATATTAACTTATTATACCTCACAATGATTTAAGTGTTGCTAACTTGATAGCAGAACACTTCATATAGTTTTGGTAAGACTAAACAAGTATAAAATTATTAGCACCAAGTTGTTTTTTTTTTTTTATCCTTGTCACTAAAGTTCTTTTTTTTTTTTAACATCTTTATTGGAGTATAACTGTTTTACAATAGTGTGTTAGTTTCTCCTTTACAACAAAGTGAATCAGTTATACATATACATATGTTCCCATATCTCTTCCCTCTTGCGTCTCGCTCCCTCCCACCCTCCCTATCCCACCCCTCTCGGTGGTCACAAAGCACAGAGGTGATCTCCCTGTGCTATGCGGCAGCTTCCCACTAGCTATCTAATTTACATTTGGTAGTGTATATATGTCCCTGCCACTTTCTCACTTTGTCACAGCTTACCCTTCCCCCTCCCCATGTCCTCAAGTCCATAGCACCAAGTTTTAAATTAACAAGCTAATATGTTATCATTAAACATTTCTGGCTCACCACTACTGCTGCTACAGTAGCAAAGCACCTCCTCACATGCTCTTCTGATCCAACCACTTTCTCTGTAAAGAGATGTCTAGAACTTTCTCCCTCATCTTCCTGGGGCTTCCGGGAGCACCAGGAAACCCACGTGGCATTCGCACGGAGTGCCTGGGACAGTCCCTGCACAGTTCCTGGCTGCACTGCTGAGACGAGCTCCTCAGATCCTTCTGAGCGGGACTCCGGAGTCATCCACAGAGTCAGAGAAAGTCAGGAGACAGGCGGGGGCTGGACTCTGCAAGGGCTCCAGGAACAGGGAGGTGAAGGCCCAGGTCTGAGGCACGTGTCCTCAGGTCACAGAGCAGAAGAGGCCCAGGCAGTGCCAGGAGTCAAGGTGAGGTTGGCAGGGGACAGGCCGCCCAGGAGGAGCACCCCGGTGAGGCCCGAGGGCACCCCTCAAAAGAAAACCTGTCCGTGGTCCCTTTCTGTCACCCCTGCCCACACTCCTGTCAGCAGCCAGACCCCAGTCATCATGCCCCTGCTCGAGATGAGTGAGCTCCGCAAGCCTGAGGCAGACCTTCAGGACCCAGTGGAGCCCCAGCTGTTCGGGGCTGAGGGGGAGGAGGCCGCATCCCCTTCCTCCTCCTCCTCCTCCTCTTCTTACTCTGTCCTGTTCCTGGGCACCCTGGAGGAGGTGGCTGATGCTGGGGAACCCAGTCCCCCCAGAGCCCCTCGTCCACTGCCCTGGCCACCACTCCATGGAGCCAATCTGAAGACAACGGCCTCAGCACCCAAGATGAGGAAGGGCCGAGCACCTGGCATGACCAGGAAGATGCCGAGTCCTTGCTCCAAGATGCACTACATCTGAAGGTGGCTGACCTGGTAGGGTTCCTGCTCCTCAAGTATCGCACAAAGGAGCCTACCACAAAGGCAGAAATGCTGACTATCCTCAAAGATTACCCGGACCACTTCCCCATGGTCTTCAGCTGAGCCTCCGAGTGCATGCAGCTGGTCTTTGGCCTCGCCGTGAAGGAAGCAGACCCCAGCAATCACTCCTATGTCCTCGTCCCCTCCCTGGGCCTCACCTACGATGGGATGCTGAGTGACAGGCAGAGCATGCCCAAGACCGGCCTCCTGGTGTTGCTCCTGGGCCTGATCCTCCTAGAGGATGACTTTGTTGCCCCTGAGGAGGAGGTCTGGGGAGCACTTAGCAAGATGGGTGTGTGTGCCAGGAGGTAGCACTGCACCTGTGGGGAGCCCAGGGAGCTCCTCACCAAAGTGTGGGTGCAGGAGGGCTACCTGGAGTACCGGCAGGTGCCCCACAGCGACCCCGCCCGCTACGAGTTCTTGTGGGGTCCCCGGGCCCATGCAGAGACCAGCAAGGGGCAGGTTCTGGACTATCTGCTCAGGGTCAATAGCTTGGATCCCCGGTCCTTCCCATCCCTGTGTGCAGAGGCTGTGAGCGATGAGGAAGAGGGAGCCTGAGGCAGAGCAGCAGCCAGGCTCCTTCCAAGCCCACGTCCAGCAGCTTCTCCTGTGGGGCAGGAAGGGAGGCTGATCCTTCACTCTGAATTTGAAGAGGGAACAGTCAGCCTTCTTAGTAGTGAGGGCCCGGGCAAGTTGGGGGAACATGGTGTGTAGCATCTTTGGGTTCCTGTTCTCTACGATGACATGGAAATTCATCTGTTTCCTTTAGTGATTTTTCAAATGTTGTTCTTTTTAATATAAGATTTTTTAAAATGCCAATACATTTTATTTTTTATACAATTTTTAAAGGTTACATTCCATTTATAGCTATTACCAAATATTGGCTATATTCCCCATGCTGTACAATACATCCTTGCAGCTTGTCTTACACCCAATAGTTTGTGCCTCCCACTCCTCCATCCCTGTAGTGCACCTCCCTCATCCCTACTGAAAACCACTAGTTTGTTCTCTGTACCTTTGAGTCTGCTTCTTTTTTGTTATATTCACTAGTTTGTTGTATTTTTTAGATTCCACATGAGTGATATCGTGCAGTATTTGTCGTTCTCTGTCTGACTTATTTCACTTAGCATATTGCCCTCCAAGTCCATCCATGTTGCTGCAAAAGGCAAAAGTTTGTTCCTTTTCTATGGCTGAGTAGTAATCCATTGTACATATATAGTACCTGTTCTTTATCCATTCGTCTGTCGATGGACACTTAGGTAGCTCCATATCTTTGCAATTGTAAATAATGCTGCTATGAGCATTGGGGTGCATGGATCTTTTTGAATTAGTGGGGTTTTGGGGGGATATATACCCAGGAGGGGAATTGGTGGATCATATGGTAGTTCTGTTTTTAGTTTTTTGAGAAACCTCCATACTGTTTTCCACAGTGGCTGCACCAATCTACATTCCCCCAACAGCGTACAAGGGTTCCCTTTTCTCCACATCCTTGCCTACATTTGTTATTTGTGTTCTTTTTGATGATAGCCATTCTGACAGGTGTGAGGTGATATCTCTTTGTGGTTTTGATTTGCAGTTGTCTGATGATTAGCGATGTGGAGGATCATTTCATGTGCCTGTTGGCCATCTGCATTTTCTCTTTGGAAGAATGTCTCTTCAGTTCTTCTGCCCATGTTTTTAATTGGGATGTTTGTTTTCTTCATGTTGAGTTGTATGAGCTGTTTATACATGTTGGATATTAATCCTTTGTCAGTCATTTCAGCTGCAAATATTTTCTCCCACTCAATAGGTTGTCTTTTAGTTTTGTCAATGGTTTCCTTTGTTAGGCAAAAAAGCTTTTAAGTTTAGTTAGGTCCCATTTGTTTATTTTTGCTTTTACTTCTTTTCCTTAGGAGACAGATCCAAAAAAATATTGCTGCGATTTATATCAAAGAGTGTTCTGCCTATGTTTCCCTCTAGGAGTTTTATAGTATCCGGTCTTACATTTAGGCCTTTACTTTATTTTGTGTTTATTTTTGTATATGGTGCTAGACAATACTCTAATTTCATTCTTTTACATGTAGCTGTTCAGTTCTCTCAGCACCACTTATTGAAGAGACTGTCTTTTCTCCATTGTATACTGTATTCCTGCCTCCTTTGTTGTAGATTAATTGACCATAGGTGTGGGGGTTCATTTCTTGCTTTCTATCCTGTTCCACTGATCTATTTGTCTGTTTTTGTGCCAGTACCATACTGTTTTGACTACTGTAGCTTTGTACTGCAGTCTGAAGTCAGGGAGCATGATCCCTCCAGCTCTGTTGTTCTTTCTCAAGATTCTTTTGGCTATTCAGGGTCTTTTGTGTTTCCACAGAAAATTTAAAATTATTTGTTCAACTTCTGTGAAAAATGCCATTGGTATTTTAATAGGAATTGCATTGATTGCAGTTCTGTAGGTTGACTTGAGTAGTATGGTCATTTTAACAATATTGATGCTTCCAATTCAAGAATGCAATGTATTTTTCCATCTGTTTGTGTTGTCTTCAGTTTCTTTCATTACTCTCATAGTTTTCAGTGTACAGGTCTTTTGCCTCCTTAGGTAGGTTTATTCCTAGGTATTCTAACCTTTTGATGCGATGGTAAATGAGATTGCTTCCTTAATTTCTCTTTCTGATACTTTGTTGTTAGTGTATAAAAATGCAACAGATTCCTGCATATTAATAATAGTATTTAATAAGCTTCAGTTTCTAAGTTTGTGAATGGCACTGATCACATATATTTGTACTTATCCAATTCAAGACTGAATTTTGCTATTTGTAAAATCAATTGGGAAACACTCCGTCATAGTTTGTGATCCCAAACTAGATAACACAGCACTGGAATAGGAATTTACTTGGAAATGTGAAAGTAATTAGCAGTACAATTAACGGCCACCCCGTTGTTCCTCGGGACACTATGTCATCGGCTCAGTGGTGCGTGCCCTGCTGTGGGACTGTCCTGTGCCTGCCATAGGGCAGGGTCAGGCCCCAGGCATGTGGGCCAGAGGGGAAGGGGCTGCCCTGGGGGGAGCAGGCATTGCCGGCGCCCATCATCCTGGTGAGAGGCCACCAACGGGGCCCTCAGGAAGGGAGACTGTGGGGGGATGCAGGGCCGCCGGGTGGGGTGTAGCAGAGGCACCTTGCTGGGGACTGTGGGAGGGGGCGGTGGGACCCATTGGCTCCAGTGGCCGTTAGAAGTTCCTCTCTGTGTTATCATGCTCTCTGTTCAATGGTTTCAGTCAATGTTTCTCTTTAATAAATTTCCCTGAAAGTTAAAAAAAAAAAAATTTCTAGTATAAGCCTACAGGAATCTTACGGGCTAGCACAGTTGTCTTTTCCAGTAATAAAGGAGCAAATGATAAGAGAAGAGACTTTAGCATCTTAATTTAGTAATAACATTGAAGGCATTAACTAATTTGATACAGAACCTGATCTCAAGATTTTTGTACATTCAAATACTTATAAGCTAATGAATTAATCTCTCAGTTACATTTAAAATGTCTTCTCACCATCATCACATTCACTCCTTGCTAGCTTTGAGCAATCATTAGAGTTAAGATTCAGTTAAGAAGCATTAGAGTTAGTAACTGTGAGAAAGAGAAATATTATTAATAATTCTTCTAAATGAGAACACAACTTGCTCAACCTTTGGAAGTTGTTTTTCAGTGATTATTCAATTCTATTCAGATTTTAGAAGAATTGTACTAAATCTACATAAATATTATTAAAAAAAACTCTCATCTTTTCAAACATGAATAAAAATGCGGCAGAATCTTTACATGCTTTAATGGATCATATAGACCTATTGCTTCTATGATTTATTTCCTGTCGTGGTGTTTGCTATTAATTTGAATCATGAGTAATTTATAATGCTATCATGGGCTCTGGTTTAAGATGAAAAATTTGGCACAAATATTACCTCTTCTTACTCATAAGTTTAGAACATCTTGCTGATTTCATAAAAACATAGAATGCCAGAACAAAGCAAACTAGAATCTTGTGGAAAAATTCAAAAAGCTATACAGGAAAGTCACAGTCCGAGTATGAAGTGAGTATTCAAACCAAAATAAGAAGTCAGCAGGCTTGAGGAAGAATAATGGAATGGATACCAAGAAATACAATGAATGAATGAGATGAAAATAATAAAGATATGGTGAGGAAGGGAAACACTTTTTCTTCCAAAAAGAGAAATGAAAGACAATAGACATCCCAGAGAAAATAAAGCTGCATAAGAAAAGTATGGGGGAGAATGTAAAAAATTAAAACATGACCTGATTTTGAGAAATCAGTAAATGGTGTATATTATTTCTTTCTACAATTTACTGGCCATAATTCAGTTGTGGCAAGCTGCAGTGGTAACTAGAAACTTAGATTAGCTGTATTAAAAAAAAAGTTTGATGAGCATCTAGTTCCTATCTTATAAGTTACTGTGGAATAGTAACAGTTTAAAACCTTATTTTTTATTCCATCATTCACAGATATGATATTTTGACTGCCTACTTTGCAAGATGATGGTATTACAATTTTCCCACCTCTCCTCAGTCTATCTTCCAGTTCTACCTGTACATTGTATTTTTATTGCAAGATTGGTAATATTTACATTCTATTGAATAATAATAATAAATTTTCTGTCTTTTGAATATTGGTTAATTACAAAAGTTTATAGCCCATAACAGCACTTATCTCATTATAACTATATAAATATTGTTCATTACAGAGCCACATATTATTCTATTATTATATTCTTTTTCAGTTCTACTTGCACTTCATAGAGGAGAATGTTTAATGGATTTTCATATCTAACTCTTTAACCAGTTTGAAGAGCAAAGAGAATGTTACACATCAATCAATAAATAGATAGCTAGTTGGGACTTCCCTGGTCCCACAGTGATTAAGAATCTGCCTGTCAATGCAGGGGACATGGGTTCGATCCCTGGTCCGGGAAGATCCCACATGGCACGTAGCAACTAAGCCCATAAGCCGCAACTACTGAGCCCACGAGCTGCCACTACTGAAGCCCACATGCCTAGAGCCCATGTTCTGCAACAAGAGAAGCCACCGCAATGAGAAGCCCATGCATCTCAATGACGAGTAGCCCCTGCTAGCCGCAACTAGAGAGAGCCTGTGTGCAGCAATGAAGACTCAACACAGCCAAAATAAATAAATAAATAAGTAAATAAAATTAAAAAAAAATAGCTAGCTAGATAGACAGATAGACAGACAAATAGACCCTTGGGGATCTGCAGGACTATAACAAAAGTTTTAACATTCTTGTCATCCAAGTCCGAAGGGAAGATAAAAATGATAGGGCTGGAAATATCATAGTATAGACATAGATATAGATATATAGATATAATACAAATGTATAGATATACCACAAACACACATACATGCACAAAAATATATATAATATAGCAACCACGAAAAAGTTATACAGAATACACTCAAAAACAAAATAGATAAATCTAAATGGTAATCTAAAAATGCAAATCAAACATCAAAATTTGATGGAGACAGCTAAAGCAGTGCTGAGAGGAAAATTTCTAGCACTAAATGTGTGTGTGTGTGTGTGTGTGTGTGCGCATATATATGTCATATATATACTTGTTTAGAGAGTTAGCAGATTAAAAATCTTAAGGATTACACTTTTAAATATTTTTAAATGTATCTAAGTTATATACATGTATATATGTATAGGTATTATGTATAAATGTACCTATGTATATGTATTATATAGAAATCTATATATAATACATAACAGATACATTTTAGAAATACATTAGAGAGATATCATATGATATCGCTTATATGTGGAATTTTTAAAAAAAATGATGCAAATGAACTTATTTACAAAACAGAAACAGACTCACAGACTTAGAAAATAACTTACGGTTACCAGTGGGGAAGCGGTGGGGGCTGGTGAAGGGATAGTTAGGGAGTTTGGGATTGACATGCACACACTGCTATATTTAAAATGGATAACTAACAAGGATCTACTGTATAGCTCAGGGAACTCTGCTCAATATTATGTAACAACTTAAATGGGAAAAGAATCTGAAAAAGAATAGATACATGTATGTGTATAACTAAATCACTTTGCTGTACACCTGAAACTAACACAATATTGATAATTAACTATACTCCAATATAAAATAAAAAGTTAAATATATATATGTAAAAGTATAATTCTTAAGGTTTTTAACCTAATAACTCTAAACAACAAATTTGTATAAGAATGACCTTATTTTTTGATTGGTTAGGAAAACTAAACTGATACATTCAGTTTCAAAGGCTGATTGTGTGTGATATTAATTGTTGTCCTGATTCTTGTTGCCTTGTGAATGTTTAAAATGTCCTAGGTCTTTTCATGGAACTGCAGTAATGGAGATACATTGTAAGTTGAGATTTCATGCATGAAAAGGGTCTATCTACCAAAAACCATTTAACCAAACCTCTTTCTCTATATTCTTTATGCCATCATCATCTTTCTCCTACCATCATTTTAGTCATTGATGGCTATGGATTCCGCCAAGAACAACAATTCAACAAATTGGACACAGAAGCCACTAAGCTCAGAGAATTCAAATGAGTGTACTATTAACTAGAGCATTAAGAACATGAAGACATTCTCAGGACCATGAAGCAAGCCCAATTAGAGTATAATGGAGGAAAGCAATGGATAAAACCTCGGTGCTTACAAACTAACATTGACTATCACCACTGTGTATCCTGGAATAAAAATTTGATCCTAGAAAAAACGGAAGAATCTGAATAAAGTCTGTAGTTTTTTTAATAGTAAAGTACCAATGCTAATTGCTCTTTTTGACATATGTGCCTTGGTTAGGTACGATGTCAATATAAAGGGAAAATGAATGAGGAACATTCAGGAACTGTCTGTACTTTCTTTGTAACTTTTTTACAAGTCTAAAATATTCCACAATGTAAAGTGTATTAATAAAAAATTAACATTGAAATCTTGTGTACAAAGACTTAGTAGTAATGGCTTTGAAGCATGAAGTCATTTTAGTGAAGACTCAGAATACATAGATCAGGAGCAATTTGGATTTAAAGGACATATGCCAGAACAGACTGAACCAACTTCTTTAGTCATACTGGTTAAAGATCATCACCACTTTGTAAGTGGTAAATCCAGAATGAAATCAGAATATATCACATGTTTTAAACAATTTCACATAGATAATATAGTACATTAATTTAATGTCAGATTAGTAAATACTCTGAAGTCGCCTATGTTTGCCATATGCACTAGAAATGGATACAAAGAATCTTCAAAATTCCCACAAAAAAGGCACATTTGTATGCTAATATGAAGAAGGTTAAGGAAAACTCTGTAGAATACTTTTATTAAATGTAGACTGTCTTTAATCTCTGAAGTGAAGTGTAAAGAATATGAAGCCCGTCTGGCAGGCCAAGTAGTTTAGATTAAGTTTTACCTGCAGTCTAAATTCAATTTTCCTCCAGGCTGAATAAAGTCCCATAAAGGTGAAATCTCTTCAAGTCACTTACCATATTTTTTTTAAGGCACAGATTACAGCTCCTTTCAGGAAAAAAAAAAATCATGAGTCCAGAAAAGCAAGCCTTGGGTTCCTTGCACTGATGTTTTCCTATAAAACACAAAAATGTGAGATGGCTGGTCATTGTCCAGCCACTGTCGATAAACCTGTTATTGCTTCTATGTCCTCAGTATGCTGTTAGAAAGTACCTACAATGTGATTCAAAAGTTAGAAAACATGAAATTGTGGCCAAGTAGTATTTGGCGTTATTCTGTTCCTTCAGGGGATTGGAAGGTAAGCAAAATTAGTACCAGCCTACAACATCCTTGCCCATTACAGTGTGAATTTGTGGAGGATTGTTCCCTGTGTATTTTGAGGGGTCAGCTCATAGCTCTGAGTTAACATTTTTTAAATTCTAGACAATTACAGGAAGTAGAAATAATGAGAAAAAGATGATTACAATTAAAAAAAAAAGGCTAGGTATTCAATTTTGTTTTCTTTATAATAAAATGTAAAAGAAACTCCAGAGTAAATGCTGTAAAATATTAGAACTAATTAGCATAGGTAGATATCATACAAATTGAGATAATTTGCATTTAGAGACTAATTTTTCTCCCCTAATTACAGCAGATTCTACTACATAAAGAATGAGTAAAATAAAGAACTAGTCTTGGCTGGAATGTATTCCATCAATAATACTTATTGGAACTAAGCATGCTATTTAGAAGCCTTCTCAGGAAGAGTCAACCCTACACATTATACTTATGTCTTTAGATCAGGTTACTATGATGAACAAGTATAAGAGGGTCAACAATGACTTTATGAACATGCAGTTTTATAGAGGCACATGCTCTATACCTCTGATATGAAAGAGATTTGCATATATCTAGAATCATTAAGGTTGCATTCTTCAAAACATCTATGCAGAAATATTAGACCAGAGTTTTCCATAGGAAAAGCTAATGTAAATTTCAGAGTTTTTTTTTTTTTTTAACTGTAATTATTTTTTCTCGGACTGTTTTTCAGTGAGAAAAACGATCTTCTATGTACTTGTACACCTTGATTTGAATACGCAATAGAGACATATCTTAATGCTAATATTGGGTCAAGGATAACAATGCTTAGAGTGAAAGAGATGTATTAAACCACATCCTACATATAATTTGAACCACAGTAAATGAATGCACTGTCTAATATGTATTAGTTATAACCATTCACCAGGAGCTAAGTACAAAATGACAAAAAGGAATCAACTAAAATTTCTACTATAACGCATTCCATTATAATTGAGAAACATATTTTGCGTCATCATTTTTTTAACATTTAAGAAAGTAAATTCATTCTTCAAGCCATAATTCCTGGGTTATTCTTATATATAATGCATATAGCCTACTTGCATAGTAATTGTAAGAATGATGAATATGTTTACTTCTTTCTCTCATGCTCATAAATACCTTCCTTCTTTTCTTTTGGACTTCCTCTTTCTTTAGGTTCAAACTAATAGATCTTTCCTATTCCTTCCTGTGCACTACTTTAATTCAGTTTTGAATTGCTCAGATATCTTGGTCTTTAGAGAAAATATTGAAATTTGTAAAAGATCATGTCTATTACACAGTGGTGAACCAATTGCAGACTGCAAAGTATATGCTGACAGCTCCCAAGGGAAGGAGGAAGTAACTTGATACTATCTGGATGGAGGACAAGACAAAACAAATCAAGAAGAATGGCAAACCCACGCAGGCATAAAGAACACCAATCAGTGATCAGAAGTGGAGACTTGGAATCAGGACCCAGGCAAGTTGGACACAAAGGGAGGCACTATGAAGCATTAGTTTTCTTGTCAATTAAAAATAGCAATATTGTCTATCTCATTAGTTTATTACAGGCATAAAGTGAGATGACCTTTTAAAAACTCTTAGCACAATATTTGTGTGGCACATACTAACCCTCTGATAGTAGCCAACAATTAGTTAAGAGTAGCAACCATGTTAAGGCAGACAAGAACTGACCCATTCAGTAGCAAAACTGATCCTAGGATTATTTTCTGCACCTTTTAAAAAAATCTAGTTGATTGGAATATTCCCTCTCTAGTCCGTTGACACAAAATGACTATCATTTCCATGTCATTATTGATTATATTTTCCTCCAGACCCAAGGCTTTGAAATATCAATACCTTGATAACTCTAAAGCTTCTCTCTCCAGCTTTGATATTCCTTCTGGAATATATATTCAATTTCCTACTTAGTTTATCCACTTGGGTGTATATAGACTTTCAGGTGGTCCCCAAGATCCTCACATCCTGGCTTTCATGCCCTTGTAGAATCCCCTCCCCTTGAGTGTGGGCAGGGCTGTGACTTGAATATGGCACATCACTCTTGTGATTATGTTACATTATGTAAGACTAGCTGATTGCTCTAGAGTCTTGCTCTCCTCGCTGATTTTAAAGAAGCAAGATTCCATAACTTCTAAGGCTGCAAGGAAAGGAAGTCTGCCAACAATCTGAGTGAGCTTGGAAGCAGATCCTTCCCCAGTCAAGCTGCCAGATGAGAACCCAGATGGCTCACAGCTTATTTCCAGGCTTGCAGAGAATCCAGCTAAGTCACAGCAAGACACTCCAATCCCACAGAAACTGTGAAAAAATACATTTGGGCTGTTTTAAGTCACTAAGTTTGTGATGATTTGTCATGCAGCATAGAAAATAAATACAGTGATCTAAGAGGCATCTTCTCATACATTTATCCTGTCCAAAATAGAGTGTTGATCCCTTTGCCATTCAAAA
This sequence comes from Physeter macrocephalus, assembly GCF_002837175.3. Taxonomy (NCBI): domain Eukaryota; kingdom Metazoa; phylum Chordata; class Mammalia; order Artiodactyla; family Physeteridae; genus Physeter; species Physeter macrocephalus. The sequence goes on from NC_041218.1 coordinate 67,255,583, forward strand.
CAGCTTCTCTTCTAATGTTCCATAACTAAGGTAATGGCCCCACCATTTACCCAGCTGGTCAGGTAAAACCTCTTAGAAACATTCTTGATGCCTTTGTTCCTCTTGGACTCAAAATCCTATCAGCCTTAATTATGTCCTGAGGAGGAATACTACTTCTTATAGTCATTTGGTTCCATCCATCATGAATTCTAGCCTGGGCTACTGTAATAGCTTCTTTTCTTCAATTCTTAACCCTCTAGAGTCTATTTCCACACAACAGCCAGAGAAGTTCTTTAACAGGTAAATAATTTATCAATTCCCTGCTCTTAAGCCTTCTAACCGTACCTATGACACTTGGAACAAAACCCAAAGCATTTATATAACTTGTGGTCCCAAATGATCTAGCCCATGGATAACTCTCATCTCATAGCCTGCCTTTCCTTCCCTCATTCGTTTTCATCCAGCCACACTGATCTTCTTGCCAATTCCTGAACACTCCAAGCAAATTCTCTATGATAGTCCTTTAATTGTCCTTTCTGTCTGAAATGATGTTTACCTTAAATATTCTCACAACTTGTTTTCTTTTTTATTCAAACTTCTACTCACATGTTATCTCCTCATACTGGCCTTTTATAAATAACCTATCTAAGGTATAAAACTGCATGACTCCCGTTTCACTTATCTTACTAAAACTATCATTATCATTTGTTTATCCATTTATATTCTCTCTTCTCAGTAGAATATAAGTAACACAAAGCTAGGTAACTTGTTGGGTTTGTCCATTTCTGTATTCTAGAACACTATATGGCACAAGGTAAGCAGCTGATAAATTTGGCATAAAATTGCAGTTGAAACCATTTTGGAATCCTTTCAGAAAAGGTATTATGTCACAGTGTTTTAGAAGTTCAGATTATCTCAGAGAAAAGCACAAGAGTACATTTCACATTTTTATTGAATATTTAATGCTAGCTAATCACAAGACTACATTCTGTCTTCATCTTTTTGTATTCTGTTTTCAGAAATTATGTATGTGAGCTATCCTCATGAAGCGACGAGTATCCCAAACTGCAGCTCTTGACTTCTCTGCCAGCCACATATCCACAATCATTTGTTACTCTCTACTGTGTATCTAACACACAGAAATAAAAAATAGTGTGGCAGAAAGCTAAAATAACTTATATCACAAGTATGTTAACAGTCAGTGTAAAAGTCAGGTCTGTAATATTATCTGACAGAGGCCACAGACTGTATTCATGAGACATCTGCTTGGGGTAACTCAATCCATCATACTGCCATTGTTTGACAGTCACAGGCAAGAAATGCCTCAGAACTGCAAATGAATCTTCTCACTAACAATTCATAGCAATTTACAGAATGTTGGATTTGGCACATTTTCTTCACATATGTTCCATATGTTCCAATAAAAAGTAGCTACTTTTAATGCTGTTCATATTTTATACAAGATGATATTTGCTAACAATGTGTTAATGAGTTGAATCAAATAATTCTTCCCTCCCTTGACTGAGCCACTGCTTTGCTCCTGGAGGAATGCGTAGCTTAGATGATTGATAACAGAATCCACAACCTTTCACCCCCAAGCCACCAATTTGAACCCAGCCTAGTTGAGCAACGAGAGACATTTGTTTCCATAGGCAGCTCGTCAGAGGTTTGCATGAAATGAATGGGTAGTATATATTTGTTTAGTGGACCTGAAATGATAGTTACTCTCAATCAGAAATATATTCTGCTGTGAGTAAATGCCTAGATTATCATTATACTAATATCCTTTTCTCAAAGCCCTATAGTTAATGTTTAATAGTTGATATTCAGTTTCTGACTAGAATTTTACTCTCTGAGATAAATTTATTTTCAGTGTTTTCAATGTTCTCAGCATTAAATAGTTTTTGTTTTAGAGTTTTAATAATTAACTTAAATGTATTACGGTAACAAACCAAATATGCATGTAATAATTAAGGTTTTGCCTTAGATTCGTTTTCATTTCTCAGAAGTTGGGATGTCACCTTCTGAAAAAATTAAATAGCCTTTATATTACTTTAAGTTAATGTAATAATTAATGAATTTAAAGGTAAACTCACAGAAGAATGTCTTCTGAAGATGTTTTAAGGTAAGGGAGATTACATTTTCCTCTATTAGACTGGTGATCCAATGGATAAGTTAGAAGTGAGTCAGGCTAATTGGGCCCTCCTTTTTCCTAGAAGCTATCAAAATATATGTAATGAGAAAAAAGTTATTTTCACTTTTTAAAAAGTGAAAGTGATCTTTTAAAAGGTAATTTAAAAATGTACGCTATAAAACAGATGCATAGAGGTAGACCCCAGACACCAAGAGGTGGTAAAATGTATATGACAAATTATCTACTCCAAAGATGAAACTTATGACACATTACATACTTCCCAAATGAGTGGTCCTTTACTTGGGTATTTAAGACTCACAATTAATGTTTAACTACATAAGGGAATTTGTAGTGTCCCCTCCTGGCCTCATAATCCAACTAAGATCCCTGACTAAAGAGGGGACTCTAGAGTGATAGGTTCTCACTCCAGATAGAGACTAGTTCAATCTAATGGCTTAGAAAAGGAGTTGCCAATGCCCTAACAGTCATTTCTTGTCTGTACAATAGAAACAGATGTGTTAGCAGATCCCAGAAAAAACAACATTAGTTCAGGCTGAGTCCAGATTACGGTACTTCAGACTTTTCCTGGGGTGGCCATTAGAGGCCCTCTTCTGCAGTGGTCAGCTCTGTGATTTCACCATTTCTGTGAGTGATCAGGCAATGGAGGACCAGAGAGAATTATCTCTATAAAGGTGCCTGGGTTTCGAGGGGATGGGCACCAATCCCTAAAGCACATCAGTGATGATCAGGCAACTATGTTGGATTCAGCAGACAAAGACATTAAGGAAGCTATTTTAAATATGTTTAAAGCAGAAAAGTAAAATGTTTATTTCATTTAAATCAGAAAATAATGAGTAAGGAGAAGGAGAACCCAGGAGGGAAGTGAAAACAATAAAAAATGCCAAAGTTGAACTGAAATTCAATAATTTAAATGAAAAATTGCTGGAGATAGTGGAAGAAATTGTTAAAGAATGTAAAGACTGATTAATAGAAGTTATTCAAAAGGAACAGTGAATAAACTGAAAAATAATGAACAGAGCTGCCATGACCTGTGGGACAATATCAAACAGTATAACAACGGGACTCTCTAAAAGAAAGTAGAAGGAGACCTGGGCAGAAAAATATTTAGTGTAAATGGCAAACATTTTGCAAGTTTTTTGGGGAAGAACTTATATAAGCTCAAAGATTCAAGAAGGTCAGCAACTCCCAATAAATGTAAATATAAAAGAAACCATGAAATTCTGTTGAATTTTGTCAAGAGATTTTTCTATGAATAGTATATATATAGCAATAACAATAACTATATATGTATATATATATGTTATTTGTAAGAGTCTCCTTTGTTTGCAGTATAGAGAGTCCCTATACGTACTATAATGGTTAAGGTTGTCATTAGAGTTATTTTAAAATATAAAATATACTGTATCCTTCTTGGCACACAGTAGGGTAAGTATTAGAGTTAAGTATGGACATGTGACTTGCTTTTTCTAATAAAGTTAGTTGTGAACATGTGACCTGTTTTTTCTAATAAAGTTGGGTGTAGTCATGTGACTTGTTTTTTCTAATAAAATATGAGTGAAAATGACATGTGTTACCTTTCCTGCTGTGGCCGTGATCATGGAAGCATAAATCAGCATGGTGCAGACCGCCTCCTACCAACTTCCACTGGGCGTGTGTCATGAGCAAGAAATTTTTTTTAATATTAAGTACTTGATGTTTAGGGGTTATTCGTTACCAGGGAATAACCTAGCCTATCCTGACTGACACAAAGCTCTTTCACAGACATGCCACTGATGTCATAGTTTGTCTCTGAGGATGAAAAGCCTGAGAAGAACTACAATACATACCATCAGAAAGGACTGGGGCAAAGCAAAAGGCGGGAGAATTAGAGACAGCTCTATGCACAGGGAATTACATAAATTACTAGGAAGGAGGGAAAACAGAAAGATCTTCACTGTCAGGCAACCTAGAAAAAAAGACATGGGAACTGATTCCTCAGGGAGATTTTTAGAGAAGCGAAAATGTTGTGTGGCATATAGTATATGACCCATGCCCATTTAAAGCCTCCCCTAACGGGTCTTTGGTAAAATTTTTTTGCTCAATACTTCACTGTGAAGCGTGTTTCCTTTGGAAGACTGGAAAAAAAAGTCAGTGTTACCACAGGGAGAAGCCAGAAGCTACCAATGGGAGGGAGTCAACACAGTTTCTTTCCCAGAAAACCAAAGGTATATTTTATGCGGCCAGAAAATGAACAGCCTTTGTTGTGATTAATATTTAGTTATGCATAAATATTGCAAATGCTAAATATTGATTTAACCAACAATTATGAATATGTGTATTGGAACTGCAGGAAAAGGGAAACTGTGTGTGATGGGAGGAGAGGAGCCAAAGAGAAGAAGTAAAACCTCATCCAGTAGAACTCAATAGATAGGGACTTTCCTGGTGGTGCAGTGGTTAAGACTCCGAGCTCCCAATGCAGGGGGCCCAGGTTCAATCCCTGCTCAGGGAACTATATCCCACATACATGCTGCAACTAAGGAGCTGGCGACCTGCAACTAAGGAGCCCGCCTGCTGCAACTAAGGAGCTGGCAAGTTGCAACTAAGGAGCCCGCCTGCCGCAACTATGACCTAGTGCCACCAAATAAATTAATTAATATATTAAATTCATTAATTTTAAAAAAGAATTCAATAGATATCTGTACGGCGACCTGCAACTAAGGAGCCTGCCTGCTGCAACTAAGGAGCTGGCAAGTTGCAACTAAGGAGCCCGCCTGCTGCAACTATGACCTAGTGCCACCAAATAAATTAATTAATATATTAAATTCATTAATTTTAAAAAAGAATTCAATAGATATCTGTAACTGAAAATCAGCAAGTATCAGTATGTACATGTTATTTAGAAATATGAACTAAAGCACTAGAACAATGAATTAAATAATTGGAAATGCCCATCTCTAGGTAATGGGACTTGAGAGTGAGGAGGAGAAGTGTATGGAAGAATCAATCGTTCCTTCAAAGAGGTATATTTATTTATTTACTTATTTACTTATTTAATTTAATTTTTTTTTTTTTTTGCAGTATGCGGGCATCTCACTGTTGTGGTCTCTCCCGTTGCGGAGCACAGGCTCTGGACGCACAGGCTCAGTGGCCATGGCTCACGGGCCCAGCCACTCCGTGGCATGTGGGATCCTCCCAGACCGGGGCACAAACCTGTGTCCCCTGCATCGGCAGGCAGATTCTCAACCACTGCGCCACCAGGGAAGCCCAAAGAGGTATATTTATTATGTGACGAAAACTAAATGTATAAGCAAATATATAAGTAAAATTAAAGAAATAAAATATATTCACACTTTCTCATTTTTAATCAATCTAAATTTCTGTTTTGATGTCTTTAATTTTTTAAAAAAGGTTAATATTACTGTGATTATCAAAGATCATATGTGTTCATTTTACAAAACTTAGAAAAATACAGTAAACTATCATTCTAACCTGGCTACACTTGCCCAGCCAATGTCCAAAGTTGTTCTACCTCACACGGAAAAAGATTTTCTCAAACGGAATAAGGAGCTACTTAACTAGACATCAGTTTTTGCTTGAATACTGAGATGATCTTCCATCCAGTATCCACAGGGCATAACGAAGTGCAAACTTAATAAGTAATTATGGACTGAAATTTTCAATTGAAAATCGAATGTGAGAAGAGAGTCAGTGTAGATTATCAGAGCAAGAGCAATGTATATTACTCAGAAAAGACTTGAAATGATCAAGAAAATCATTACTTGTGATGATTTACACAATTATAGTATTGTGAGAAACACAAGAATGCTGAACTAATCTATTTCATTGAAGGTCTTTTGATCAACCAGTCTAAAGAAAATAATAAGGAAGAAAATGGACAATGGTAGGCTTTTTTTCCCTCTTCTTTTCCTCCCTCTCTCCCTCTCTCCCTCCCTCTCTCCCTCCCTCCCTCCCTCCCTTCCTTTTTTGTAAAAAGCAGGGAAGGAAAGGTAATTCTTCGTAAGTGAAAAGACTTCTCCTCAGGAAACAGCTGTTTCAGGCCCAGAATTCAGCATAGAATCGATCTTAGCTGAGAAGCAGGGGGAGGGAAACAGGATTTAGCAGGCATTTTGTTCAATGGTTGTGACCTCCAGGGATTACCATTCTTGTTGATGTTGTTTTTGACTTGTAGTTTTCTAATGTTTCCCACTAAATTGATTATTGCCTTTAGAAGTAATTTCATGGCTTTTGGAGTACTATAGCTTTATCTTTCTAACCTTCATGGTGCTGTGAAAGATTGATCTCATTTCTTGTTAATTCTCATTCTTCTTTGAGGTTATTCTTTCATTCTTCAAGGGAATTATCAGGTATCGTTTTATTAGTCTTACATATCATGCCACCTCTGGGGAATTCGTACTAATTCATCTTTCCTGACAATTGCTGAAACAAATAGTAGCCAGAGCTCTTGTTTTGTTTCTGTACACTTCTTTATTGCTTGCCACCTTTCCCAGCAGTGAGCAGTCATAATCACCAAATAGACAAGGATTTTCTTTTTCCAATATTATATGTAATGGTCGCTCAAATCAATATAGTTGTAAAACTTTTTAAAAGACTAGCTTAACTTTACATTTTTTATCTGACATAGTCATTTCTTCTTGTATGTGGCAGCAAAGGATAATGGAAGAAACAGCTCACTAGTATCAGAGTCTAGATTCTGGTCCCAGCCCTATATATGACCTCACAAAATTTACTTAAGTCCTCCAAGCATCAGTTTTATCATCTACAAAATATAGGAACCCACATCTGAAATTGGCTGAGGTTTTAAGAGATTGTGTTTCCACTAAGAAAAAATATCTTCCAATTGTCAACTCTTCAAACAGCACCAAGTTCTCTCAAGAGCATATTTTACCTTCCATTAACTAAAATGTATCCAGAAGACAGTGTTCAAATGTCTCAGTTTTTAAAAAGATATGTCTTATTATGAAATGCTCTTTTACACACACACAATTAAGAGTAGACCACAGATGCCAGAATCACAAAAGGTTGCAAAGTTTGGAACAATGTCTTACAGCAAGTTATTAGAGTAATAGGTACTTTTGATTTTTCCTTCAAAATCTAGTCTTCAGAGTCTAAAATATTTACTCTCTGAACCTTATCAGAAAAAGTTTTCCAAACTTTTAAATAAACAAATTAAATAAACAAATGGGAGAGAAAGAACAAACCTTCCTTACAGAAGAATTCCAAAGATTAAATATAGAAGTATGAGAAACAGAAAATCACCATTAAGAACACAACAGTAACAATTGCTGCAAACAAATTACACTGATGAGTGCTAAAAGTAGAGGACAAAACTTTAAGGAGAAACAGGATAGTTGCATAGTGCCAAAGTATCCCCTCCAAAAATTATGTATTAATTATTATGGTCATTTTAACACCTACACAAAATTTTTTATACTCCTACCTCCAGAAAATTGAGCTCAATTCTTCTACTCTTTTTTTTTTTTTTTTTTTTTTGTGGTACGCGGGCCTCTCACTGCTGTGGCCCCTCCCGCTGCGGAGCACAGGCTCCGGACGCGCAGGCTCAGCGGCCACGGCCCACGGGCCCAGCCACTCCGCGGCATGTGGGATCCTCCCGGACCGGGGCACGAACCCATGTCCCCTGCACCGGCAGGCGGACTCTCAACCACTGCGCCACCAGGGAAGCCCTCAATTCTTCTACTCTTTAGTCTGGGCTGGATTTAATGACTCACTTGTAAAGAACAGACTATGGAAAGGGAAAAATAGTGACTTTACAGGGGAGAAACCTTGCACACTGTCCAACAGTGGTCAAAGTTAAGCTCACCAGTGATAATATATGTTGGTATCATGTGCATCTGATAGGATGCAGTGAGAAAGACATTTCCTCTATGTGGTATTCTTCCTCAAGACCCAGAACCTCAGTTTAATCATGAGAAAACATCAGCTATACCCAAATTGAGTGACATTCTACAAAACATTTAACCAGTAATCTTTAAAACTCTCAAGAAACTACTGAGAAAATTCCATAAACTGGAGGAAACTAGGAGACATGATGCCTAAACACACTGTAGTATTTTGGATTGGACCTGGAAACAGAAAAAGGACATTAGTAGAGAAACATGTAGCTGATAAATGGATGTTTTGCACATATATATAGAATACTCAAAATTCTATAATAAGAAATCAAACAATCCCATTAAAACTGAACAAAATAATGGAACATACATTTCACCAAAAGAAAAAATATGAATAATAAGCAAATAAGGACAAGAAAATTGCTAAACATCACTAGTCATTAGAGAAATGCAAATAAAACATGATATACCATGCTAACACCAACTAAAATAGCTAATTAACAAATAATGATGAAGATGTGTAACAAATGGAACTTCTGAACACTCTCAGTGGAAATATAAAATAATATGACAATGAAAAGATCCTCAACAGAGCAATCATCAGAGAAATGCAAATCGAAACCACAGTGAAATATCACCTCACACCGGTCAGAATAGCTATTATCAAAAAGACCTCAAATAACAAATGTTGGTGAGCATGTGGAGAAAAGGGAACCCTAGTACACTGTTGGTGGGAATGTAAACTGGTGCAGCCACTATGGAAAACAGTATGGAGGTTCCTCAAAAAACTAAAAATAGAACTACCATATGAACCAGCATCCAATTCTGGCTATTTATCCAAAGAAAATTAACACAGTATTATAAAAAGATACATGCACCCCTATGTTCATTGCAGTATTATTTACAATAACCAAGATATGGAAGCAACCTAAGTGTCCATCAACAGTTGAATGGATAAAGAAGATGTGGCATATATAATATGTACAATGCCTTCTTTGTTTACTGAATTACACATTTGTTAATGAGTAACCTGAGATTCAGCAAGAACTTGGCCCCAGACTAAACTGATCCTCATGATCATTCATGACTTCAGTCAAACACTGGTGATTGCTGCTCCCTCCATACTCTGACCTCCTTGAGAACAGGATAGGTCAGTATAGGAGTCCTCTATTCCAGGTGCCTAGCAATATTCCTAATTCATTTTATTCCTTTCTCTTTTTTCTTTCTTGCTTTCTTTTTTTATGAGAACATTTAAGTTCTACTCTCTTGGCAAATTTCAATTATATAGTACAGTATTATCAACTGTGGTCACCATGTTTTACATTAGGTCCTCACACCTTACTCCCTTATTCATCTTACAGCTGAAAGTTTGTACCCTTCTATCGACCTCTCCCTATTTCCCCCACTCCCCAGCCCCTGGCAACCACTTTTCTACTCTGTTTATATGTGTTGTTTGTGTTGTTTTTAGATTCCATATATAAATGATAACATGCAGTATGTCTCTTTCTGTCTGACTAATTTCTCTTAGCATTATGCCCTCAAAAACCGTCCATGTAGTCAAAAATGGCAAGATTTCCTTCTTTCTCATGGCTGAATAATACTCCATCTTTTTTATCCATTCATCCATTGATGGACACTTAGGTTGTTTCAATGTCTTAGCTATTGTAGACAATGCTGCAATGAACATGGGCGTGCAGACATCCCTTTAATAGCCTGTTTTCATTTCCCTTGGATACATACGCAGAAGTGGGATTGCTAGATCATATGGTAGTTGTATTTTTAATTTTTTTAGGAACCTCCATTCTGTTTTCCATAGTGGCTACACCAATTTACATTCCCACCAACAATGCACAAGGGTTCCCTTTTCTCCACATCCCCACCAACCCTTGCTATCTCTTGTCTGTTTGATGATAGCCATTGTAACACGTGTGAGGTGATATCTCGTGGTTTTGATTTGCATTTCCCTGATGATTAGTGATATTGAGCACCTTTTTATGTACCTGTTGGCCATTGGTATGTCTTCAATGGAAAAATATCTATTCAGATACTCTGCCCAGTCTATTTTTTTATTTTTTATTTTTTTTGTGGTACGCGGGCCTCTCACCACCATAGCCTCTCCCGCTGTGGAGCACAGGCTCCGGACGCACAGGCCCAGCAGCCATGACTCATGGGCCCAGCCACTCCGTGGCACGTGGGACCCTCCCGGACCGGGACACAAACCTGCGTCCCCCGCATCGGCAGGTGGACCCCCAACCACTGCGCCACCAGGGAAGCCCACTCTGTCCATTTTAAAAAATCAGATTTTTTTTGCAATTGAGTTGTATGAATTCTTTATATATTTTGGATATTAATTCCCTTATCAGATATATGATTAGTAAATACTTTCTCCCACTAGTAGGTTGCCTTTTCAATTTGTTGATGGTTTCCTTGGCTGTGCAGAAGCTTTTTAGTTTGATGTAGTCCCACTTGTTTATTTTTGCTTTTGCTGCCTTTGCTTTTGTTGTCAGATCCAAAAAATCATTGCCAAGATTGACATCCAGGAGCTTAACCACCATGTTTTCTTCTAGGAATTTAATGGTTTCAGATCTTATGTTCAAGTCGTTAATCTATTTTGAGCTTATTTTTGTGTATGGTGTAAGAGAGGGGTCCAGTTTCATTCTTTTGCATGTATCTGTCTAGTTTTTCCAACACCATTATTGACAAAACTCTCCTTTCCCCATTGTATATCCTTGGCTCTTTTGTCATAAATTAATTGACCATGGGTTTATTTCTGGACTTTCTATTCTGTTTCATTGCCTATGTGTCTGCTTTTATGCCAATTTCATACTGCTTTTATTACTATAGCTTTGTAATATAATTTGAACTCATTTTCAATACTTAGTAATAGGTTGCTAACTATATTTGTACACCATGCTTTTTTGTTTGTTCTCATCCTGTACGATTATCCCTAAGTGCACCCCTTTCACTGTCCTCTCCACCTCTCAAAATCCTATCCACTTTTCAAGGCCAAGATTACATGCTATACCATAAGAAATGCCATTTTTAAAAGTTTAAATAAAAGTTTTTAAAAGTTTAAATAAAGTTTATTATTTAAATAAATAATTCCAATGTCTGTCTATTCTTTTATCAGAAATCACTGCCCCCCTCAAAAAATGCTAGGAAAGAACAGATATATGAACCTCATTGCCAACAAAATAACAGAACAGATTAAAGGACTGCCAAAAGTAGCATAGGTCAAGCAGAATGCAGGAAAATGTGGAGAGTGGTTACACCCAGCTGCATATCCCTGACCCTGCTGGTAGAATACACTTCTCCAAATATAAGTATCACATTCTGAGATACAAAACCAAATATTATTTGTTTACAATAAGGGAAAAGAGTAAGTGGGCAAGCAGTGAGAGCCTTCTTGTACCTCATGTGGTAGAAGGCAAGGATGAATGGAAGAAAAAACAACCATAAATAAGTCATTTTTGAGCATTGCTTCTTTTCCTGGATGTTGGTCACTCGAGTATTCATTTGTGGTCATTCATTGACCCATATATTTACATTTGGTTCATTTTTCCAATGTTATACCTCCATAAAAATAATTGGGGATCCAATTCAAAATAAGGGGATCCAATTTCTATTCACTGAATCCTATAAATTGAAGAGAGAGAATGCACCTATGTTCCAGTTTTCATGGTTGTGTAACAAATTACTCCATACAACTATTTATTATCTTCATAGATTCTGTGGGTCAGGAATTCAGACAGAGCACATCAGGGATGGCTCTTCTCTGCTCTACAACGATCAGGTTCCTGCAGGCAGGAACAGTATGAACACTTGTTCTCTCACATGTCTGGCAGCTGATGTTGGTTCACAACCAGTTAGAAGATATTATAAAGGATACAACATCATTTACAAGAACAACAAAAAAGACCAAAAAGGAACAAGGAATGAGAAAGATGTCTATGAAGGAAATTTTAAAGTTTTACTGTGGACATAAATCAATAGAAAATACATTTTACATTTCTGAGTTTAAAAAAAATACTGAAGAATACAAGGATAGTAATCCTGCCTATGTCAATTTAAAATTTTAATGTGTGTCTACTAAAATAAATATAGGATTTATTTTTCTAGTAAGGCAAATTGATTCTATGGCAAATTACACCAGCTGTTCCACAAGTTTTTATTGGATTCAGAGCACCTTTGCCACCACCATGGCTGGCCCAAGCCACCGTCATCTTTCATTTGGGCTACTGAAATACCCTAACTGGACTGCCTGCTTCCACTCTTGCCCTCCTCTCACTCACCCCCCTCCCACCCATTACTCTATTCCCTAAAACAATGAGTGTTCCTCTGATAGCATCAATCAGATCCCATCCCATCACTGACCTGCTGCAAAGGCTTTTGTATACCCTTATAATTCAAAGTTCTTCACATGGTCTACAAGGCATTCTAGGACCTGAATATTTCTCTGAACAAATTTTCTACCACTGCCCTACTTTTTCACTTTTCTCCAGTAATATTCCTCAAATATGCATTTTAAGCACCTATCAGCTTTGCACACATTGTCCCATCTGTCAGCAATGCTTTTACTCTATAAAATCACATCCATCCCAATTTCACATCAAATGTCACCTCCTCAGAGAAACTATCATTGAAAATCCTATATAAAATACAGGATTGGGCTTCCCTGGTGGCGCAGTGGTTGAGAGTCTGCCTGCCGATGCAGGGGACACGGGTTCATGCCCCGGTCCGGGAAGATCCCACATGCCGCGGAGCGGCTAGGCCCGTGAGCCATGGCCGCTGA
>NC_041218.1:67268393-67283988 GCF_002837175.3 Physeter macrocephalus
CGAAAAAAAAAAAAAAAAAAAAAAAAAAAATATATATATATATATATATATATATATATAGGATTTATACTGATTTATTTTCTTCATATCATAGATTGATTTGTTTTAGGGTTGATTGTTTTCTCCAATAGGAAGTGTATTTTTACGAAGATAGAAACTCTTTTTCCTGAACACGTAAAACATCTGGCATACAGCAAGTACTCAATAAATATTGAAGTGAATGAGTAAATAGAGTGAGAATCACTCTGAAAATTAGTATATCATGAAAACAATGTAGCCCTACAGTACCATAATGTAGGTAGAGAGCTCTACCAGCAGAATATACTAGATATATTTAAGACCAGAAATTCATCCAAATACAAATGCAATTTAGTATAAAAGAGAGAAAACATTTCAAATTAGGAAAATGGTTGGTTCATAATTATCGGTGTTTCAACAACTTGAATGACTATTTGGAACAAGAAAATAAATTAAGCAGAATCCTTACCTTACACCTTAAAAGAAATAAACTCCAAATGAATTAAGTATTTAAATATAAAAAAGGATACCAAGAAGTACTAGAAAATCCATGGTAGGATTTTGAAAGTCACTTCAGAAATGGTATGAGTTTTTAAAATGTGGCACGGGGACTTCCCTGGTGGTCCAGCGGTAAGGAATCCATCTTCCAATGCAGGTGATGCAGGTTCGATCCCTGGTCAGGGAACTAAGATCCTATCGCAACTAAGCCCACATGCCGCAACTACTGAGCCCACGTGCTCTGGAGCCTACGTGCCACAACTCGAGAGAGAAAACTGCACCCCACAACTAGAGAGAAGCCCACACGCCACAACAAAGAGCCTGTGCACTGCAACAAAAAGATCCCGCATGCCGCAATGAAGATCCCGTGTGCCACAACAAAGACCTGACACAGCCAATAAAAATAAATAAATAAATAAATAAAAACATGGTACAAAGTCCAGAAATCCTTTTTTAAGTGTTGAAAATTTTTACTACAAAAATTTTTAAATGTCTTTATTTGAAAAATCATTTTTAAAAAACCTAAAGGAGAAAAAATCATCTGTAACTTGTATCACATAAAAATTGCAAATTTTCTCAATATATGAAAAGTTCCTAAAACTAAATAAGAAAACAACCGACGACCTAGTAGAAAAATAAGCAAAGTATGTGAATAGATACCATATTGAATTAAATAATTCTTAAATAATCCTTGAAAATATGTTTAATCACACTAAAAAAGTGCAATTCAACTGAAAATGACATGTTATCATTTACCTACTTCATTGTAAAGCATTAAAAAAAATGATACCACACTGTGTTAGAAAAGGTAGATAGAGGACATCAGGTACTCTCAAACACTGTTATTGGAAGTATAAATTGGAACAACTTCCGATAGAGGACATCAGGTACTCTCATACACTGTTATTGGAAGTATAAATTGGAACAACTTCCATGAAGAATGTATTAGTTACCTACTACTACATAACAAATTACCCCAAAACTTAGAAGCTTAAAAATGACAATAAACATTTATCTTCTCTGATAGCGTCTCTGGATTAGAAATTTGGGAGCAGCTTACATTGGGCAGTCCTGGCTCAGGGCCCCTTACAAGGATGCAACCAGGATGTTAGTCAGGGCTGCAGTCATTTTAAGGCTTGATGATGGCTGAATGATCCACTCTTAAAAGTGACTCACATACCTGGCTAGCAATTTGGTGCTGGTTGTTGGTGGGAATCCTCAGTTCGTCTAAATATAAGCCTCTCCTAAGGCTGCTTGAGTGTCCTCATGACATGGCGTCTGGATTCCTCTACAGTCAGAGATCCAAAAGAAAGCAAGGTGGAAGTTATGATGTCTTTTATGACTAGGCTCTGTAGTCACCTATTTTCTCCGTATCTTATTTGTCACATAGGTCAGCACTGTTCAATGTGGGAGGGGGCTACACAGAAGCACGTATTTCAGGACAAAAGGATAACTGGGGATCATCTTGGAGACTGGCTACCACAGGGGGCAATTTGGAAAAAAATTTTCAAAATAAAAATTTCATGTAAATTCTGAAACCAAAATTCTACTTCTAGCCAATCTTCCAAATACACACTCAGTTGTACACAAGAATATATTCATCTCACCTTTGTTAGCAATCACAGAAAATTGAAATAATCTAAATGTTTTTCAATAGGGATCTGATTAAATAAATTATAATGCATCCATACAATGTGATATATATTTATTTTAAAGGAATAGAATACTGTGGATAGAATCTATTAAAAAAATAGAAATAGTATTGCCTTTGGGAAAAGAAAGTTGTGGTCAGGGTGATAAGGGAAGAGAAGGATATTTATTTTTCAGTGAGTACTCTTCTGTACATTTAATATTTTGTAACTTTGTACAAAAATTATCTACTTTGAGAAAACGAAAAAAAAAAAAACATAACTGCTGTTGGGGCTTCCCTGGTGGCACAGTGGTTGAGAATCTGCCTGCCAATGCAGGGGACACGGGTTCGAGCCCTGGTCTGGGAAGATCCCACATGCCACGGAGCAACTGGGCCTGTGAGCCACAACTACTGAGCCTGCGCGTCTGGAGCCTGTGCTCTGTAACAAGAGAGGCCAAGATAGTGAGAGGCCCGCGCACCGCGATAAAGAGTGGCCCCCACTCGCCTCAACTAGAGAAAGACCTCGCACAGAAATGAAGACTGAACACAGCCAAAAATAAATAAATAAATTTATTTTAAAAAAAACAAACATAACTGCTGTAATCTTTGTAAAACTAAGTTCCCAAGAAAGTGTTAGTTGGGCTCTACTGAGCCTTTATGGCTTTATTTTGTCTTTTTGTGATATATTATTCAATTTGCTATCATCATCATCATCATTTGGACTTTCAACTCAATTCTTCTCTGACATTTCAAGATTCTTGAATGTATTGATTACCTGGCATATTTTGTATCCCCAAATATTCCTAAGCACAATATCAAGCACACAGGAAGTGCTTAATGCGTATTTGTTTAAATCAGGATTTGAAAACCTCAGCATCACTGATATTTTGGGCCAGATAATTTTCTGTTAAAAGGGCCTATTCTGTGCATCGTAGAATGTTTAGCTGCAACCTTGGCCTCCTAGTAGATGCCAGTAGTACACTCTAAGTTATGACAAACAAAAATATCTCTAAACACTGTCAAATTTTCCCTGAAGGGAAGGAATCATCCCCATTGAGAGCCACTGGTTTAAAGTAATGACATATCCAATCTTGGAGTAGCTACAGAATTTTTAAAGATTCTTAAGCAAGGTTTAGTATATATTTTCTACTACATATAATAATTTGGTATATACTTTTGGTATAAGTGAATTAAGAGTTGGAATATAATATGTTATAGATTGTAAACTAAACAAAGACTAATCTTTAATCCTTTTGTCATTATTAATTTATCATTCTTAATTGTTCCTTGTTATTTTATATCCAGAATTGACCTTGCATAGGAAGGTGAAGAATTCAGAATTCCTCATTTAGTGAAACAGTATGATTTGCAACATGATGAATGATGGCCTATATGTGAGATACATCATTTTCTCACCCCTTTTTTCTAGATGACTATAATGACAGTAAAAATTGATTATCAGTACACCAAGGGCCAAGGGTATGATTTGGAATAAACACTCCATTCTTTGATGCAGATCACATCATCAAATAGGGATTAAACTATATAAAGATTAATTACACTAGCCAAAGTGTTAGTTCTGGATGATTTCTTTTAACTGATAACCAATGGTTTACAAACTAGAAATTATCATCTGTGAAATTGGATAAAGAGCCTTACAGTGATAATGATAGACAGGGCAACACTAAGGATATCTAAGATAGATCATTATCATCTCACAAACAGCATTACTGGGGAGAAAAGACCTCCATAACACATGGGTGAAGGAATTAACAAATCTTTCCCTGTCTCTAAGATTGTGGTTTTGTTATTGAAAGTCTCTGTGGTATTAAGAGCACGTCCCATCTCTCCTACTCAACTCATTTTCCCCCTTTGTCTTAATTCCACCAAAAGGAGAAGGAAGAAAAGAAGAAATGAAGGAGGAAGGGAGGCTGGAAGAAAGGGAGGGAAGAAAGGAAAAAGGTAGCAAAGGAGGAATGGAAGGTAATTTTCCTGTGATAGAATAAAATTGTCATTGACCTCTACTCTACAAGATATAGATTAAATTAGTGGCCTAATTTTGTATCTTCTTTTCCTTTAATTCCACCAAAACACAATTTAGCCAATATCTATAAAGCCCATTTTTGAAAAATACTTAAGAAATTTAGTTAGCCAATGTGACTATGTTCACTCCATTTCCATAATGTAATTTTTAAAAACATATTATGAAGGATCACTATAGAAATACTTCCTGCTATTGTTCAGCCTAACTTCAAACAATATTCTTAAAAACTAAAAATTCCTGTTCCCTTTAATTCTATATTTACATTGCGTTCTCTTATCTGCCTTGATACCTGAGTATCTGCCACCAAATCCCAAATGGTTTTGTACATCTACCAACAGTTCCAATACTTAAAAAAAGAACTAAAGCTATTTTCAGTTAAAAAACATTTCTGTCAATCCTAATCTGACTAGAGTACAAGATACTGACATTAGATACTGTTTTAAATACTGACTCCATTTTGTTTGCATCACTGCTGTATAATAGTCCATCATGTTAGAACAAAGTATTAACAAAGAGTGAGGTACCTAGTTATTCATTATTTCATATTAACACAGAATATAATTGCAGCATATTATTATTATTTATTTATTTACAAGCCTACAGACTTTACAGCTTGACTTTATAAAGCAAGAAGAAGACATTACAGAATCATCCTATCAAGGTAGGTCATCTGTATAATAACTAGAAATTTTTACACAGAATTCACAATTCAGTAGTTTGAATGACTGGTCATACATCAAGCTTTAAAGACAAAATAATTAATCAAGAAGCAATATGCTTTCTGTGCTTTCAGAGAGAAATAGTACATTTTCTTTGTAAGACAAATGTTATTTAATGTATAATAATAATGTCTACAACATGATTAACCTCAGATGAATTGATCTTAGAATCATGGTGAAGCTATGTATAATGTTTATATTGATGATGCTAATGTTTGTTTATACTGATGATGCTAAATGTAATGTTTGTCTGGAAATTCCAAGTTATCTTTTTTCCCAAGAAAAAATTTGACATGTGGGGCTTCCCTGGTGGCGCAGTGGTTGGGAGTCCGCCTGCCGACGCAGGGAACATGGGTTCGTGCCCTGGTCCGGGAGGATCCCACATGCCGCGGAGCAGCTGGGCCCGTGAGCCATGGCCGCTGAGCCTGCGCGTCCGGAGCCTGTGCTCCGCAACGGGAGAGGCCACAACAGTGAGAGGCCCGCGTACCCCAAAAAAAAAAAAAAAAAAAAAAAAAATTGACATGGGGTATTATTCATTGAATCTTCAAAGACAAATACTCTTGGTATCATAAACATTTATTCATTTTCTATTGTAACTTCTCTTATATTAATTTAAGCCAAATGAAAGAAATGACAGAAATTGCAATTTCACATGGTTCAACCTAAATGTATGAGCAAGAAAACTAAGGAAATGAAATAAGAGAGGAAAAAAAGATAATATAAAGGAGAATACTGGCTTGGTAAAGGTAGACAGTTCTCTTTAATTGTGTTATAATCAACAAAACAACTTAGGAATATCACACAAAATATTAATATTCAAATAGGTCTTTCATTTTGAAAAACTTACATAAAGCATTATGAGGTTTAAAGAATCAATGCACATGTGAATTTTACACTTTAACTTGGTGTCATAATCAGTGATCTAATGGATGAGAGATTAATAAATTAAAATATTCATATCCAGAGAAAAATAAAATTTGAAAAGATACATGCATGCCAGTGTTCACTGCAGCACTATTTACAATAGCCGAGACACGGAAACAACCTATAATAAGTGTCCATCGACAGATGAATGGAAAAAGATGTGCTACATATGTACAATGATATACTACTCAGCCATAAAAAAGAATGAAATAAATACCATTTGCAGCAACATGGATGGACCTAGAGATTATCATACTAAGTGAAGTAAGAAAGAGAAAGACAAATACCATATGATATCACTTACATGTGGAATCTAAAATATGACACAAAAGAACTTATCTACGAAACAGAAACAGACTCACAGACATAATGAACAGACTTGTGGTTGCCAAGGTGGAAGGGGAGGGGAAGGAATGGATTGGGAGTTTGGGATTGCCGATGCAAACCATTATATATAGAATGGATGAACAACAAGGTCCTACTGTATAGCACAGGGAACTATATTCAATATCCTGTGATAAACCATAATGGAAAAGAATATGAAAAGGAATGTATATATATATGTATAACTGAATCACTTTGCTGTACAGTAGAAACACACTATAAACCAACTATACTTCAATAAAATAAATTTCAAAGATAATAATAAATGAAAACATTCTACTCAACACTGAATAGTTAAGCATAGTGAATGCCTAATTCTGATTATAATTTACAGAAATTAACAATGCATTTGCCAAGAGAAGAAATCCTTTATTTTTCTTTAAAAGTTGACAGTGACAGGGTTGTATACACTTTCATGACTTTGATTTTAATATTATATTGTAGGGACTAAGGGATGGTCTGTGATATCTTACACCTGAAACTGCTCTAGCTAAAATCCTAGGGAGCAATCTGGCATACGTTTATCAAGAAAGTGAATTCCTATAATGAATTCTAAGTTATGAATCAACCATATAATAGATATATTTTGAAAAATATAAAGGTCAATTATCTATGATGATTTAGGATATTTATACTAACCTGAGAAGGACAAAAATGATGAAAATACCATTGATCTCAGCTTCAGTTTGATAACATAAAATTGGCATAATATCCAAAGCAAGTGAATTGGCATAATATCCAAACCAAGTGAACGTAATCAGGCACTTTGGATAATATAAGTTAAGACACTTACAGTACAGAGCTTGAAAGAATTCAAATCCCTCAGTGTAGGGTATAAGACATTATTCAATACAAACATCATTGACCACACTTTCCATGTGAGTATTGAACTTTGGGTATTCCTCTAAGGGGCAGAATCACCTGATAATTTAGGCTGAGAGAATGACTCAGTGGTTTCTTGCTCTGTCCAGTACTATCACATTTCAGTTGTCACATAATACATAATATACCCTGGTAATTATAGCTTGTACTTTAGAGCCCCAGAATGTATTCATCTTATAGCTGAAAGTATATACTCTGACCAACATCTCACATCCCCTCCCACCCCCTTCAGCCTTTGACAAATACCATTCTACTCTCCATTTCTTTAAGTTCAGCTTTTTTAGATTCTACGTGTTAAGTGACAACATACGGTATTTGTCTTTCTCTCTCTGACTTATTTCACTTAGCATAATGCCCTCAAGGTCCATTCACATTATCACAAAATTTAAGATTTCCTTTTTTTAAATGGTTGAATAGTATTCTACATGTGGTATATATACCACATTTTCTTTACCCATTCATCATAGATACGAAGTCATCTATGAACACACACTTAGGTTGTTTCTATGTCTTGGCTACTGTGAATAAAAGCAGCAGTGAATGTGGGAGTGCACATATCTCTTTGATATCCTGGAGAAAGCAGGTGCTGGGATGAGCCAGGAGCCTGAAATCACTCACCGGGTATCCTTAGCGCTTATGAAGTTACTTCCATGGGTGGATAGTTACTTAAATTGATGCTGCTAGGTAAAAACAGGCCCTGGAAATTCCTATACAGCCATTTTGCTGATGTCCCTCCCTTGTTCAGGAGTATTTCAAACTAAAGATTATATTTCTGGTTATGACTTCATTATTTATGTCAAAAATTTCTAAACTATGACAAAGTAAAATGAAGAATTCTAAAGACACTGAAAACCTCACTATTTAGAAAGAAAAGCTGAAAATTCAACTTTAGGATTAATTACCACATACTCCTTTAGCATTTTTAAATGGACATTTAAATTAATTGATGAGAATTTCACACAAAAAAGAAAACTATTCATGAAAATGAATTAATGTTCTGCTTTCACTGAAATAATTTCCAGGTGGACAAAATTTGAGACAATCCTCCTTTATTCTAAAGAAACTAAAATAATTTTTGACCTATTAGTTAAGGTATATGACAGTTTAATTTTTTTAGATGTTTCTGTTTCATAAGATGAAGAATGATTAGATGACCAACCCACACATCCTCTGGGGCTAACTCTCTTTGGTCAAGAGCTGTTCCCTTTCTCTGAAACAGAAGTTATTTTGATCTATGCTTTGCCACAGCCACTTCCATGTCACCAGTACCTCAGCCTTCTCCACAAATCAGTATCCTCTCCTTCATCATAGAGTTCTGTGAGGCCATCCTGAGAGAATAACCTCAGCACCAATTCCTTATAATGTCCCTCTTTGGCACCCACAGTTAACTAAATCAACTATTACTGCGTATTCCAAGTCCAAAACCTTTCACCACTCACTGGCCCAAGAGAAAATTGGAATGATCCAGCTTGAGTCACAAATATACTTCAGGACCATATCACTGAGGCCAGGAGGCAAGGACTTCTTGGTCATGTATACCTGCCCCTTCCTGGATTGTGGCCAAAGAGAAAATTCTCATAGAAGATTTGAGCAGAGAGCCAATGACATTGCTAATAAACCTTATATAGAGTGATAGTAATACTCAAAGAGATGGGGCTGTGTTATCAGCCAGTCCTCCTGCTAAATAGATTATCCTTTCTTTGACCTCTGTGGAAATTGAGAGTGTTGTTGCGTTTTATGAATGTCCACATTTTGGAAGATCAAGTACATTTTATTAAGGCAGCCTGATCTTTTTTTTTTTATAGGTCAAGGAGGAAGAAACATGGCCAGCTCCCCATCTGGTATGTGCACTTTATTCTTATAATTAAGCAAAATAAAAGTACTACATGTCAGAGAATGTCAGGTCTCTCATACAGCTTTTAAAAACATCAATGCAAAGGTCTCCCTAGATACGTAGCACTATGACAAATGTGGCTTTTAAAAATGAATTTAACTTCCTCAAAAAATATGTCATGTAACAGAAAAACTTTTATCCAGAATTCTGATTGGTACAGACCCTAAGTGAATTAGCCAAGAAATAAATGAAAAGTGGACAGATTTGCAGACTAATGTGAAGGTGTTTGCCAAGCTCATGGCTTTCTTCTCTGATAACTGCTCTTCAATGATAAATGCACTTCCCTTCCCCCTACTCACAGAGATGGTGGCCTTGCCAATATGTTTATTCTAGGCACCCTGATTTCTTCCTGGCTACATTTATTTAGTTCATGGATTAGACATTTCATCTAAGCTTGCCAAATAAGATTTTCTTTCCTGAGACTTTGGCTTTAGGTTTAGAGAACAGCAGTAAAATGCTTAAAAACATTGACTAAAAAGTGACCTATAACCAGTATTGGATTGATAGTTGTTGGACATTATATTCTAAGTGATTTCATCCAGTTCTACATACCAAATACCATCTATGGTTCATGACAACTGTATTAGTTATCTATTGCTGCATAACAAGTTACTAGAAACTTAGTAGCTTAGCAGTTTCTGTGTGAGAGCAGTTCAGGCATAGCTTAGCTGGGTCTCCTGCTTAGACTCTCATGAGGCTGCACTCAACATGTCTGCCAGGCTGCTGTGTTCATAGCTGAGCTCTTGAGCTGTAACTCAGCTAAGAAAGAATTTTCTTCTAAAACTCCTCCAGGTTTTTGGCAGAATTAACTTAGGGCCCAGCTGTCGGATGGAGGCAGCTCTCATGTCCTAGAGGTCACCTTCAGTGGCCCGCCATGTGGCCCTTATCCATAGACAGTTCACAACATGATTTTTGCTTATTCAAGGCTAGCAAGGGAATCTTTCTTCAGTCTGGTAAAACAGTCTTATATAACAAAACATAATCATGGGCATGATATTCCATCACCTTTGTCAGAGTCTATTTGTCAGATGCAAGTCACAGGTTCCACCTACTCTCCAGAAAAGGGGATCTAACAATGGCATTACTCATCCGTGCCACCCTAGGGTGTGTCTGCTACAATAACTCAATCAATGTGGCCAGCTTTGATCTCTCCCTCCCCTAGGCTCCAGACTACCCTACATCTCCACTTGATGTTGAATAGGTAGGCCAAAATGAACATGTTAAAGAAAAAAGAAAAAAAAAAGAAAGCATCTTGTCTCCATTCATAACCTCCAGCTAAACCTGCTTCTCCATTTCAGTTGATGACACCACAATTTACGCTTGTCTCAGGGCAAAATCCTTGGAGTCATTTATGATCTACCTACCTACCCCACCTATTATACTCAATCCATCAGTAAATGTAGTTAGTTCAACCTTCAAATCCCAAGTCTAATCACTTACCCATATGTACTGCTCACCATCCTAGTCATGAAAAGCTTTCTTACAGTAGGTCTCCCAGCTCTGGCTCTCTACAATGCATTTATGACACAGTCAACAGAATTAGATTTAAAGTAATAATGAGAGAGAGAAAGAGAGAAAAAAAGATGGAAACGATAAGGAGGAAGACATAAAAGCAGGAGGAGGGGAGGAAAGTGCAGGAGAGAAGAGAAAATTAAGGATAAGGTATATGTGAGAGAAAAAGTGAGAGAGAGAGAAGAAAGGAGGAATTGGGGTAAAAATAAGAGGGAGGATGGATAACTAAAGAAGAGAGTTGAGAGAGAATAAGAAAAAGACACAATAGAGTCACCTTTCTCTTTTACCCACCTTCCATGTGTGAGCTATCAGCAAATCCTATTGATTCACCTTCATAATATGTCTGAAATATGTCCATTAATCACCACTTCCATCAGTACTACTCTAATGCAAGCTATCACCTCTTGCCTGGGCTACTTTACAAGCTTCCTAACTGGACAACTTACTTCTGTTCTGGCTGCACCTCACAATCTATTTGTCACATAGCAGCCACAGTGATTCTTTTAAAATGAAAACCAAATGATATAATTTCTCTACTCTTAATCATGGCTTCCCATTATACTGAGCCAATAATAACAGTGCTTGGTGAGCTGAACCCATGCTAGTTCTTTGACCTGGGTACTGATTCTTGCCCCCTTGCTCGCTCTTCTCCAGGCACACCGGGTAACCCCTAAGTTGAGATATGCTTCACATGCTCCTACTTCAGAGCCATTGCTATTCCTCTGTAAGGTGTTCTTCCTCCAGATAATCACATAGCTGGCTCCCTCCCTTTAATCAGGTCCCCATTGGCACACCAACCTCTCAGAAACGTCTGTATAAAATATCATCGAGGGCTTCCCTGGTGGCGCAGTGGTTGCGAGTCCGCTGAGAGGCTCGCGTAGGGCAAAAAAAAAAAAAAAAAAAAAAAAAAAGAATCATCGTTCTTCATCATTCTTTTATTCTTATCTTGGTTTATATTCCTCCAATGCACTTACCAGCATTCAACATTTTAGTATATTGATTTTTACTGTTTTTTTTTCCCTACATGTAAGCTCCATGAAAACGAGAACCTGTTCTGTTTACTTTTGTACCCTTATTATCTAGAAAAGTATCTAGCACACTGAAGGAACTCAGTAACTATTTGTTGAATGAATGCATGAAAAAAAATAATCTGGACTTATTCCTAAACTCCCATCCACTTGTTAGCATCAGAAAATATAAGCTAAATGACCCTAATATGCAATTTTACTTAAACGTACTCAAATTTAGTACTTTTAAAAGTCTCTTGGGCTTCCCTGGTGGCGCAGTGGTTGCGAGTCCGCCTGCCGATGCAGGGGAGACGGGTTCGTGCCCCGGTCCGGGAAAATCCCACATGCCGCAGAGCAGCTAGGCCCGTGAGCCATCATGGCCGCTGAGCCTGCGCATCCAGAGCCTGTGCTCCGCAACGGAAGAGGCCACAACAGTGAAAGGCCTGCGTACCACCAAAAAAAAAAAAAAAAAAAAAGTCTCTTTAAGTTAATTCTAGAATAAACTGGTCTTTTTTCTCTTCATATAGGATGCTGTCGTCCAAGTAAGGCTGAACTTAACTCATATTACATAAATTGGTCTCCCTTTGCGGGAATGCTCTAAATTTTCTGATGCATATAAAAATTAAGCATAGAGGGTCACTAATTTGTAAATATTTTAATTTGTTAATGACCCTAAATATATAATTTTCTACCAAATTTATTCATTATTAACTTATTAGCAAGCTAGCGCTCTAACAATTTTTAGAATTTTAATTTTTAAAAAATGTTGGTTTTTCAGCAGATTTAACACAGACCTTCAACTACACAATTTAGCTGAGAATTTATTAAGCCAGTTCCCCAAAATATCAGTTACATATATGTTTTCACATGTCACACACAAACATATCTCAGATTCTCAGTCCTATACCAGATAAGTGATCTGTCCCTTAAACACACCTCAAACATCCAGGAATTGAGCTCTTGTATAGTTTTTCTACAATGATCTGAACAGACAATTCCAGATAAATAAGCACTTTAAAAGCAGAGGAAACATTCAGAAGTATAGAAAAGTATATTCTTTAACATGTATTTCACTTGTAACATATGAGTTTAAGAACTGGCATTTTTCCACATGACGATAATTTGCCTCCTGATATGAGAGAAGATATTTAATAATATAAATGCATGTACTGCATTTTCAAAAATTTAAAGTAATATTTTTAGATAAAATTTTATCTATATCAGTGTCCTTTTTTTTCCACTTAAAAAGAATTCTTTGGAGTATAGTTTATCTTCAGATAAAAAATATGGCATATCAGTTGCACATCTAATTATTCTTCAATTTCAGCCTTATATTTTAAATTTTGAGTAACTACTAATCTAGAGGGAAAATGAATTAACTAAATTTTAAACAGATGGGTACATTATTATTTAACATAATTAATATTTTTAAGTTGGGAAACCAAATTCTATTCCATAGTCAAATAATAAGGAAAAAAGATGTTATGTAATATATTTGTATGTAATAGTAAATAGTAAATAATTATTATTTAACATAATTAATATTTTTAAGTTGGGAAACCAAATTCTATTCCATAGTCAAATAATAAGGAAAAAAGATGTTATGTAATATATTTGTATGTAATAGTAAATAGTAAATATGTACTATTTTATGATTAATAATTATCATGTGAAAACTATCATTAAGCTAACTTGATCCACGAAGACAGTAAGATTCTTTCTAGATGACTGTTAAAGCTTAGTCCCTTTAACAGCAGCCCCTCTAAAAGTCTCAGGTTACTGATACCGAGGTCCTTGGAGAGGACTTTTTGTCTGCCTTTCTGAAGCTTAGTTGATCAATTCGTATTTTAATCCACGAATTAACTTAGTACCCTTCTAATATATCCTCCTCTTAATTTAAGTTACTCAAAGTTGACTTCTGTTGCTTGCAACCCAATGAACCACAATAATACAATTTATCAGACTAAGGGTCAAAATGCAATTATTAAAAACATCCCCTCTACTGAACACCACAAAAAAGATTAAGTGTTGCTGTGCTGTCCAACAGAATAGCCACTAGGCACATGTGACTATTTATATTTAAATAATATAAAACTAAAGAAAATTTAAAATTCATCTCCACTATATCCACCATTTAAGTGTCTGTACCCATATGTGGCTAGTGGCTGTCATATTAGATGGTACAGATAAAGGACATTTCCATCACTGCAGAAAGTTCTATGGGAAAGCACTGTCTAGAGACTGGGCATCAGATAAATTAATTGTGGTCTGTGGGTATAGCAAAGTCTGGGAAAAGACTACTGGTAAAAAATTCTTCCACCGGCCATTGTAAGAACAAATTTATAAATTATGCATCTATATTCTGATTTCTCTTTTCAGAAAGAAACTATTCATAAACTGCCCATACATCTAGGAATGCTATGACATTCTTTTTTTTTTTTTTTTTTTTTATTAAGCCAGTTCCCCAAAATATCAGTTACATATATGTTTTCACATGTCACACACAAACATAGCTCAGATTCTCAGTCCTATACCAGATAAGTGATCTGTCCCTTAAACACACCTCAAACATCCAGGAATTGAGCTCTTGTATAGTTTTTCTACAATGATCTGAACAGACAATTCCAGATAAATAAGCACTTTAAAAGCAGAGGAAACATTCAGAAGTATAGAAAAGTATATTCTTTAACATGTATTTCACTTGTAACATATGAGTTTAAGAACTGGCATTTTTCCACATGACGATAATTTGCCTCCTGATATGAGAGAAGATATTTAATAATATAAATGCATGTACTGCATTTTCAAAAATTTAAAGTAATATTTTTAGATAAAATTTTATCTATATCAGTGTCCTTTTTTTTCCACTTAAAAAGAATTCTTTGGAGTATAGTTTATCTTCAGATAAAAAATATGGCATATCAGTTGCACATCTAATTATTCTTCAATTTCAGCCTTATATTTTAAATTTTGAGTAACTACTAATCTAGAGGGAAAATGAATTAACTAAATTTTAAACAGATGGGTACATTATTATTTAACATAATTAATATTTTTAAGTTGGGAAACCAAATTCTATTCCATAGTCAAATAATAAGGAAAAAAGATGTTATGTAATATATTTGTAATAGTAAATAGTAAGTAAATATGTACTATTTTATGATTAAAAATTATCATGTGAAAACTATCATTAAGCTAACTTGATCCACGAAGACAGTAAGATTCTTTCTAGATGACTGTTAAAGCTTAGTCCCTTTAACAGCAGCCCCTCTAAAAGTCTCAGGTTACTGATACCGAGGTCCTTGGAGAGGACTTTTTGTCTGCCTTTCTGAAGCTTAGTTGATCAATTCGTATTTTAATCCACGAATTAACTTAGTACCCTTCTAATATATCCTCCTCTTAATTTAAGTTACTCAAAGTTGACTTCTGTTGCTTGCAACCCAATGAACCACAATAATACAATTTATCAGACTAAGGGTCAAAATGCAATTATTAAAAACATCCCCTCTACTGAACACCACAAAAAAGATTAAGTGTTGCTGTGCTGTCCAACAGAATAGCCACTAGGCACATGTGACTATTTATATTTAAATAATATAAAACTAAAGAAAATTTAAAATTCATCTCCACTATATCCACCATTTAAGTGTCTGTACCCATATGTGGCTAGTGGCTGTCATATTAGATGGTACAGATAAAGGACATTTCCATCACTGCAGAAAGTTCTATGGGAAAGCACTGTCTAGAGACTGGGCATCAGATAAATTAATTGTGGTCTGTGGGTATAGCAAAGTCTGGGAAAAGACTACTGGTAAAAAATTCTTCCACCGGCCATTGTAAGAACAAATTTATAAATTATGCATCTATATTCTGATTTCTCTTTTCAGAAAGAAACTATTCATAAACTGCCCATACATCTAGGAATGCTATGACATTCTTTTTTTTTTTTTTTTTTGCAGTACGCGGGCCTCTCACTGTTGTGGCCGGTCCCGTTGCGGAGCACAGGCTCCGGACGCGCAGGCTCAGCGGCCATGGCTCACGGGCCCAGCCGCTCCGCGGCATGTGGGATCTTCCTGGACCGGG
>NC_041218.1:67284285-67292349 GCF_002837175.3 Physeter macrocephalus
GCGCAGGCTCAGCGGCCATGGCTCACGGGCCCAGCCGCTCCGCGGCATGTGGGATCTTCCCGGACCGGGGCACGAACCCGTGACCCCTGCATCAGCAGGCGGACTCTCAACCACTGCACCACCAGGGAAGCCCCCTATGACATTCTTGAAATGATTTCTGTGACTCTTTGTTCAGTGTGCTGATCCAATCTTTATAGTCATTAGTAAACCATGTAAAGTTATTATTTAATAAAACAAATTTTCATTAAAATGATAAAAATTAAATTTAAAATGGGAATTATAAATGAATAAAAGAAAAAAGCATTAAAGGATTGGATAACAAATATTAATTAATTCAGCATGCATATTCATATCAAGTAAAACAGGCTAAAATATGCGTACTAAGTAAAATATGCTAAAATAAGGTCATTCTCAAAGACATTAAAGCAAATCAGCCTCATAGAGTCATTGCAGACTGATGAGGAAGAACTTAAAGGCCATTCACCATCCATTGGTTGGACAATGATATCTTTCACTGACAGTACAAGATGTCATGTTGGTATTTTACTTTAAGTCTAAAGTAGTGTGTCATAACATATTTCTACTTTACCCATATAAAAAAGTAAAATATTACAATGTTTATGTTAGAGACTAAATATTTACCACAACATCCCCCAAGAGGCATGCACTTATTAAAGTGCAGCATCAACCTCATAAAGTGTAAGGGGACTACTGCATACATACATTAATACATTCATGTACACATACATACATATATCCACAAATCTGGATTCAGACTCTTATTTGTCTGAATATTCAGCCCTGTGTTTTCCAGTCACTCTGTTTTCTCCTGATATGGGATTACATAAGCATGAAAATAGCCACTCTTTTGTTTTTTCTTGCTTTCAAACTACCATATACTGCATCTAAGAAGCAATAATTAATTATTTTAAAATCCCCTTATTAATGGAAGTAATGACCAAGTTATAGTCTGTACCTATGTATAAACATGTCATGGTAAGAAAACCCACAATATTCTGAAGTAAACTTAAAGTGACAACACTTATAGGCTGATATGTTCTCTAACAATTGATAAAGAAACTTTTTCTGCATGACATTTTAAATGCAACATGGTACTTTTAATCTGAATGTTATGATGAAAATATATTGACCATTTATTTTTAAATAAATAGACCACTTAATATCCCTACCAAAATATGGATAATACTTAGAACATGAAACATTCTGACTGAAATTTGATTATTTAGGCTTTTAAATAATTGTAGGAAAGATTTTAGAGTATAAATGATGAATTAACTAGTTGGTAAGAGCAGTATGCTGATGAGACTTTGGTTCCTTTATACATCAGCTAATTTCAGTCTTTTTCATACCTCTTTTTCATACCTCTTAAGACAGTGTGTGTGTGTGTGTGTGTGTGTGTGTGTGTGTGTGTGTGTGAGAGAGAGAGAGAGAGAGAGAGAGAGAGAGAGAGAAAGAGAGAGAGTGAATTAATGTAAATGATCCCTGTATCAGGAAGAACAGCTATGAGTACATATGCTACTGACATTTGATCAGTAGTATTATTTATTTGAAAATGACCTTTAACCAGATTGCTTGTTCATTACGTTACAACATCTTCTAAATCTGGAGTCTATTATGGTCTCCATTATATAATATGCAATTCTATAATTGATAAAATAATTTTGGTGGGTCTTCCCAGCAGATCTACCAGTATTGATTCCATGAATTAAACCAACCTATTCAATTCAGTGTGGTTCAATTACATGTAATGGGCCTGTGCTCTCCTAACTCAGAAAACAACATTCATTAAACTGTAATACAACTTATTACTTTATATTACAAAAGCATCATACACCTAAGCAATAGAGCAGCTGTAGTAAAACAAAATACTCTCTTCCCTTCTGGAGACCATTAGAAAACCAAGTCTGACAGGGGAATTAAATCTACAGGGGAAGCTCAGATAGAACAGTAAAACAATATGGATAGGGCTCCTCAGCAGAATTATGATCCTGTTAAAGGAGATTCCTCTCTAGAACTATCATCAATGACTCCTACACTTCTTCACACTAGAATACCTATATTATGTGGCAGATAGAAGGTATATCTGTTTCAAGCATGCAATGTCATGTTAAAAGACTTTGACACTTTGCCATTTCTCTTCTCAAAGTTCAAACACACATGGCATGTTACCATTGGTATTTCATGTTTATACTACTTTGCATTTTCCTAAAAAAATTATTTATCATTGACTATACTTTTTGTTTACCACTGATACACATTTTATTTCATATTGATGTTAATAGGAGTAAGGAAATACTGTTTTGCTATACTATCATTACTACTGATTTTGGTGTTTGCAAATTTCCAAGGTAAGTGCAAGGAGAGCACTTTCAAGGCATTTCTACTGCACCAAAATGTTGTGAGTTTTTTTTGTGTAAATTTAAATTTTTTTTGATGTGAATGTAAATTTAAATGTTTTGAGAGAGCATTCCAGCTCAATCTATATAAATATGTTGATTTATAGTCAGTGAGCTGTAAAACAAGAAGATGAAGCTTTAGAGAGAAGAGGCCTGTGGGTTGGCAGTACACGGAAGAGGAGAGCAGAAGAATATTGAGAAATTTAAATTACAATCACATGAATTTTTAATCATAAAATCAGTGTCCATGAAATAAATAGCCCCTTTTCCACTGGGAGGTGGAGGAAACGGAGGAGGAAAAATGTTTGCCAGATGCTGGATGTTCCAGATAAGGAGGGGAAGATAGCACCTCTATAGTACAGGTGCTATCTATCAACAAAGCGCTATAGACAGACCATGTGGTTCACTTTAATGAGTCCTCCTGAATGGCTATTAATTAGCATGTTATTATATAATGTCTTATTATCATTCTATAGTTTATAATTGGTTCCTTAGTTCCTTCATTTTTTTATTTTATTTTTTATTTTTTAATTTATTTTTTTTTTTGTGGTATGCAGGCCTCCCTCTGTTGCGGCCTCTCCCGTTGCGCAGCACAGGCTCCGGACGCGCAGGCTCAGCGGCCATGGCTCACGGGCCCAGCCGCTCCGCGGCACGTGGGATCCTCACAGACCGGGGCGCGAACCCGGTTCCCCTGCATCGGCAGGCGGACGCACAACCACTGCGCCACCAGGGAAGCCCTCCTTCATTTTTTTAGAGTATCCTTTGCGTCTTATGAAGAAGTTCAAATGCTTACAAGACCTCAGGGCAGTAAAATGTTTTGTGGGGGGCAAGATTTGATACCGGTGGGGAGGGAGTAGACAATAAATGAGCCAACATAAATGGGGATAATTAGTAATAATGAAAGGCTAAATAATAATGATGAGTGGAGCTAGTTAGTTTTCTGTATCTCAGGCTTTAGAACCATTTAACTGGATAAAATATATATGGTTCAAAGGAGAGTAAATATTTTTCCTTCCTTGATACTCATTTATTCATTCAACAGCTATGTATTGTTTACCTGTGCTATTGCTGGCAATGTGGTCTGAGGTAAAATTACTTTTTAAACTTCCTGATAAAAATGAATTTTAGTTCCCTTGCCTTTTGCAATTATACAAGATAAGTACCTTCTGACTACAACCTGTGAAAAACTTTTAAAGGGTGAATAAAACACTGTAATAAAAGAAGAACAGCCATATTCCTTAAAATATGTGAATAAAATTTTAATTCAAACATTAATTTGGAAAACAGGCAGAGAATTATTCTTACAAGGCTACAGTTTTCAATTTGGAAGAACACACAGTCCATCTGCCCATTTGCTGCACCTGGGATGGCTAGGCTAGTATATATGTTGTTAGCAATTTCATAGGTCTACAACCACCATGGTGATCAAAAATTCTTTCCTGAGGTAATTTGTGAAAATGAAATTAATTTTTACTATTATGTGAAAAAATATCAATTGGGGGAATTGTTGTGAATGTATTGTAATTTCTCATCTAGGTTCTATGTGAGATTCCAGTGTGGAAAGCAGGTCAGTGGAACTTTACAATGATTTGTGTCAAGAGGAAAAGAAGTCATTTTCACGGTAAAAATTATATAATCAAGTATGCCAACAATTATTATAAACCATATCATCTGTTGGCACCTGGGTCTTAATATTCAAGAAGAAATCCTTCAGCAGTTTTTGGTTTGTTTTTTAAGACCATTTTTAAGCCACCTGTTTTCAGATACTGTGGACAAAATGTTGAGGTTCAACGATCTATGTAACTATGCTTAAAATTATTTGTAGAAAATCTACATGATATCTGTATAAAATAGTTTACAATTAATACTTAAGAAGCTATTCTTTGCCATTACACAAAACGTATGTATAGTTCTGCTCTTTTCAACTTGGATTCTTTCCTTCAAAATCAGGAGAATTCTGTACCCGCCTCTTTTGAGGAAACTACTGAGGCAGCTACCCAGAAAACAGATATCTGCAAAAGAAAAACAGAGAGGTACAATACATTCTCTCTAAAAAGAAAAATACACTGTATCTTGAAATATAAAACTGGCATTACGTATTTTATAAAAAATATAAGAAAGAAGTCAACCTTAAAAAATATAACTAATAAAGACAATACTTAAACTTTGAAGACTTGGAGTAAGAATTAGAAAAATTTACAAAACAAACAGGAAACATAAGCATAAAGACACAACAGAATATCTACCACAATTGGAGATCAAAAGTAATGGATCCAAACTTGATTAAAAAGAAGGTGATGTCCTTTCATACATCAGGGTAAATTTTATGGCAATTTCTTAGTGAAAAAGGAATATGGAAACCCACTGTCTGTTGCACATAATTACGTTCCCAGTTGATTGCATAGTAAAGTTTATATAGTTCTAATTCTATAGTGAGTTCAGTGATTCTAGACAAAAACATAATAATTTACAGTCCTAATTAAAGAATTCTCCCAGGCATATTTGTAACAATGACCTCTACGTAATTACTCTAGCCAGGTTCTAGTGCCAGGAGTAGGAAAAACAAAATGAGTAGAATGTCTCACAGATGATTGTCTTTAATAGGGCTTATTTTTGTTTGGGTGTTCTACTTATTATATATCCATGCCATCTCTTGTGAAACTAATGCCATATAGGAATGTCAAGTTAGAAGTGAGGCTCTGTAATTTTCCATTAGTCATCAGGTACTAGATTCAAGCAGCAGATTGTCTTCCAACTGGTTTATTTAGCTGGTGCCAAAGCCTGTTCAAATGTTCCCTGTGTGTTGTTTACTTTTGTATTTGTGACTCAAAGCATTGCTGCCAAGTATTCTATGAGCTCTCCAAAATAATTCAATGAAAATAGGTTGGCAAATGTCATAGGAATGATTATATTAAGGAAAAAGTTCAAATAAATCTACAAGGAAGGTGGGGCAGGGGGAAGTACTTCCATGTAGATCATTAATTCTTAATAATGAGGATAATAAAAGTAAGGGACTGATGATATACTAAGTGTTTAACAATCGCTGGGTAATAATGATTAAGCAGTAAGAACATATAAAACTGCGATTGGAAGGTGATGAGTATATTCCAAACAGAAAGCAGAGCAGAAATGAAACCAGAGTGGCAGGAAGAACAACACAGCAAGGGACAAGAGCAAGGACTGCAGTCCTGGCAGAGTGTTTGCACTTGGATTCCCTTGCAGAAGGCATCAGTATCCTGTTAAATAGCCACCCTAGCAAACACTCAAGCCCACTTACCCAGGGTCAGACATTGAGGGGCTACAAGCTGCAACAAATGTGACCAGACAAACAAAAGGGCACACTTGAGTGGAATTAATAAGCCAGTTCTTCAGGACACAATTCTCATTTCTTTTTTCCAGTATCTGACAACATTCTCTAACTCCTTCTCTAGATTGTAGTGCAAATGGCATATCGCTATTATCATCTGATAACAGCTCTTCAAAGCTACTGTCAACTTTGCCTCTTTGGTTTATAGGATTCAATCTGTATCTATTGTCTGTTTCAAAATTCTGGACATTACATATGCCTATTTTCTCTCTCTTCCTAGTCTCTGTCCAGCAAAATCTTAAAAATAAATCAGAAAACAATTATTTAATAGTAAATATTAAAAAAGAATTTAAGATGTATAATATACAATGATTTTCATGACATGTATGTATCATGAAAGGTGCAAGGTGTCTACCCCATTTTTCGCCCATTTTTAAGTTGGATTGTCTTTTTACTATTGATTTGTTAAAGTTTCTGTATATTCTGAACATGAGTCTTTTGTCAGATAATTGTGTTATATTTTCCCAGTCTGTAACCTGCCTATTTGATGGTGTATTTGATAAGCAGAAATTCTTAATTTTGATAAAGATCAACGAATACATCAATATTTGCCTGTTGTCATTAGTAATTTTTGTGTCCCTCTAATCAATCTTTTCCTACCCTGTTAGTTAGAAGACAGTACAGAGAATTTCCATGTACCCTACACCCAGTTTCCCCAATTATTAACAGCTAACATAAACATGGTATGTTTGTTACAATTAATGAACCAATATTGATACATTGCCCATACTTTATTCTGATTCCCTCAGTCTTTACCTAACATATGTTTTCTGTTTCATCATCCCATCCAGGATGCAACATTACATTTAATTGTTTTCTTATCTGTGAGTTCCTGACTTCCATTGTTTTCAATGATTTTCACAGTTTTGAGGAGTAACAATAAGGTATTTTGTAAGATGCCCCTCACTTGGGATATGTCTACTGTTTTTCTCATGACTAGACTAGGTGTGATGTTTTATTTTATGAGTAAGCTTGGCTGGGCCACAGTGTCAATATTTGGTCAAACATTATGCTGGATGTTTCTGTGAGGGCATTTGTAGGTAAAATTTATATTTAAATCCATGGACTTTGAGTAAAGCAGATTGTCCTCCATAATATAGGTGGGCCCCTTCAATCAACTGAAGAACTTAATAGAATAAAAGACTGACCAACAAGGACCTACTGTAGAGCACAGGGAACTCTTCTCGATATTATGTAACTACCTAAATGGAAAAAGAATTTGAAAAAGAATAGATGCATGTATAACAGAATCACTTTGCTGTATGCCTGAAACTAACACATTGTTAATCAACTACACTCCAATATAAAATAAAAGTTAAAAAGAAAAAAAGACTGATCTCCCCAGAGCAAGAGGGAATTTGGCCAGCAGATGGACTTCAGACTTGAACTGCAACACTGGCTCTTCCTGGGTTTCCAACTCTGTTTTTCTATATTGATACTGATGTGGATATAGATATCACTGTTGAAATAGATATAGATAAAGAGCAATACACCTTGTTGGTTTTGCTTCTCTGGAGAACCCTGGCCAATACACTGCAGTTATAGGTTTTCGGGAGGAAGACTCCAAAATTAAAGTGCCATTCTTATCCCACTATATCAAGGGTACATGCTATCCTCATGACTTATCACCGTTGATGTTAACCTGATCACCTGGCTGAGATAGTGTGGGTCAGATTTCTCAAATGCAGACTTAGTATTTTTCCGCCTTTCCATACTGTTCTCTTCGGGAGGAAGTCACCATATGCAGCCCACAGTTAAGGAGTAGGAAATTATGTTCCACCTCCTTGAGGGAAGAATTTCTATGTAAGTTATTTCAAATTATTCTACAAAGGTTGTCTATTTCCCACATTTATTTATTTATTCAGTCATTAATTTATATCTGTAGGAACTCAGAGATGTGTCCTTTATAATTTAGGTTATCCTCATATACCACTTTATTTATATTGTTGCTCGAAGTGTAGCTTTGGTCATTGGGAACTTTTTCACTGGCTCTTGTGTCCCCTTGATATATCTCCATCATTGTGGGTTGGTTGCTATGACTTTGTGTGTTTTTGTTGGTTTGCTTAAGCAATTCCTTACTTTCCAGTACTACAAGATTCTCCAGTCTCATCTTATATATTTCTTGGTCTAGAATAAACCCTTTTTCTAAGGATCCCTGGTTTCTTTTTATTTTGCGGTACGCGGGCCTCTCACTGCTGCGGCCTCTCCAGTTGCGGAGCACAGGCTCCGGACGCGCAGGCTCAGCGGCCACGGCTCACGGGCCCAGCCGCTCCGCGGCAT
>NC_041218.1:67292438-67302584 GCF_002837175.3 Physeter macrocephalus
TTTTTGACATCTTTATTGGAGTATAATTGCTTTACAATGGTGTGTTAGTTTCTGCTTTACAACAAAGTGAATCAGTTATGCATATACATATGTTCTCATATCTCTTCCCTCTTGCGACTCCCTCCCTCCCACCCTCCCTATCCCACCCCTCTAGGTGGTCACAAACCACCTAGCTGCTCTCCCTGTGCCATGCAGCTGCTTCCCACTAGCTATCCACCCTACGTTTGGTAGTGTATATATGTCCGTTTGGTAGTGTATATATGTCCGTGCCACACTCTCACCTCCTGGTTTCTTTTATTAAGAAATGGTATTAGAAATCAAGGTCTGGGTGCTAGGTATGCTCACTGCTACTCCCCAGTAGCATGTCATTGCTTCCATGCCCTCACAACTGACAGAGAAAGGAAATCTATGTGTGTATACTAACCTGCGTATATACAAAAACCTATAGATATTTTTGTAAGTTACTACCTGTATCTCTATTAAGCTAAACATGAGTTCAGTTGGACTCAGTTCCAACTGTAATTCATTACTGCATTGATTATTATAGCCTCTTACCTTGCATATCTGTAACCTCCCACTCCAACAATGAAAAACTTGGATCTGTCTGCCATCCATTCACTTAATTGTTCAGTTCCCATATATATGTATGGTGGTATCAGAATTGGTCATCTGTAGCTCCACATGAAACAAATTTATGAACTATATTATGGTGCTTATGTACATTTTATTTTGCCTTTAGACTTAAAGACTTCATTCATTTCCAAAATTACTTAGGTCAGTATCTTTTTCCCCCAGTACCTTCAGCAAGGTTGTTTCATATATTTATAATAAAGTTAGATTATTTCATCTTATTTTGGCTGTATCAATGCTGGGATCCCACAACCTGCTAAATTATTTTTTAATTTACATACATTTAGGCTCAGACTTTATATTGTAAATTTCTGTGGGTTTTCACAATGCATAGTGTCATGTGTTCACTATTATAGAATAATAGAGAATAGTTTTAACATCCTAAAAATATCCCCTGTGCTTTACCTCTTCAACCCTCTTTCTTTCCCCCTGAAACCCTGACAACCACTGATCTTTTTTTTTTGTGGTATGCGGGCCTCTCTCTGTTGTGGCCTCTCCCGTTGCGGAGCACAGGCTCCGGACGCGCAGGCTCAGCGGCCATGGCTCACGGGCCCAGCCGCTCCGCGGCATGTGGGATCCTCCCAGACCGGGGCGCGAACCCGGTTCCCCTGCATCGGCAGGCGGACGCACAACCACTGCGCCACCAGGGAAGCCCCAGCCACTGATCTTTATACCTCATATAAAACCTACCTCACTGCTATCCATTTAATTTTGTCTTTTTCCAGAATGTCATGAAATTGGAATCATACAGTACGTAGCCTTTTCAGACTGGCTTATTATTATTTTTCCTATATAAACATCCAGCTGTTCCAGAACCATATATTTAAAATGGTATTTATTTAAAAGACAGTTTCTTTCACTACTGAGTTGACTTCATGGTAAATTAATTGACCATATATGCATGGGTCTACTTACAAACTTTCTTTTACGTCTTATTGATCTTACCTGTATATTCTTACGGCAGGGATACACCATCTTAATTACATCAGCTTTACAACTTGAAATCCAAAATTGTAAGTCATCCAATTCTGTTGTTCTTTGGCAAGATCATTCTGGTTCTTCTAAGTCCTTCCATTTTTATAAAAATTATAGAATCTGATAGTTGACTTTATCATAAAAGACCTCTGAGCCTTTGATTTGGATTGAATTGACTCTATAGATCAATTTGAAGAGAAAACAATATCTTAACAATATTGAGCCTCCTAATTTGTGAAAATGGTATTTCTCTGTTTGTCTTCTTTAATTTCGCTCTTAAATATTTTGTAGTTTTTAGTGTAGCTATCTCCCATGAATTTTACTAGATTTATTCCTAAGTATTTAATGCTTTTAGATGCAATTGTAAACAGTATTTTAAATTTTTTATTTTCCAACTGTCATTATTAGCCTATATCATTACAACTGATTTTTGTATATTTACCTTGTGTCCTGTGAACTTGCTATCTGGTATCTTTTTTTAGATCCATAAGATACTCAACATACAAAAACTTGTTTCTTTATAGTTTTGTTTAAAAGGCAATCTTTTCCATGCCTTATTGCACTGGCTAAGATTTATAGTAAAATGATGATGGAAGTTGATGTGAGCAGACTCCTTGCCTTGTTCCTGATCTTAGTGGAAAGTCATTTACTAACTTATTATATATGATTCTATAGCAGTTTGCTGAAAATTTTTATAATAAATGGATATTGAATATTGTCAACTAGTTTTTCCTACATTTATTTAGATGATCACATGATTTTTTTCTTCCCTACTGTTATGAATTACATTAATTTTCAATGTTAACCACTGGCATTATTCTTTTATGTATTCCTATATTGAATTTGCTAATATTTTATAAATTTTACATCTATTATCATGAGGAATATTGGTCTGTAGTTTTCTTTTCTGGTACTGTATTTACCAGGTGTTGATATCAGGGTTATGCAGCTTCATAAAATAAGTTGGGATGTGTTCCCCCCTCTATTTTTGAAAGCACTTATTTAAGGTTGGTTTCCTCATTTAATGTTTGATATAATTCCCTGGCAAAGCCATTTAAGGTTTGAGTTTTCTTTGTGGGAAGGTTTTGATAACAATTTCAATTTCCTTAATACATATGAGACTATATATGAAATGCAGCAGGACGCTGTGGGGTCCTCCTGGAAACAAATCCTTTCCATGCCCCCCATTTCTTGTTTGTAGGAAATAGGAGTTCCAAAGGGAAGATTCAAACAGTTGCTTATCAGGGAAGAGAGGGAATGCAGAAACAAAGGAGGAGCAGTCAAGAAACAATAGAGAAGGAATATACATAGCAATACCTTTGAGTTCTTCTGTAGGAACTAAGGCCCCCACACAGGTGGAGAATGGTACCTTCAGGCTGAGCAAAAGATGCATGGAGTACTGCCCTATTACCTCACCACCAACCAACTAGAAGAAAATATGCATACAGTGAAAGATAACAAAGACTCTGACCCCCTCCCCAAGTGATTCTCCGTTAAAAACTTTCAAGGTTGGGCAGAATCTTCAGAGTTGCTTTTTGGATATGAGTCCACCTTCTCCCCAGGTTGCCAGCCTCCTGAATAAAGCAACCTTTCCTTTTCCAACCAACACTTGTCTCTCGAGTATTGGCTTTCAAGTGGTGAGCAGCACAACCTGAGTTTAGTAACACACAGATTTCTCTATTCCTTTATGTGTCAATTTGGTTAGCTGAATTTTTCAAGAAATTAATTCCTTTGTTTAAGTATTGAATTTATTAACACTAAGCAGAGCTTCTCAATTTTAACATTATGGGTATTTGGGGGTGGACAGGTCTTTGTAATGGGAGGATGTTCTGTGTCTTGTAGGATATTTAGTAGTATCCTTAGCCTATATCCGTAAGATGCCAATGATACTTCTCGCCCCAGGCTGTGATAACCAAACTATTTCCAGATATTGCCAACTTTCTCCTTTGGGGAAAAAAAATGTCCCCAGTTGAGAACCACTGGCACAAAGTTATTCATAATATCCCTTTATTATGTCTTTAATGTTTGTAAGATCTGTAATGATGTCACTTGTTTTTTAATGATACTGGTAATTTATATTTTCTCCATATTGTCTTTGTTATGGGTTTATCAAATTTATTAACCATTTCCAAGAACTGACTTTCGACTTTATTTTCTCTTGTTTACCTTTTTTTTTTTGGCCTCACTGCATGGCTTATGGGATTTTAGTTACCTGACCAGGGATCGAACCTGGGACCTCAGCAGTGACAGTGCAAAGTCCTAACTACTGGACCACAAGGGAATTCCCTTGTTTATCTTCTATTTCATTAATTTTTGCTTTTCTATGTATTATTTTCTTTCTTCTTCCTAAATTGGGTTTAATTTTGTCTTTTATTTCTTAATGTGGAAGCTTAGCTAATTCACTGTATATCTTTCTCCTTTTATAATATAGGCAATTAATGTTATAAATTTCCATTTTATTCGTGTTTTGGATGCATCCCACAAATTTTTATATATTGTGTTCTCACTATAAAGTTCAAAATATTTCTCATTTTTCCTTGTGATTTCTCCTGTGATTCATGGGTTATTCAGAAGTGAGTCGTTTAATTTCTAAATATTTTGGCATTTTCAAGAT
Organism: Physeter macrocephalus; assembly: GCF_002837175.3. NCBI lineage: Eukaryota > Metazoa > Chordata > Mammalia > Artiodactyla > Physeteridae > Physeter > Physeter macrocephalus. The sequence continues at coordinate 67,296,658 of NC_041218.1, forward strand.
ATTTTTCAGTTACTGATTTCTAATTTGTGATCATAGAACATATACTCTATGTTTCTGATCCTGTGAAATTTATTGAGACTTTTTAAGACGCTAGCATAGGATTGGTCAGTGATTGGTCTTGCTGAATGTTCTTGTGAAATTGAAAAGAATTTGTACTTTTAGTTGATGGGTATCACATTCTATTAACTCCATTAGGTCAAGTTAGTACATAGTGTTATTCAAATCTTCTATATTTTTCCTGATTTTCTGTGTATATTCTATTCATTACTTATTGTACATTTATCTATTTCTCCATCTAATTCTGTCAAATATTGCTTTGTGGCTTTAAGGCTCTATTAATAGCTGCATGCATATTTAGAACCATTATATCTTCTTAAACAATGAAGACTTTTACCACTATGAATATGCTTCTGTATCTCTGGAAATACTCTTTGCCTTGAAGTCTTATTTTTCTGGTATTATTATGGTGATACTATCATTCTTATGCTTATGGTTTTCATAGTATATTTTCCATTTTACTTTATGTATCTTCAATTTGTAAAGTTTACCTTCAAATGATAAATTACTACTTAAAGAAAAAAACAAGAACACTGCAACACTATAATCCTATTTATATTCCCTCCTGTACTTTGTGCCCTTGTTGACATATATTTTACTTCTACATACATTATAACCCAAAATATATTGCTACCATATTCATTTTAGTCAATAATCTTTTAAAGCTATGTAGAGCTATAGATAAATGATATATGGGATAAAATAAGTATAATAGAAAATATTTCTATATGTTTATTTATATATCAGGACTTTCATCTTATATCATTTCACATTAGCCTGAAGAACTTCTAGAATTTCTGCTAGAGATGTTCTGGAGCTGAATTTGCTCAGCTTTTGTGTGTCTGAAAATAGCTTTATTTTGGCTGAAATATTTGGGGTTTTTTTGCCAGATATAGAATTTAAATTGATATATGTTATTTATATTCTTAGAACACTTCAAAAATTCCATTCCATTTTCTATGGCCTCTGTTGTTTTTGATATAAAAAAAACCACTAGTGATTAATTTTTTTAAATCATTATTCCCCTACATGTAATATGTATATTTTCTCTGTGACTGGTTTTAAGATTTTTTTTGCTATGATTCTCTAAGTTTGTTTTTCTTTCAATTTTATGCTCTTTAGGATTCACTGAGCTTGCTGAATACATGGATTGACATCGTTCAGTTGTTTTGGAGATTTCTCAGTTTATCTCTCTTCAAATACTTGTCCCCTTCTTTTTTCTTCTCCTTGGGTTCCAAGTACATGTATGCTAGACAATTTGATACTGTCCTGCAGATATCGGGCACTCTTTTCCATCTGTCCCTCCCCCTCCCCCATTTTTTTGCTTTTTATATTTGGTTTGTATAATTTCTATTGACCTGTTTCAAGTTTATGAATTCCTTCTTCGGCTATGTCCAGTTTGCTAATAATCCTACCAAGTGGACTTTTTATGTCTGATATTTTATTTTATTTCTATCATTTTCGTGTTTTTTTAAACAGTTCCCATCTCTTTGCCAAAATACCCTGTCTATTCATGCATGTTGTCCACTTTTCCTACAGATTCTAAAACAGTTATTATAGTAATTTTAAAGTCCCTTTCAGATAATTCCAATATGTGGGCCATTTCTGTGTTTACTTCTATTAACTATTTTCTCTTTTGACCATGGCTCACATTTTCTTGTGCCTTCACATATCTGATAATTCTCACTGTATGCTAGATATTGTACAAAAGAGAACAGTAAATAATATTTACCCTAAAACTATCTTTCCATTTTTTCTATTAGGCTTCTTGTTTGGAAGTCTGAGTCAAATGAATCTTTAGATTTGCTGAGTCTGGGCTATGTTGAAGTTAATTAGAATCAGTTCACCATGTCCTTCAAATGTGCTTGGGTTTTTAGCACTGGCAAAACTCTGGAGATGACTTTGTACCTGACAGCGCATCCACCAAACTGTTACTCTCTTAGCTCAGAAGCTTAGCTTCCAGCATGTCCATGGGTTGTGCTCTTTACTCCCCCAGGCTTGTCTTTCTGTGCTTCACTAGAACTCTCTCCATCCTGCTGCCCTGCCCCCAGTCTTCAGAGCATTGTTGCGATGCAACTGAAGAAGGCCTGGCATCCTTAAAGGGATTTTTTTCCCAGTAATCCTGCCTTACTCCCTGCCTTTCACATAGTACTTTTGAGTACTTAGTTCAGGACTTGGGAAAGAGTTAGATGGTGGGTGCAGAATTCCTCTATGATTGGAGTGCCATGAGATTATAATCTATCATTCCAGCCTACACACAGCCATTAAACATTTGGCTGGTCTCCCTTTACCCCTGTTCATGGTGCATTCATGTAAAAAAAAAGCTACTTGATGTACCATAAATACCATAAACTCTTCTGTAAGAAATGAAAGCAGCTGTCATTCTCTTCTCTCCTAGGAAGTTCTTATTACCTTTTGGACTTAAGTTTGTTAAAGTTTACTTGTGTCTTCAGCTAAGTATTTTTAAACTTTTTTTCCCCCCTAGGGGAGGAAAAAGTGTAAGTTTATTTTACATAGCCGATTTTTTTGTGACGTGGAGTCTCTTACTGCTTTGTAAATCTTGAGTGGATTCTGTATTTTTATTTTACAACCGTTTCAAAACACCTCCTCAAGAGTTTTCTTTTCAGCAGTAGTGATGATCACTACTAAAGGAGTGAAATACTTCCTTCTTTCTCACATAACCAGTTAACTATGCTTGTTCTCCCTTGCATTCATGTAGTAAAAAGTACTTCATGCCCTTGTGACTGTTATTTTCTGGCCTTGTTTCTCATTCCCCGAGTCTCTGACTCTGGTCATATTTTCCTTCTTCTCTACCTGTGCATAGTTGGGTCTCCCGATACTTTGAGAACAATTCTGACCTTGGTTTATTATTAAGCTCAATTCTTGGAGTGGTACCCACCACAGATGCATCATTGCTCCGACATTTTGCCTGGATCCTTAACTTGCATTATGTTGGCTCTTTGTTCAGGGTTTCTCACACTGTTTTAAGGATAGCCTCTTTCAGAAACCTTTTGTTTCTTTAATACTAACCATCTCATCTTAGCCTGAAACTGGAAAGTACTACTCCCAAGCTGGGCTGACCTTTTGGATTTGACCAATTGCCCAGCTAAACACATAAAACTTGCCTTTCATTCTCTGACTTCACTGATCTCTATAGTTATGACCTCTGAAGAAAAAGAAATCTGTTAGTTCCCCTTCCCTCCAATCACTAGAACTCCAACTTGAATAGTCTCATTGTCTCCCAAGTCACATAGGAGATTTGTTATCTCACCTGAGATTGCTCCTCTGATTATTTAATAATTAAACTTATGTTACGAACACAGGAGATAATAATTGCAATACTAATACCAGGAGAATATATTATTCTCCTAGAAAGATTTGAATATTATTCTTCTAGAAAGATTTGAATCCCAAATAATCTTCAATTTGTGAAACATATGGGGATATATTTTGAGTATAGTTGGCTTCACCTATTCCTTGACTACCAGTGTCTATTACTAATCTAATGACTATGTTGATCTACCAGCCATCTCATCAATCAACGCAGAACAAAACATATAATACAAATAATGAAATTTCAAATTATGCATCCCTACTCCTTGACTACACCATTTATATTGTTTAAGCTTAAAAATGCCTTTTTCCAAATTCCACATTTAACTCCTTCCACAGTCTCTTGGGAAACAGTCAGTGATAACCAAATCTTTCTGATTCTATTTTCCAATTATTTATAGCTATTCAACTTCTCTGTGCCCCAGGCATCAATACTTTTGTCCCGGGTCCTTCTCACACTCCTTATCTGGTCCCTCAGCCTCTAATACCTCTCCCATCCATTCCCCATGCATTTTCAGCAATAGTTCCAAAACGATCTTTTAAAAATGCATATATAACCATAATTATTAGCAGTAAGGCATAACCCCTTAATGCACAGGATCCTTCATGACTATTTTTTCTCAGTTTTCATCCTAATTTTATTTTCTATTTTGTCTTCATATGCACACTATGCTCCAGTCATACAGATATTCATAGTTAAATATACCATACTCTTTCATAGCCTGTGCACATGTTCTTTTCTTGCCTGCAACTCCATTTCCAGCTTTACTCAGTTAGCTCCTCCTCAAGTATCTCCTTCAGAAAGTCTTTGTTACTCCCTAAGTCTGAGTAAATCCAGGGCAAATCCTTATCATAGGACTTATCATATTATATTATAATTGTACTTAACTCTCTTAACCACTTAGCTTCCGGTAATGTTCATGAATTTGATTCTATCAAAATTAAGAACTTCTGCACTTTGAAAGACACGGTGAGGAGAATGAGAGAGAGGACAGCACAGACTGGGGAGAAAAATTCTGCACATCACATATCGGATAAATGCTTGTATCCAGAATGTATATTTTAAAACCCTCATAACTCAGTAAAAGGGAAACAAAATAATAACAAAAACTGGGCAAGATTTTGAACAGACACTTCACCAAATATGCTATGAGAGTGGTAAAGAAGGACTTGAAAAGATGTTCAACATCAGTAACCATTAGGGAAATGCAAATTAAAACCACAATAAGAGGTGGTGCAGTGGTTAAGAACCCGCCTACCAATGCAGGGGACATGGGTTCAAGCCCTGTTCCGGGAAGATCCCACATGCCGCAGAGCAACTAAGCCTGTGTGCCACAACTATTGAGTCTGCGCTGTAGAGCCTGTGAGCCACAACTACTGAGCCCACGCACCAAAACTACTGAAGCCCACGTGCCTAGAGCCCATGCTCTGCAACAAGAGAAGCCACCGCAATGAGAAGCCCTCACACCACAACGAAGAGTAGCTCCCACTCGCCGCAACTAGAGAAAGCCTGCGCGCAGCAATGAAGACCCAATGCAGCCAAAAATAAAATAAATAAATAAATATATTAACAAACAAACAAAAAAACCCCCACTACTCATCTATTAGAATGGTTAAAATTAAAAAGAATGACCATACCAAGTGTTGGCAAAGGTGTGGCTCAATGGGAACTCTCTCTCTTTTTTTTTTGCAGTGTGGTTCCATTTATATGAAATGTTCAGAATAGGTAGAACCATAGAGACAAAGTAGATTGGGCTACAGGGCCATGACACACACCCACTGACCAGATACTCCAGAAGCAATTCCAGGCATCCCGCCATCCAGCCAGAGCGCAAACACTGGTCTGAGTGAAGGGTTTGGGGCTGCGAGTTCCAAGACCTGAGGATAGTTCCTTTATTCACTAGCATTGTGACTCCAGGCAACTCAGCTAGCGGGAATATAAAATGATACAGCCACTTTGGAAAATAGTTTGGCAGCTTCTTAAAACTTTAAACATAACACCTACCATAGTTATTCTTCTAGGTATATACTCCAAAGAAATGCAAGCAACATGTCTTGGAAAAACCTGTACATAAATTTTCACAGCAGCTTTGCTTGTAACAGCTAGCCAATTTAAACTTAAGCCCAAATATCCATCAACAGGTGAACAGACAAATAAATTGTGACATATCCTTATAAGGGAAAACTGCTCAGCAATAAAAAGGGATGGACTATGAGTACTTAACGACAAGATGCATGAATCTCAAAATAAGTAGACTGAATGAAAAAAGCCAGATGAAGAAGAGTACATAATGTTTGATTTCATTAATGTAAAATTCTAGAAGATGCAAGCTAATCTATAATGACAGAAAGTATATCAACGGAAGAGTAGCGAGAATGAGGTTACAGGGCTTCCCTGGTGGCGCAGTGGTTGCGCGTCCGCCTGCCGATGCAGGGGAACCGGGTTCGCGCCCTGATCTGGGAGGATCCCACATGCCGCGGAGCGGCTGGGCCCGTGAGCCATGGCCGCTGGGCCTGCGCGTCCGGAGCCTGTGCCC
>NC_041218.1:67304422-67321731 GCF_002837175.3 Physeter macrocephalus
AACGGGAGGGGCCACAACAGAGGGAGGCCCGCATACCAAAAAAAAAAAAAAAAGAATGAGGTTACAAAGGGACACAAAGAAATTTTTGTGGGTGTGAATATGTTCATTATTTTGATCATGGTTTAGGTTTTACAAGTATATTCATATGTCCAAACTTCCAAAATTGTATACTTTAAACATGTACAGTAAATGGTATGCCAGTTATACCCAATAAAACTTTAACAACAAATTTTAAAAAATCTCCTACACATTCCTTACTTCCCCAAGGAATCTTCATCAATCTTTCAGTCCCAGATAGACAGCATTGTTGTATACGTACTATCATTCATACACCTTATCATATTTCGTTGTTTTTGTTGATTTACCTATCTACCTCACTAGATTTTAAGCAATATAAACGCTGGTATTATTTTTGAGACTGATTTCTTAGAGATAAGACATACCCTCTCCGAAAACACACATTGGTTCTGTTCAAGGTAGAGCAGTGACTTGAATGGACATTGTCCTGTACTGATGCCTGTTGACTGAAGAAAAATGCACACTCTAAAAGCTGCAAGTTATATTTTATTCGGGGACTTTACTGAGGACTATAGCCTGGGAGATGGCCATAGCTCTGAGCAATAGCTCTGAGCTATTCAGATAGCTCTGAGGAACTGCTCCAAAGATGTAAAGGGGGAGCCAGGTTATATAGGAGTTTTTGCTGAAAACAAACAAACAAACAAAAACACCCATGTAGTCACACATCAAAAGATTAATGCTAATCACAAAAAGCAGACATCTCAAGTTAAAGATTTTTGTGCTTTTCTATGTATGGGAAGATGCAAGAGTCTGGGCTCATTGAAATTATTTCTTAGATATGCATCTGAACTATCTAGGGCCAATATCCTGTTTTTCTCCATCCTGAATTCCCCTCAGGATGCTCCCTCAGGGACAGCTGCAGTGGCTGATGGCTTGATGGTGGGGCAACATTCTGTGTTTACCAAAATGGCAGGCAACATTTTTTGTCCACATGCTTATGTCTATATACTATTTGTTAAGGCTATCATTATTAATTACTGACTGAAATTTGAAGACTAATCTGAAAAGAATTTAACATCTTCACAGTGATATTTAAGAATTTTGAAAAGTTGAAATCAGAAGGTTAAACACATATACTTTGACACACATCTTGTAGATATGCCAGCTCCTATTTGACTCCTCTGTCTTCAATCTAAAACTAACCTGGTCCTCCTATGCATATCTGTCACTCATGGAAATTCTCAAGAAACTTTGTTAGGAGTTTCACTCTGGGAAACATAAAAGATAATAATGATAACAGGCCAGGCTGTATCCAGCTGTCATAATTTAGGAGTCATGGGGGGAAGAGCTTTAGAAAGCAGTGTTTAGGAATGAGAAAAGGAATATTTCCTTCAATATCAGTAAACAGGATGTCAGAGTCATCAGTAATTGCAGCCACAGCCTATGGTGAGCTCTCAGGGAACTCAGAAGGAAAGAATACCTGCCATCTAGCAGCCATCAAATTGCAGCCACTCCCCACGGTGAGCCCTGAGGAAACTCAGGATATGAAAACACAGGATACTGGCCTCAGATAGCTGAGGTACATATCAAAGGAATGATTTCAGTGAGCCCAGACTCTTACATCTCCCCATACATAGAAAAGTGCTAAATTCCTTAACTTGACCTATCTGGTTTTCTTTAACTAACAATAATCTTTTCAAGTTCAGACTACCTGCCCTTTGTTGCAAAACTCCTATATATACTGGCTGCCCACGCCTGCCCCTCCCCGACCCTTCCAACCTCCTTGGAGCAGTTCTCTCAGGGTTACTCAGGTGCTGCCTCCCCTGCTTGAAGTCCTAAAAATTCCTGCCGAACAAAACATAACTCTCAACTTTTAGGTTGTGAATGTATTTTTTAGTCGACAGGGAGAGAAAACAAGTATAATGAAAATTAAAGGAAAGTTTGGGGTTAGCACAAAAGTCTCAATAGACATTAAGATGAGAGGTAAATGGTATTCTTTTCTCCCTTAGACTAAAATTTTCTAGTTTATGTAATCAAAAAATCCTAAGAACTCTATTGGTGTTTTATGTTATTGTATGGAACTCTGTTATCTAAAAGAATACATCCTGGGGCTCCCCTGGTGGCGCAGTGGTTGCGCGTCCGCCTGCCGATGCAGGGGAACCGGGTTCGCGCCCCGGTCTGGGAGGATCCCACATGCCGCGGAGCGGCTGGGCCCGTGAGCCATGGCCGCTGAGCCTGCGCGTCCGGAGCCTGTGCTCCGCAACGGGAGAGGCCACAACAGTGAGAGGCCCGCGTACCGAAAAAATAAATAAATAAATAAATAAAAGAATACATCCTAACCACATATGGCTATTGAGCACCTGAAATGTGGCTACTCAGAATTGAACTGTACAAATTTTTAACTTCATATGAAAAACAGAATTTAAAATATCTCATTAATTTTTTATCTTTATATTTTTATATTTATTGTGAGATAATAATGTCTAAGATATACTGGATTATTAAAATTAATTTCACCCATTTCTTTTTACTTTATCTAATATGGCTACTAGAACATTTTAAATTACATATATGGCTTGCATTTGTTGCTCAATTATATTTTTGCTGAACAGCACTGTTTATAGAGAATAAAAACTTTCATCCAATACCTGAACTGATAACTGGCATTTCAGAGGAAGAATTTTCATACCTACAGGTTAGTCCTTTTACATTGTAGTCATTCTATTTGAATAAAGGAACAAAAGAAGATTTTAATAGCAAATGTCACTGCGTTCTAAAAAAGTTGGGAGGATACTGCTGTGTTTGGGAACACACATAAGTGGGCATTTTGGTTATAAAAAAAAGGAGTCTCAAGGTTAGTCTTGTAACAGAGACGCTGAGATAAAGGTAGAGCCACATGGGCCTGTATAAGTGGAATTTTCCATTTTCATTGCAGCAGCTTGAGAAAAGGGGAGTCTGGGCCCCTGGACTTATAGGAAAGCATTGGGGAAAAATCTCACTGGAGAATCAGAGTGGGTTCCCGGGGAACTGATGGCTGACTGGGCTCAGGAAGAAGGGGGATCACTACAATATGACTCTTGGCAGAAAATGAACTTTGAACTCTAATAAAAATCAATGTTGTTGCTGTACACCTGAAACTAACACAACATTGTAAATCAACTATACTCCAATAAAAAAAATTTTTTTAATGCAAAAAACAAAAATCAATGTTGGATATTCAGTTTTAAGTTGTTTGCTTTTTTTTGTACTTAAACCATTTTATCTGTTATACATACAGCTTTCTGTTTATGCTGACTTACGGTATGATAGAAAGGAACCATGTTTAAAAGTGTGGCAAAGGGATGCAGAGAGAGTAACAAAGAGTCCATAAGTAGTGATAAGACAGCACAAAGTGATCAAGACTTGAGCCAGGAGCAGAGCACAGAAAATAATGACGGTCAACTACCAGCAAAAAGTTGTAAGCCTTCCTTCTCAAAAATCTTTAGAAAAATTGGGGAGTACATACCCCTGGAAAAGAGGGTTCATGTTATTTTATTTGCCTACTAATGGAAAGGGTGACTCTGGAAGATTGCGGGGCTAAAGGATGTGAAAATTTGAAGTTTTAATACTCTTGCTACATATTGCCTAACTGCTTGCCAGGAAATGTATGAGTTTATATCTTCACCAACATAGTGTGAGAAGGCTCATTGTCTTACACATGTATGTAATAATTTTAGATATTAACTTGTATGTTTTTGACTTGCATTTCTTACTTTTACATATCTTCATATTCTATTGGCCAAACACACCTATCCTGTCAGAACACAGAAATAAATTACTATCACTTTCTTCCTTGGTTACTATGTACCTTGTGGCCGTGATCGTAACAACAGCTTTCATTCATTAAACGTTAAGTTCTCTACAGGCAATGAGTCTAGTCCATGTTTGACAATTATTCCCAATATCTCATTTAACCCTCAAAACAACTGTATTGTTATTTTCATTTTCTCCATGAGATTACCCACCCTTTGAAATGTTAGGGAGAATAGCCCCAAGTCACAGCGATGAGCTGCCACACTGCGATTTGAGCGAGGATCTCCCTAAGCACTGGGTGGAGGAGGGTGACACCACGTGCAAACACAAAAACAATCAAAACAAAACCACGGCTGTTTCCTTCTAGTAATAAAGAGGTTCTAAGTTAAAATAGATGTGACTTTTCGGCTACCAAACATGTGTCTACCAACCAGTTTATCTCACTTCCCAGCGTCGCGAGTGTCAGGGACCACTTGAAGGGCGTGGACGAAAAGGCTGCTCAGCTCAGGGCTGAGGCAGGCAGTACAGGTCTTTCCCCTCTGCAAAGGGAAATAGCCGGACAGGGAAAAACAGAGGGGGGACTAGTATTTTCAAATCTTCCAGCGATAGAGCAGCCAAATTTTACCTCTAAGTCTTGGGAGACCAAGGTAAGGAAACGGAGAGCGAACAAGCACAGCTGCGCCTTAGGAAGGAAGCTCCCTTCAGAGCTTTAGAAAGACGGAGGAAGAACGCATGCGTGGTGCACGCTTCCGGGCCACACCTCCTCCTCTCCGGGAGCGCTCTGCGCAGGCTCGGGCGCAGGTTGCCGCAGAGAGGGGCCTCAGCTGTTGTGGTTATTGTGGCGCCCCTCCCCCACCCGGACCCCGCGGCGACCCATCGCTGCATGCCCGTCGCTGTAGCCCCAGCACCCGGGACTGCGGACTCCGTGACCCTGTCTTCGGGCCTGTCCGCGCCGGAGCAACTCGGGACTGCTTAGCACCCCGCGTGCCGGTGAGCGACCCGGGACGCGCAGCCTCCAGGTCCCCTTATGGAGCAGGGCCGAGCGGGCGCCCTGGGACGAGCCGAGCCGGATGAGGAGGTGGAGGAGGGGAGGCTACTGGGCCGCTGGACACGCGCGGAGACCGGGGAGGCGCTCTGGGCTGGGTTATGGAGGTGTGTCATCGCCTCATATCCGGGCCCAGCTTCTTGCCTAGGGGCTCCGGACTAAGGCCCTAGCCGGGCGCAGGGGAGAGATTCCAGGTCCCCACACCTTGAGTGGCCAGGTGGCCCCTGGTTTTCCTCTTTTTGAGTTTTCTTGCCCGACTGCCTGTATTTTATCTTTAACCTTTCCAAAGTAGGCAGGCTGTATCCTGCGTTTTGTTGATGTAGCTTATGAAAGGCGCCGACTTCCTTCGTTCAGAAGATCACGACCCATTTAAATTGGATGGAGTCATGTACTTTTTTTTCCTTTTTCCGTAAGGAGTCTAAAGTTCAGGTTGGTTTTAAGTAAATTAAGGGATTTTGATAAAAATATTGAGCACAGGTGCCTAGCACCTCTTTATTATAAACTAAGGAGTCTCCAAGAATAAAAGTTGTTAAACTTAGTAGTGCTCTGGGGAGAATCCAGTAGGGAGGGCAGGGATGCCCAGTACCTGACAAAGTCTGGCACTTGTCCATTAGCCTTGATGAAACAAACACCAGTCCAAGGCCGACTGTATCAAAGCAATTGTTATGTAAGTATAGAAAGCAGGCCCAGACTGAGAGCCACTTGTTTTTGCCTTCTGTGTCTTTTCCCCTCTTAAGGCATTCCAGTGGGAGGCACCCTATACCTCTGTTAACTGAGATCATAAAAGGGTGCCGCTGAGGCCCATTGATCCCAGCTCATCTAATATTCCACATAGGCCCCAAGGTCAGAGTGTGTGGGGACAGTGATGTTAATTCACCTCTGAACCACCTGTGACTGGCAGGTATTGGTTTGGCTTGCATGTAATGTCTTCGAGCAAACTCAAGAGAAAATAATGCATTTTTAGGAGTCATAAATCATTTACGTTTTTGAACTTAATGGGCAATGTGTGTATAAATTTTTAAAAAATAGTAAAAACCAGCATCTTTATTCATCATTCTGAAGTTTTAAGTTTGTCTACTAGTCGTATAATTTTTTATCCTGCTGTTTTAAAGTGTGTTTGGGTGACCCTAACACATGGATGGCATGCCAGTTTTAAAAAGCAAACTTTTCTTCATAGCATAAGATAAACTGAATTATTTTGAGTGTCAGTTTTCCTCATTCACATCAGTTAGAATTTTTTAAAGAAATATGTCTCTTTATATGATTGTCTTTAATAATCTATTTTTAGGAACTGATAAAAAATATATGGTCAAATTTAGAAAGAGAAGGAATGTATTATTTTTAAATTCAGCTTTCCCGCTTTGTTAATTTGTCCTCAGAATATCAACCAATTAGAATATATGACTTTTAAAGTTTTTTTAATCCTTAAAATTGTGACTTAAACTGCAGTGTTACTGCATTACCTACCTACGGAGGTTATTTTGATATAGGTACTAGCACTAATTATTTATTTTTATTTGTCTTTAAATTTATATTTAATTTCCCTCCTGTATTTTTGATACTGTCATCCTAAAATTTTGAAATTAATGTTCTCGATTTTGCTGCTTTGTATTGGTGAATTATAGTCAATATTTTAGAATATTAATTTCATAATTTTAACTCCACCAACTGGTGAATGAAAGAAAAATCTGGAGGTGTTTTTTGAGCTGTTTATTGTTACAAGTATTTAAATGTTTAAAGCGAGAAATGTGAGGATGAGAAAGATTGGGGATTTTATTTATCACATAGGAGCATGAATTTTAAAAGGCTGAAAAATACTACTTTGATATTTCCTGGTGATACCTAGTTGTAATCTGCCCAAAGCCACTTTTGCCTTCAGTGCTAATTGATTTAAAGGTAGAATGTGTTTTTGTTTTATTCTAAGAAAAGTGAAGTCCATGTGTTTCTTTTCAGAGAACTCTAAGAAAGTGGAGACTTTTGTCAAATTTTAATGTTGTTTGAAAGCCCATTCTTAATCATAACTCTGATATGATATCATTTCATAATATTTTGTTAGAAAAACACTTTTGGACTCTAGTAAATGGCTCCCTTGTTTCAGACTTTATTTTGATTGAGTATACTTGTAATCCAGATAGTGATTTGAATGCTCCCTTGAAGGTTGTTCTAAGTTAATTTGATCAGTATAAATATCCTATAATGTTCTTGAGTATACTTCTTGACTGAAGTTTACTGTAAGATTTTTTTTTTCTTAGACATGGGAAAGTCTTTTTCTCATTTGCCTTTACATTCAAATAAAGAAGATGCTTATGATGGAGTCACATCAACTGAAAATATGAGGAATGGATTGGTTAATAGTGGAGTCCATAATGAAGATGGAAGAAGTGGAGATCTCTCTCAGTTTCCATATGTGGAATTTACAGGAAGAGATAGTGTCACTTGCCCCACTTGTCAAGGAACAGGAAGAATTCCTAGGGGTATGTGTTATTGCACTGTTTTTTCTTTAAAGAATGATTCCAGGTGTTTGCACAAATACTATGAAATCCGTGGGTCTGAGCACAACCCTTGATGTTTTAAAAGACTTAGAATTACAGTTAAAACTTCATATCAGTTATCTTCAGTCAAAAGGACACAAAGAAACAAACATAAAGATTTTAATTAGGGTCCTAAAGCAATAATGAAAACCACTCTTCTACCTCCACTATCTTTTCTTTCCCACCTGCAATTATAGCAGATATGCAGCATCTCTTGACTGTAAACTTTTAGTCCTATTTGGCATCAGTAGAAGTCATATCACAGTCACCTTGCCATATTGAGTGTTAGGAGCAGTTTAAGTAATGTGGTGACCTAATATTTTTGATTTGTTATTTAAAGAATAATAATAAGCTGGTCATGCACTAATTAGTTATTTTTTAAAGGATCTACATGAAGAGGGATGGTATATGAAGATGAGCCATACAGGAAAAACAAATCAGTTTGTGGTATGTCATAGGGGAAGTCAGTAGGGAGTAATCTCCACCTGCTGTTTGTAGGCTACTTTAGTAGCAATGGCAATAAGTAGCAGTAGTAAAAGTACCTTGTACTATTCTCATTTTCTGCTTGGTTGAAGTTGATATTTGACCCCTGAGAGACCCCGAGGGTAGGACAAAATGACAATATAAGGCTTTATCTTTGCAGAGGTAGTAGGTATTTGAGAATAAAAGGATTATTGTAGTTAAAGGTATTAATGCACCAGGCTGGGGGCGGGGGGGAGGGCTGGAGTCTCATTTTTGCAATCTGGATACTATATTTTTGAGGTATAGCTAGTAGGCATTTTTAGCAGCCTGGATGTGCATTGTGGATAGTAAGATTGAGGAGGAATTCAGAGGTATTTTTTGTCTGAGCAACTGGAAGAATGGAGTAGCCATTTATTAAAATGGAGGAAAGGTTTGAGTGTATGTGTCAGGTGAGAGATCAGGAGCTCAGTTTTATATATATGTAAGTTTGGAGATGCATATTTGACATCTAAGTGGATATGTTCAGTAGGAAGTTAGTTATAATAAGGGCCTGGAATTCAGATGCAAGGCCTAGGCTGGAGTTATCAGTGTATAGAGGATACTTTAGGTATCATCTATAAAGGTGAGTTGGATGAGAGCGCCAAGGTTGTCAGTGTGAATAGAAAACAGAAGAGACTTTAGCACTGAACATTGGGGCATTGCAACATTTTGGGTCAGTGACATGAGAAAGAATTAGCAAAGGACACTAAAAAGAGCAGCTAGAGTAGAAGTAGGAAATCCCTTTGTCTTTGGTGTCCTAGAAGATAAATGAAGAAGATGTACTCCTTGGTAGAGGAGAGATTGATCAACTCTGTTAGACCTGATCAAGTAGTGTGAGGACTGAGTACTGGCCATGGGATTTGGTGATTTAGAGGCCACCTTTAAAAGAGCAGTTTTGGTAGCCTGCATAAGAATGTATAGCATGTATAGAGTAGGATCAGGAGTGCATAGAAGGAGCAAAGTTATAGTCAGAAAATAGCTTTTTTGAGTTTTGCTGTTTTAGAGGAAAAGGAGAGAAGAGAGGTGGTAGCTAGAGGGGGCTATACATCAGGAGAAGAATTTTTTAAAGATGGAATGAATAATATGTTTGTTTGCTGATGAGATTTTTCCATAGAGAAAACATTGATAATGCAGGCAACAGAGGACAATTATTAGATCTGGTGCACAAGTGCAGAGGGCTGGCTGCTCCTCCAGAGGAGCATGGGCAATTTGCTCCCAGCAGTAGAAGGGAAGGTAGAGTATATGGATGCAGAGGCAGGTGGGTGGGTTGGTAGATATGGTGGTAGCTTGTGGAAGTTCTCTTTGCCACATCATGAGCTGAGAGTAAGGATAGGGGAGAAGATATTGGAGGTTTGAAGAGAAAGTGGAAGTTTGAAATTGTAGCTTGGGAGAGTCAGATTAAGAGTATGCACTTTTTTGGGGGGCGGTGCCACACGGCTTGCGGGATCCCTGACCAGGGATCGCATCCAGCCCTATTGCGGTGAAAGTACAGAGTCCTAACCACTGGAACACCAGGGAATTCCCCAGATTGAGAGTATGAACTAGAGAAATATAGGTGGCATTATTAAGGGCCACTTGAGATAGTAATCTAAATGAGACTAGTGAGCATAGTTGTTTGTTTTTCTTTATCTACTTTTAGCTGTGTGGATACAGGCATAGTAGCCAAAGGGGTGGTTTTAACCAGTTGCAGTTTAGACAGATGAATACCACCAAACAAGATAGGATGTGTACACGCACACACACAAACACACACAGAGATACATATTATATGTATTATTTATATGTGGGTATGGTAGGGGGAGTGTAGATGATGGGAGACTTGTGGAGGGAGCAGGGAGGAATAATGAAAGTATTTGGAAAGCTTTAAAAGAGAACTCGACTGTGGTGCTTTTGATAGTTAATACAAAGAGCCAAGTTGTGGTAAGATAGGAAAATTGGCATTTAAAAGTCCATTTATCCATTAAAGCATATGGATAATGCTCAACCCAAGAAAGAAATACTGAATTTTGAAGTGACTTCATGTGGAGAGGGGTGTGACCTGAAAGAGTCCTGGAAGACTGTGTATAAATAGGGGTTCTTGGAGCATGAGACTTAATATGTGTCAGTTTTGGTTTTCCGGGGAGATAGTGTAGGAACCTCTGCAGTTATAGGGGTTTCAGGACAGCGGTAACAATATGTTTCTTGTGCTCTCATTCAGATAATCAAATTGAAGTCTTAATGGAAAACTGTGGGGAATAGAAAACTGATTGGGTGAAGGAAGGCCTGGTAAATTCAGATCTTCTGAAAGCTGGGACTTTTTAGATTTTTTTTCTGAGTGGAAGAAAGAGTTACTCTTTCTCATTCTTTATAATATTTTTATTAGCTAGAAATCTAGGTATGAAAAAACACAATATCTGCTTTGGAACTCAGCTGCTACTGGATACTTTTTGAAGATGTTGAGAGCAGTTTACTAAAGGAATGAGATGAGAACCAGATAGTATTCTGATCTTTCCAAACCAGACTTTGATGAGGAACCACTATATTTTTAATTAATCATGTTAATAAGTTTCTAAATCTAATTCTTTTACTTTTAGGACAAGAAAACCAACTGGTGGCATTAATTCCATACAGTGATCAGAGATTAAGGCCAAGAAGAACGTAAGTGATTATAAGAAAATGGCAGTTTTTTTTGTTTTTTTTCGTATTTTTTGCTTTTTAGATTATGTATAAGTAAATATTTTAATTAAAACTATTCAAAGGAAAAATGCTATCAGGTTGTTAAGTTATACCATCATATACTTTATGTCATTAAATTAAAAAAGGATTCCTGATTGTGGTAAGTTCTTGAAAAGTACTTGAGAGAAATGGTGTAGAACACAAGCCAAGGAAATTGAGCGTAAATGTAATTGGAGTCCCTGAAGAAAATCAAAGGCGGCAAACTGAACAAATAGCAAACATTTAATTCAAGATCACTTCCCTGAAGTAAAGCAATACGTGAATCTACGTATTGAAAAGACAAGGACTTCCCCGGTGGCCCAGTGGCTAAGTCTCTGTGCCCCCCTGCAGGGGGCTGGGGTTTGATCCAAAGTAATTTAGAATACTGATTCATATATTCACACCTAGAGCTGACTTACAGGCCCTAGGTACCAGAGTGTGGTGGGCTCACCTGCCCATGAGAAATAAAAACGCTAAAGTGTAAAAAAATCCAACAAAGTTCACACTTTTGTCATGATTTTTAAACTCTTTTTATACCTTTTTAAGGTGTTTTGGTGTATAAGGGGTACTATAAGTTTGTGTGTTTAAACTACCTATTAGGTAATCCAGTAGTGATCACCACCCTACTCAGGTTGGAAGTCCAGAGTGAGTGAGTGGGAACTTTGCTCCAGACAGCAGTATAGGTCAAGTACTAGTGATTTAGTGAATTTTTGTTTGTTTTATTTTGTCATTTGATAAACCATTTTGCTCTCTTTTCTTAACTTGGGCAACTTAAAATACTCAGAAATACTTATAAAACATCTGCAAGAGGTACTTGAAATAACTGTTGTGAGGGATAAGATGAGATCCATCAGGGCATTTAGGTACAGATCTCTCTTTAGGGAAAAGAGGATGGAGGAAAGGATAAAGCAAGAATTTTTTGGATGGCTAGAATATAAGGAAAAGATAAAGTGACATGCAAGACAGAAAAAGAAACCAAAAGAAGGGTGCTATGGGCTTTGACAGAGTGCTGTTTATTGGAGAAACCAGGGAAATTCTTTCGTCCTTGAGTATCCATGGGGAGATTGCTTCCAGGAGCCCTCGCATATACCAAAATCTGCTGATGCTCATCAAGTCCCTCATATAAAATGGCATAGTACAGTCGACCCTCCACATCTGAGGTTTCAAATCTGTGGATTCAACCAACCATAGAGGGAAATTTTGATCCATGGTTGGTTGAATTCAGGGATTAGAAGCCCACAAATACTGGAGGGCCGACTGCAGTGTCTTGAAACTCTAGTTTTGATGGTAAACTTAAAGATAAGAGGCAGTTTTCATCTATGGAAATAAAGAGTGAGAGATGGAAGAGAGACACTTCCATCTGGGAGGTAGATGAATAGCAAAGTCACAGGAGTTTTTTTTTTTTTTCCTTGTCTTATCTCTGCATAATAATATCCCCTTTCTTGATTTTAAAGAAACAGCTTAACAGCATCTTCAAAGCAGACATGATTAATGTAAACAATATTTTTTAAAAGGAGTACAGGGACTTCCCTGGTGGCGCAGTGGTTAAGAATCTTCCTGCCAATGCAGGAGACACGGGTTCGAGCCCTGGGCCAGGAAGATCCCACATGCTGTGGAGCAACTAAGCCCGTGTGCCACAACTACTGAGCCTGCTCTCTAGAGTCCATGAGCCACAACTGCTGAGCCCGCATGCTGCAACTACTGAAGCAGGTGCGCCTAAAGCCTGTGCTTCACAACAAGAGAAGCCACTGCAATGAGGAGCCCATGCACCACAAAGAAGAGTAGCCCCCGCTCGCTGCAGCTAGAGAAAGCCCATGCGCAGCAACGAAGACCCAATGCAGCCAAAAATAAATAAATAAATAAATAAATAAATTTTTAAAATAAGTAAAAAGGAGTACATAAATACTTTCAGATGAGGAGACTCAAAACGGACTGTCTTAGTGAGACTGATGAGGCATATGGTTATGTCATTGCATTTTTAAGGGCTTCAGAGGTGGTTCTGATGAGCAGTTACTTTAGGGAATCATAATGCCAAAACTCATATGTGAAAATTCTGCTTCAGTGAATTCATCAGGGAGTCTTGAAATCTATACTTTGATAAACCTCCCCAGCTTGATTCTAATGAGAAGCCTGGTTTGGGAATCACCACAGTAAATGTTCTATCTATAATAAGCCTGAAATCCTAGTCTCCAAAAAGGTAGATATGTCTTTTAAGGAGACCATTTTAACACTTAATAGATTCAAAACTAACCCTGTTCAATACTTTTATAATGTAAAAAGTTGGTAAAAATCATCTTTTCCTGCTGGTATAAAAGGGGAAAAATTCAAAATGAAAATGTCTTCTCTAAATGTTTCATTATGTAATTTTTGATGCATGTATATTTAAATATTCCATTTTCCTTTTCAGAAAACTGTATGTGATGGCTTCTGTGTTTGTCTGTCTGCTTCTTTCTGGACTGGCTGTGTTTTTCCTTTTCCCTCGCTCTATTGACGTGAAATACATTGGTGTAAAATCGGCATACGTCAGTTATGATGTTCAAAAGCATACAATATATTTAAATATCACGGTAAGTATATATTTATATTAAAAATATTTGACTTCATTCTTTTATCATGTTAAGCAGTACCTTTGTCCTTATTGAGAGAACATTAAAGGTAACACTCAGTTTTCTTTCTGTATGTCTGCTGTATTGACCTTTTCTGTCATTTCTGATTCTGCTGAAAATGGCAAATTGGCAAATTCTGTATATTCAGAATCATTTAGCATTTGAAGATGCCTTTGGGAGGGTAAAATAAACAAAACAATTAATTACTGGGAAAAAAGTAATTACAATCTATTTACTTTTCAGCATTTGACTCTGAATAGCTTCTAGCCAGATGTTAACATAGTTAGTTCAATACATGTTATACATGTAACATTTTCATTTCCTTGTGTTTTGTGAAACACAATTTTTGCCATCTTTAACAGACCATTCCTTTGTTTTAAAAGGTAGAGAACAAGTGACTGATTTCTCTTGCAAATTAGTATGTGTGAAAATCTGTGTTTTTCAGGACAGTGGTTTTTAGGACTCTACAGCCTTCCCACACTTGAAAACAAACAAACACACACCTCAGAGAAGGTCTTGTACCTGTTTTACATGTTAACATTTATTTGAAAAAAGCATGGTTTGCAAACCACCGTATTATTAAAAAGGAATACATATATTGCTTCAGGCTTTAAGGTACATCTGTGTGGCAGTGATTTGTTTGGATGAGAGATATTGGACTTCAGTTGGTTTTCCTCAAAGAGGTGGTTGGTTTGCTTGAGGTTGAGGTAGAGATGCCCGTGGTGCTGGTTGGGAGGAGGGGGATTTAGAGGGACAGGAAGTGAAAGGGAATGTGTGTTAAAGTGGAATTACTACTTAATTATAGGGAAAAAAAGAACTCCCATGAATTCATTTATCCTCGTGGCGTACTGTCAAACGTTGTCAACCTTTAAAAAAAACACAAAAAACTTTTAAAAACCCTGGGAATTCCCTGGCAGTCCAGTGGTTAGGACTCTGCACTTTCACTACTGAGGGCCCAGGTTCCATCGCTGGTTGGGGAACTGAGATCCCACAAGCTGGGACTTCCCTGGTGGTCCAGTGGGTAAGACTCTGCACTCCTAATGCAGAAGGGGCCCAGGTTTGATCCCTAGTCGGGGAACTAGATCCCGCATGCATGCCACAGCTAAGAAGTCCACATGCTGCGACTAAGGAGCCTGCATGCCGCAACTAAAGATCCCGCGTGCCGCACGGCGCAGCCTAAATAAATAAATATTTTTTAAAAAAAGATCCCAAAAGCTGCACTGCGCGGCCGAAAAAAAAAACTATATACATGGAAAAAATACATATGCATAAAACATAACACAGAACTAATTGTAAATCATTTCCTATCATTGGGGAATTATTGTTGGGTATTTTTCCACTTTAACAGCCATTGGAAAAAGGAACAAGTTTTCCCTTTTTGTGTGGTGTTTAAAACAATGGCCAGATATTTTTGGCCAACCTCCAGAGCCTGTTTTAGTATCAAATAACTGTAAATTTATAATGAAAAATAATAAAATCCTTGTGGTGGTCCCTTTTAGATACCAGAAAGTATATTTAAATGTAAATATCTTACTTTATTTTAAATAATTATTCAGGACTTCCCACATTTTGGGGTACTATTACTTGACTAAATTGAGAAAGTGTGAACATTAAATAGGAAATAGGTTTATTATATAGATAAACATTAGGTTTAACTGGATGACAGTGAGATAAAAGCTGAGATTTCTGTAGGTTTTCTATCAGTATTTTGAAAAATGTAATTATATAGTATTACTTTTGTTTCTTAAAATGAGTAGTGTATATTACTACTACTACTCTTTTTTAGTAATATTTATTGTCTTTCTACTTATGAAAATGTTTAATTATCATTAAAAGACATTTGAAAAATACCATAATGTAATCTTTACTTCTATCCAGGCCTATTAACATATAGTCTGCCCTCCATATCCACCAGTTCTGCATCCATGGATTCAATCAACCTGATTGAAATTTTTTTTTTTTAATTCAGAAAATTTTTTTTTAATAAATTTATTTGTGGGGTTTTTTTTTGGCTTTGTTGGGTCTTCATTAGTGTGCGCAGGCTTTCTCTAGTTGCGGCAGGCAGGGGCTACTCTTCGTTGCGGTGTATGGGCTTCTCATTGTGGTGGCTTCTCTTGTTGCAGAGCACGGACTCTAGGCACACGGGCTTCAGTAGTTGTGGCATGCAGGTTCTAGAGCACAGGCTCAGTAGTTGTGGTGCACGGGCTTAGTTGCTCCATGGCATGTGGGATCTTCCCGCGCCAGGGATTGAACCTGTGTCCTCTGCTTTGGCAGGTGGATTCTTAACCAGTGTGCCACCAGGGAAGCCCTATCTGTTATTTGTTGATTTAACATTTTTCTTTTTTATTTCGTTGACTATTTTCTAAAGTAATTTGAAACAGTTGTTTTAAGTTAGAATTGCAAAAGTTGGCCCCAGCTGTTAAGTATAGAAATGATACAACTGCATTTCTTTCCAACCAGTTTTGAATCTATCCCATTTCTTCTCAAAAGTGACCTGCTAGAAATCTCTACTCATGAAGTTAAAATACCAATTTTTTTAAAAATAGAAAGTTTATTTAAAGTTGTGTTTAACATTTTAAAAGGTTGTGTTTGTATTTAATTGAATTGCAAGTAGCTTAGTCTGTGAAGATGTACGTGTTAACATTTAGAAAAATTTAGATGAAATTTTAGAATGTTTTTTATTGAATTTTTGCTAACGCTACAAATACATTTTCTAACATTCATTTTTCTGTATTCTTGTACTATACATTTTCTGGGCCTACTTTTTAAAAGTATGTGTTCATTGTAGGCATTTTATATACATAGTACTCATGCATAAAACCAAATAATTGGTTCATTGAATGTTCTTTGACATTTTTGGAGATACTTTACTTCCTCCTAATAAATTAAGCATAGCCACAGCTGGAGAGTCATCTTCTGTATTAATTTTGATTCATATTATACTTATTCTAAGATAACTTGTACATTTTGTGCCTCCTTTCTTTTTCAGAACACACTAAATATAACGAACAATAACTATTATTCTGTTGAAGTTGAAAACATCACTGCACAAGTTCAATTTTCAAAAACAGTTATTGGAAAGGCACGCTTAAACAACATTACCACCATTGGTCCACTGGATATGAAACAG
This sequence comes from Physeter macrocephalus, assembly GCF_002837175.3. Taxonomy (NCBI): domain Eukaryota; kingdom Metazoa; phylum Chordata; class Mammalia; order Artiodactyla; family Physeteridae; genus Physeter; species Physeter macrocephalus. The sequence continues at coordinate 67,320,740 of NC_041218.1, forward strand.
GTAAGCTTCATTCATGAAATACTTTGGAGGAGTTAAATGAGTCTCAACTTTGTGTATCATATTAACTTGAGGGAGATGGGGGATTTCCTAAAGAACTAGACTTTGAATTGTATCCCATACATGTGTAAGAGAAAGTCCTAGAATCAAACCCATAAAGGGAGAAATTTCCAAACTCTTTGAAGTTATAAAATGTATATGAAATACTTGATGTTTTGATCCTGTTCTCTATTGATTTATTTTTATTTTTTGCCTTTCAGATTGATTATACAGTACCTACTATCATAGCAGAGGAAATGAGTTATATGTTGTAAGTTCTGATTTTTAATTATTTTCTCTCATTAAATTATAAAGAGTAAGTGTGTGTAGGTGTGAATATATATATATGTTCAATTTCCCATCATCTTAGAAGTGACAAGACCACATTTTGGAATATTCCTTCTAGCCTCTGATCATCTCTGTTCTTCTCTTCTCCCCGTTCAACAGGTATAACGTTAATGTATATATACGTATACACATAATTTTTTTTTCAGAATTAGGATCATATACACCATGGTACTTTTTATTTACTGTGTTATGAGAATCATAATCTCACATATTCTACTATTTGTTTCTGATTTGGTATAGGAGGACTAAAAATGCTAATGATGTTTAGAACTCTATTGCTGGTTTGAAGTTGTAAAGCTTTTAAATTAGGTCTAAATGATTATTAGCTCTTGTTCAGTAAAAAATAGTGATAAATTTTTATCATCTTTTGATGTCAGCCTGATATAGAATTTCTGAGTAATAAACTGGTTACTAAAATTTCAAAAGGTAAACAAAAAGAAATAATAAGTAGACAACTCTACAATTGCTGCAGTATGAAGGCATAGAATAAGAAGCCATGAAAATATTAATCATCATTTGAGATACAGAAAATGCTCAATCATTAAATGCTTATTTATTATATATTCTTTTTTTTTAAACATCTTTATTGGAATATAATTGCTTTACAA
>NC_041218.1:67322153-67323243 GCF_002837175.3 Physeter macrocephalus
TTTTATGGCTGAGTAATATTCCATTGTATATATGTGCCACATCTTCTTTATCCATTCATCTGTCGATGGACACTTAGGTTGCTTCCATGTCCTGGCTATTGTAAAAAGAGCTGCAATGAACATTGTGGTCCATGTCTCTTTTTGAATTCTGGTTTTCTCAGGGTATATGCCCAGTAGTGGAATTACTGGGTTGTATGGTAGTTCTATTTTTAGTTTTTTAAGGAACCTCCATACTGTTCCCCACAGAGGCTGTATCAATTTACATTCCCACCAACAGTGCAAGAGGGTTCCCTTTTCTCCACACCCTCTCCAGCATTTACTGTTTGTAGATGTTTTTGATGATGGCCGTTCTGACCAGTGTAAGGTGATACCTCATTGTGGTTTTGATTTGTATTTCTCTAATGATCAGTGACGTTGAGCATTCTTTCATGTGTTTGTTGGCAATCTGTATATCTTCTTTGAAGAAATGTCTATTTAGGTCTTCTGCCCATTTTTGGATTGGGTTGCTTGTTTTTTGGTTATTGAGCTGCATGAGCTGCTGGTAAATTTTCGAGATTAATCCTTTGTCAGTTGCATCATTTGCAAATACTTTCTCCCATTCTGAGGGTTGTCTTTTGGTCTTGTTTATGGTTTCCTTTGCTGTGCAAAAGCTTTTAAGTTTCATTAGGTCCCACTTGTTTATTTTTGTTTTTATTTCCATTTCTCTAGGAGATGGGTCAAAAAGGATCTTGCTGTGATTTATGTCAGAGAGTGTTCTGCCTATGTTTTCCTCTAAGAGTTTGATAGTATCTGGCCTTACATTTAGGTCTTTAATCCATTTTGAGGTTATTTTTGTGTATGGTGTTAGGGAGTGTTCTAATTTCATACTTTTACACGTACCTGTCCAGTTTTCCCAGCACCACTTATTTAAGAGGCTGTCATTTCTTCACTGTATATTCTTGCCTCCTTTAGCAAAGATAAGGTGACCATATGTGCGTGGGTTTATCTCTGGGCTTTCTATCCTGTTCCATTGATCTATATTTCTGTTTTTGTGCCAGTACCATATTGTCTTGATTACTGTAGCTTTGTAGTATAGTCTGAAGTCAGGGAG
>NC_041218.1:67324015-67387546 GCF_002837175.3 Physeter macrocephalus
AGTGTTCCATGAGCACTTGAGAAGAATGTGTATTCTGTTGTTTTTGGATGGAATGTCCTATAAATATCAATTAAGTCCATCTTGTGTAATGTATCATTTAAAGCTTGTGTTTCCTTATTTATTTTCATTTTGGATGATCTGTCCATTGGTGAAAGTGGGGTGTTAAAGTCCCCTACTATGATTGTGTTACTGTCGATTTCCCCTTTTATGGCTGTTAGTATTTGCCTTATGTATTGAGGTGCTCCTATGTTGGGTGCATAAATATTTACAATTGTTATATCTTCTTCATGGATCGATCCCTTGATCATTATATAGTGTCCTTCTTTGTCTCTTGTTATAGTTTTTACTTTAAAGTCTATTTTGTCTGATATGAGAATTGCTACTCCAGCTTTCTTCTGATTTCCATTTGCATGGAATATCTTTTTCCATCCCCTCACTTTCAGTCTGTATGTGTCCCTAGGTCTGAAGTGGGTCTCTTGTAGACAGCATATATATGGGTCTTGTTTTTGTTTCCATTCAGCCAGTCTGTGTCTTTTGGTGGGAGCATTTAATCCATTTACATTTAAGGTAATTATCGATATGTATGGTTCTATTACCATTTACTGAATTGTTTCGGGTTGTTCTTGTAGGTCTTTTCCTTCTCTTGTGTTTCTTGCCTAGAGAAGTTCCTTTAGCATTTGTTGTAAAGCTGGTTTGGTGGTGCTGAACTCTCTCAGCTTTTGCTTGTCTGTAAAGGTTTTAATTTCTCCATCAAATCTGAATGAGATCCTTGCTGGGTAGAGTAATCTTGGTTGTAGGTTTTTTTCCTTCATCACTTTAAATATGTCCTGCCACTCCCTTCTGGCTTGGAGAGTTTCTGCTGAAAGATCCGATGTTAACCTTATGGGGATTCCTTTGTGTGTTATTTGTTGTTTTTCCCTTGCTGCTTTTAATATGTTTTCTTTGTATTTAATTTTTGACAGTTTGATTATTATGTGTCTTGGCGTGTTTCTCCTTGGGTTTATCCTGTATGGGACTCTCTGTGCTTCCTGGACTTGATTGACTATTTCCTTTCCTATATTAGGGAAGTTTTCAACTATAATCTCTTCAAATATTTTCTCAGTCCCTTTCTTTTTCTCTTCTTCTTCTGGGACCCCTATAATTCGAATGTTGGTGCGTTTAATGTTGTCCCAGAGGTCTCTGAGACTGTCGTCAGTTCTTTTCATTCTGTTTTCTTTATTCTGCTCTGCAGTAGTTATTTCCACTATTTTATCTTCTAGGTCACTTTCCACTATTTTATCTTCCAGGTCACTTATCCGTTCTTCTGCCTCAGTTATCCTGCTATTGATCCCTTCTAGAGTATTTTATATTTTATATTTCATTTATTGTGTTGTTCATCGTTGCTTTTTTCCTCTTTAGTTCTTTTAGGTCCTTGTTAAATGTTTCTTGCATTTTCTCTATTTCCAAAATTTTGGATCATCTTTACTATCATTATTCTGAATTCTTTTTCAGGTAGACTGCCTATTTCCTCTTCATTTGTTAGGTCTGATGGGTTTTTACCATGCTCCTTCATCTGCTGTGTGTTTTTCTGTCTTTTCATTTTGCTTATCTTACTGTGTGTGGGGTCTCCTTTTCACAGGCTGCAGGTTCGTAGTTCCTGGGTTTTTTGGTGTCTGTCCCCAGTGGCTAAGGTTGGTTCAGTGGGTTGTGTAGGTTTCGTGGTGGAGGGGACTACTGCCTGTGTTCTGGTGGATGAGGCTGGATCTTGTCTTTCTTGCAGGCAGTTCCACATCTGGTGGTGTGTTTTGGGGTGTCTGTGGGCTTATGATTTTAGGCAGCCTCTCTGCTAATGGATGGGGCTGTGTTCCTGTCTTGCTGGTTGTTTGGTATAGGGTGTCCAGCACTGTAGCTTGCTGGTCATTGTGGGAAGCTGGGTGTTGGTGTTGAGATGCAGATCTCTGGGAGATTTTTTTTTTTTTTTTTCGCGGTACACGGGCCTCTCACCATTGCGGCCTCTCCCGCCGCGGAGCACAGGCTCCGGACGCGCAGGCCCAGCGGCCATGGCCCACGGGCCCAGCCGCTCCACGGCACGCGGGATCCTCCCGGACCAGGGCACGAACCCGTGTCCCCTGCACCAGCAGGTGGACCCCCAACCACTGCACCACCAGGGAAGCCCCCTGGGAGATTTTTGCTGTTTGATATTACTTGGAGCTGGGTGGTCTCTTGTGGACCAGTGTCCTGAAGTTGGCTCTCCCACCTCAGAGGCACAGAAGTGACTCCTGGCTGGAGCACCAAGAGCCTTTCATCCACATGGCTCAGAATAAAAGGGAGAAAAAAAAGGAAAGAAGAGGAGGGGAGGGGAGGGGAGGTAATCCCAAGTAGGATAAAATAAAATAAAGTTATTAAAATAAAAATAAAAAGTAATTATTAAGAAAAATATTTTTTAAAAGGAAAAAAAAAAATAACCGGACAGTCAGACCCTGGGACAAATGGTGAAAGCAAAGCTATACAGACAAAATCTAACACAGAAGCATACACATACACACTCTCAAAAAGAGGAAAAGGGGAAAAAATAATACATCTTGCTCCCAAAGGCCACCTCCTCAATTTGGGATGCTTCGTTGTCTCTTCAGGTATTCCACAGATGCAGGGTACATCAAGTTGATGGTGGAGCTTTAATCCGCTGCTTCTGAGTCTGCTGGGTGAAATTTCCCTTTCTCTTCTTTGTTCGCACAGCTCCCGGGGTTCAGCTTTGGATTTGGCCTCGCCTCTGTGTGTAGGTTGCCTGCTGGCGCCTGTTCTTTGCTCAGACAGGACGGGGTTAAAGGAGCCGCTGATTCGGGGGCTCTGAGTCACTCAGGCTGGGGGGAGGGAGGGGTACGGATGCGGGGCGAGCCTGCAGCGGCAGAGGCCAGTGTGACGTTGCACCAGCCTGAGGTGCGCCGTGCATTCTCCCGGGGAAGTTGTCCCTGCATCACGGGACCCTGGCACTGGCGGGCTGCACAGGCTCCCAGGAGGGGAGGTGTGAACAGCGACCTGTGCTTGCACACAGCCTTCTTGGTGGCTGCAGCAGCAGCCTTAATGTCTCACGCCCGTCTCTGGGGTCCATTCTGATAGCTGCGGCTCGCGCCTGTCTCTGAAGCTCCTTTAAGCAGCGTGCTTAATCCCCTCTCCTCGCGCACCAGGAAACCTGAGGCAAGAAAAAGTCTCTTGCCTTTCAGCAGGTCCAGACTTCTCCCGGACTCTCTCCCGGCTAGCCGTGGTGCACTAACCCCTTCAGGCTGTGTTCACGCCACCAGTCCTCTCCCTGGTATCCAACGGAAGCCCGAGCTGTGCTTATCCTTTTTTCTTTTGCCCTACCCAGGTACGTGGGCAGTTTCTTGCCTTTTGGGAGGTCTGAGGTCTTCTGCCAGTGATCAGTGGGTGTTCTATAAGAGCAGTTTTTCCTGTAGATGTATTTCTGATGTATATGTGGGGAGGAAGGTGATCTCCTTGTCTTACTCTTCCACCATCTTCTCTCAAACCCCTTATTATATCTTCTTATTAGTATTTTTATTAGCTTTAACATAGGACGAGGAACTGTAATTAAACTATTTTAAATTTATGTCAGTTTGTATTTATTCACATTGTTTTTTCTTTAACAGTGATTTCTGTACACTGACATCCATCAAAGTGCATAACATAGTACTCATGATGCAGTAAGTACGAATTTTTTTTTTGAAAGATTGTTTAAAAACTTTAGATGTATAACATTGGCTTAGAGTATACACATCTTTATAAATGCTGTCTCATTTGGGTTTTAAGCTTTACAGGAGTGCAATGAGGTGAAGTAAATAGTATCCCACTTTACACATGAGGAAATGGGAGCTCAGGGGAGTAGTGAAGGATCACACAGCTGCTTAATAGTGAATCTGGATGTTGCAAGAACTTGGGAAAATGGTAGAAATTGGGATAGAGAGAAGAATGAGCTCAACACCCAATTCCTTCCTGCCTGTGGTAAAGGCAGTAACAGTAGTGAAGACCAGGAATGTTATTGGTTTGCAAATTGGGTGTTATCCTAAGCCATGAAAACATTGTAGGTTATAGGTTGGGTATTTGGACCATTAGCTAACATTTGATTAACCGTTTCCTCTGATTAGAGAACTGTGTGATTATTTTTAAGAGTGCAGTGAACTAAATACATTTTTAATTAAAGATAGGTGTTTTGAAAAAATACATTTTTGTATATAATTATTTTTGGATAGGGCTTTCTCAGCCAGCATTCCTGTTGTCTATTGGGGAAATATTCCCTAAGAGGCCCATGTCCACAATATTAAGTTATCATTAATCAAATAATCTCTCCCTGGAGAGAATTTTGATATATAAAGTGTTCTCACTTTAGAAAGCTTTTTTATATATAATTATTCAGTGTTTCTCCCCATTTATTTTATTTTTAGAGTTACTGATCCTCCGTGCGGGAATCTCTCCGCTTTGCCCTCCGCACCCCCGTGGCTGCAGTCTCCTCCGTGGTTCTCAAGCTCCCCCACTGCCACCCGCAGTCTCCGCCCGCGAAGGGGCTTCCTAGTGTGTGGAAACCTTTCCTCCTTCACAGCTCCCTCCCACTGGTGCAGGTCCTGTCCCTATTCTTTTGTCTGTGTTTATTCTTTTTTCTTTTGCCCTACCCAGGTACGTGGGCAGTTTCTTGCCTTTTGGGAGGTCTGAGGTCTTCTGCCAGTGATCAGTGGGTGTTCTATAAGAGCAGTTTTTCCTGTAGATGTATTTCTGATGTATATGTGGGGAGGAAGGTGATCTCCTTGTCTTACTCTTCCACCATCTTCTCTCAAACCCCTTATTATATCTTCTTATTAGTATTTTTATTAGCTTTAACATAGGACGAGGAACTGTAATTAAACTATTTTAAATTTATGTCAGTTTGTATTTATTCACATTGTTTTTTCTTTAACAGTGATTTCTGTACACTGACATCCATCAAAGTGCATAACATAGTACTCATGATGCAGTAAGTACGAATTTTTTTTTTTGAAAGATTGTTTGTTTAAAAACTTTAGATGTATAACATTGGCTTAGAGTATACACATCTTTATAAATGCTGTCTCATTTGGGTTTTAAGCTTTACAGGAGTGCAATGAGGTGAAGTAAATAGTATCCCACTTTACACATGAGGAAATGGGAGCTCAGGGGAGTAGTGAAGGATCACACAGCTGCTTAATAGTGAATCTGGATGTTGCAAGAACTTGGGAAAATGGTAGAAATTGGGATAGAGAGAAGAATGAGCTCAACACCCAATTCCTTCCTGCCTGTGGTAAAGGCAGTAACAGTAGTGAAGACCAGGAATGTTATTGGTTTGCAAATTGGGTGTTATCCTAAGCCATGAAAACATTGTAGGTTATAGGTTGGGTATTTGGACCATTAGCTAACATTTGATTAACCGTTTCCTCTGATTAGAGAACTGTGTGATTATTTTTAAGAGTGCAGTGAACTAAATACATTTTTAATTAAAGATAGGTGTTTTGAAAAAATACATTTTTGTATATAATTATTTTTGGATAGGGCTTTCTCAGCCAGCATTCCTGTTGTCTATTGGGGAAATATTCCCTAAGAGGCCCATGTCCACAATATTAAGTTATCATTAATCAAATAATCTCTCCCTGGAGAGAATTTTGATATATAAAGTGTTCTCACTTTAGAAAGCTTTTTTATATATAATTATTCAGTGTTTCTCCCCATTTATTTTATTTTTAGAGTTACTGTAACAACAACTTACTTTGGACACTCAGAACAGATATCCCAGGAGAGGTACCAGTACGTTGATTGTGGAAGGAACACAACTTATCAGTTGGGGCAGTCTGAATATCTAAATGTACTTCAGCCACAACAGTGAAAACTGAGAGATGCACCTGGAGAAGAAATACTTATTGATATTTTCCAAACTCTGAAGGATGAGGTACTTACTTCCTGATAGGAGATCTTAAATTGAACAACCTAAAGTTTACACTTCTGTTTTAAAAGTACAGCTAAGAGTATGTGGACTTGTAGGTTATTACAACTCTCCACTCTGTGTTCATGATATTTGTACCAGGGTCTTTTACTTGAATATAAATTTACTGATTGGTTTTCTTTGCTCCTGGTCCCCAAAGGGGAAAAGTAAGACTTCTCCTACAGGATAATAAATAATTATTTAAAATTCATAGCTCTAATCACTACTGAAAACATAATTGATGATTTGTGATGAATATAATTATGTGATGAACATAATTTGAGAAACTTTATTTCTGAATGTTTTTATAGAAAATTACTGTGGGCCTATTCATGAAGACATTTAAAGAGTAACCTTTTTTTTCCTGTTTTATAAATTCCCATTGCTACTTGGTAGTATTTCAGCTGTATGCTATTTTAGCTTTTAGCTAAATGTTTTTATTTTTTCATTTTGAAATCTTACTCATTTGCATGTTTTTGTCAGTCTTACTTCAAGCTATTGCTTGCATAACACTGAATAAACCAAAATAATCTTTGCAAAATTCTGTACCTAAAATTTTTTAAAACCCCTAAATAATGTGCTTCACATGTCTTTCCATGTTAGTTATAATTGTGTGAAATTTTTATGTAATCTTCAAACATAATCATTTAATGTACAGTATTGTAAATAAATTCTGCATGGCTTTTATGTAGCTTTAATAAATGTCAAATAAAGTGGTACAGATTTAAAATACAGTAAGTTGCTCATAAAAATTTTTAAAAAAGGAAAATGATATTCAGAAACCTCTAGAATGTATGTTTCCAATTACATATTAGATCAGGCATAACATAGATTTGAAATAAAATATTTTGATGCTCCACTTTTTTTAATGTTGCTTTTCATACTAAAGAATTATGAATACACTTACTTTTCACAACTGTTAGGTACCCAAATCATCAATTTTATGAATGTTTTAGAGGAGGAAGTTATTTCTTTGGTAAAATAATCCAAGAAATCCTGTTATTAAATTACGGTGGCTATAGCAAAATAAAACCCATATTATGCTTTTAAAAATTTAATTACTTTGCACATCATGGATATCATGCCCCTAGCAGTTACATTTTTAAAGGTTTCTACTTTGGGTTTGGATTTTATTTAAAATTGTTTTCAAGTGTAAATTATTGACTTATTCATTTTGCTATTTTATATTTTTAATACCATTTTGCATTTGGGCTTTTTGCCTTTTTGCTTACCACGTTCTGAGTACCTTTTAAATACCTACCACTGAGCATAGGGGCTGACTGTGATACCAGAAACAGTAAGTGGCTTGAGAGTAGTTTCTTATGTTCCCTAGTGACAGAGATCAGGTTACCCCTCTCCCTACTCCCAAAGTGCCTAACATGGGTCTGAAACATTCTTATTTATAAGTCTGACTCTCTCAACTATAGAACATGAGCTTTATTTAATTAGTTAGAGCTAATGAAGCCCTGCTTTCTGCCTTTAAACCTACTCAGGTTTCCCCTTACTTAGCTTTCATATTACTTTCTCTAAGTTTTCCTCAGTGAACATTTAAATGGGTGAAATGCACTAACTTCTTTTTTTTTTTAACTACTTAGTCTTCCCTTAATGCATCGCTAACTCATCCATCCTTACTATTAAACTAAAATCACTCCTTTAAATTTATTATGGATTTTGTAGTCCAACCCAATCTTTAATATTTTTTCTGCTATGTTTTTTGACTACTCCCCTTCTCCTTGAAATTGCACTTTTCTAATGTGTGTGTTCTATTTGTATTTTTCATATCATTCTCATTTCATTTTTTTCTCATTCTCCTATCTTTTGATATCTTTTAATGAGTAGTATCCAGACCCTCTTCTGCCTCAAAATTTCTACTCCTGTATCTTCAACAATCACCTATATTAAGGCTTCCAGCTCTGTTTCTACATACCTGACCAGTAACCTATCTAGTTTCTCATTTAGCTAATGACTTAAGAGAGAACAGTATTTCAGTGACTGTGTAAAAATCAAACAATGTTAAAAAATATTTTATCATGTTTTGTTCTCACCTGTCCTTATGTCCCATTTCTTCAAAATCATTCTTCAGATATGCCTCCTTCAAAAATCATTCTTGATTTATTTTCCTGCTTTGTATCTTAACCTTGGAAAACTATATAGTGTAAATTAAATGGACTTTTCTGTTGATGTGTAGCTTTAATATCCTTTTAGAGTGCATGCAGAGTATCTGCTGAAGAGTCAGAAAAGTGAGAGAACATTTGCTTTCACTGACTTAGCTTTGAATTTTTAAATTCATTCTTTAAATTAAAAACTTTATTACACCTACTTTCTGTGGAGTTCAAGTGAGAAAAAAACTAGAATTTAAAATAAGTTAAAAAAAACAGTAGTAGAAAAATAAAGATCACCTGTGACTACTTTCAAAGAGGGTTAAGTAACTGCCAGAAGAACTCTAGAGCAAAGCAGGCTGTAAATTAATAAAACTACAAAAGCACATTAAGGTGAAGCAGACTTACAGCCATTAAAAAAAAAATCTGGAAAGGATGGATGAGGCTTTAACTTTTCTTAGGTCATTGTCCAATGCAGTTTCTTATGTGGTAATAGGATTTTTTTAAAACGGCTCTCAGACCTTATTCAGAAGATGTGGTAAAGATGTTACAATTTTTTTTTTCTGATAATTCCAAGAATAAATTTCTCGTAAATTGCACCTTAAATAGACTGGTCATTCCAACCAAATCTAATATGTAACCAGCCTACATGTTTTCATATTACGTTTATATAGCACTGTGCCCTTTTCAGAATTCTTTCATATGTTTCTCTCATATCATTTGCCATCGTCCTGTGAGTCAGAAAAGGAGGGTAGTAGGATCCTCCTCTTTTAGAAAAGGAAAAAGAGGTATAGAGAAGTTGAGGGACCTGCTGAAGATCTCATATTTAGTAAATAGTTTAATTGAGGCCAGACCTAGTTTTCCTGTTACCCATATCTGTGCTCTGTCATTTAAAATACCCATTGGAAAGCCCTGTTGACTCAGTATAAATAAAAATTAGAGAAAACATTCACGTAGGTAATGGTGACAATCAGAATAATACTGATGGACTAAGATTTTAGGTATCGTGAAACTGATACCTTAAATATTTTAAATGGGAAATGTAAAATATTTTGGAGCATGATCTGTATATTAATTTTCTGTTAAAATTTAGTACTCTGTGATCATTCCAGTAAAGATAATAGATATGTTTCAGAGTAGACTAATTATAAATAATAGAGATTAGTGGATTGAGATTTGAAACAGTAACAGTTTGAAAATAAGAGATATCAGATAAACTGCTTGAAATTTCTAAATAACCATCTTTACTACGTAACATGTAAATGGCTGTGGTTTTGTGTTCATTTTTTCCATGCTTTTTTTGTTTGTTTAAGCCAATGAGGTAATTATTTTCTCTAAGAATTCATGACAAGAAAATAAAATTCACTTCAGATCTTCTGAATTGTAGTTTGGGAATAACACAGTGTGGTGTTCAAATAGATAGGAAGTGACTGCCAAAACACGATAAAAGTAACTTAGGAGACTTCAGATGTCAGCCTAATGAATCATTTGTGGTTCTTAGCCTTATCATTATTGCAGTATAATTCTGGATGTTTAATTGGAGGACATGTCCCCAACTTTCATGCCATTTTGTTTGTTTTTTAAAAGTTTTAAAGTAAACAATTCTTTGTATAATGACTATATCTTATTTAAGAAAACGGTTTGTTTGGTACTTGACCCCAAAGTCACTGCTCAGTATAGCTAATATTTATTGGTTACTTACTATGTCCCATACTGTACTGTACTAACCTTTCATGTGCATATCTTATTATCCCTCAGAAGAGTTCTTTAAGGTAGTTACTGTCATTGCCCCCCCATTTTATCTCTGAGGAAATTGAGTTTTAGAGAAGTTAAGAAGTATGTATAAGTTGGAAAGTGGCAGATTAGAGATTCAAAACAGGTCTGTTTGACTCAAGCATCATTGTTCTTACAATAAGCATATTGTCTTTCTAGCCTTTGAAAATGTTTTAGTCATAAAAATGTATTGGATATTGCACTTAATATAGAAGAGTGAGGTTTTTGAAATATTTTCAAGAATACTATTAAGATGCTTTATTATTTTGTAGATCTTTAATATAAAAATGTTTATCTCTTTTTAGCTATTAATACTTAAAAATTTAAATTTACAAATATATATCAGGCTTCCTTGATAAGCAGTATGAATTGAATTTCAAGTTACTAGGTTGTAAGCCAAAGGTTACTCACCAGAATTTCATGATTTTTAGCTCATAACATCTGGAAACAGTAACTACTTGGCTCAAATACATCTAAGAAGAGTTAATTTTATTTCTCTCTCTTTTTTGTAATATCAGATTTTAAATGAGATAAATTATTTTAAGGAAAAATGTTTGAGAGGGTGGGATAAAAAGACTGAAACATTATTTCTTTAAAAAATGTATTTTTACATGAAAACAAGATATATCTGCAATGTGTTCAATCAAAAAATTCACTTCTATATCCCAGATCTACATATTTCAAAGTAAAAATGTTCACTTGTCAGCTGAAATTCCTGATTAGAACTAATATTTGTTTATTTTTGTGCTTAGAATGTAAATTTCTCAGTGGATTTTTTTTTTTAATTACCTTTAATTTGGATAAAAGCAAGTGATGTATTTATATACTAGAGGGATAAAAATGGTAATTTTCATTTTTTAAAAAAACTACCAATGTGATTATATCTTTAGTTCTTTTTACTCATGTTTAGCAGAGGCTTTAAATTAAAAAATACACTATGGTCTGTATTGACCCAAAAAGCATTCCATAAATTAATTTAACAAATATATGGCAAGTTTTTCATAGCTATAGCTAATTCTTCTAGAAGGAAGTTGTTGCCTTCTGTTTAATTACATTAATTGAAATGTGTTTAAGAGAAATGTTTTCAGCATATTTTGTATACTGAAAAAAAAATAGGGTTAGTATTGGGCCAATGGCCAAGAGGTAACATTACTACCTTGTAGACTGTTACAGTTCAAATTGTCCCACTTACCCCAGAATTTTAGAAACTAGAAGTCTGGGAGATGCTGTATCAGCTGTACTCTGGTGATTCTAAATGCTGTAAGTACTGTTCATCTTTTGTTATTGTGTGAGATGGGAAAAAATGCCAGATTGCAAAAGATGCATAATTTCATTGTATAATGGTTTGTTTTAGGCATAAAATATCAGCAAGCCTTATCTTGTGTGTTTTGCCTTATATTTCCTCATAGAACTAAATTAAGTAAGATTTTGGGAAATGATTTTAAATGCTTTCCGAGTTGACCTGCTTGGTCAGATATTTGAATGATGGCATTGCTGAGTAGACTCTAACCCGTGATTCTAATTGTGGAATAAAGAATAGAGTGTGAGACTATGTTTGGGCACTTACTCTTCATTTATATTAGGTATTACCCTCCATCATAATATACCTACTAAATTTCCAAGTTGAGCAGTTCTGTAATTGTAACTATTGTTGCTGTACCTGTAACAAAACATGCTTATGATAGTAAAATGAATAGAAGCACCCCCAAATACTATTTTTTTAATTCACTTGTAACTGTTCCTCTTATAATTGTGTATGACAGAATCAAATTTGTAAAAATTTTAGCATGAAAAATAAAATTTGTATCAGTCAAGTGTCTTGGTTATGCTTTTGAAATTCTCTTGACATAAACAAATCAGTGTAAATATTAAAAGTTCTTCAGCTTAAAGCTTTTAGGTTCTTATAGTTGTTAGCCAAACTGCACTTTAACATCATATTTGATTTCTTTTTCTTTCATCTACTTAGCTTCCAATTTGTTGCCTAATTCTGTCTATTCTACCTCTCTAGTGTCTCTGGAATCTGTCTCATAGTTGAAATGTCTGTTGCTACTACTCCCTAATTTTTTATTGAAAAAAGCCCAAGTCCTTACTGTGGTATTAGGAATCTTTTGTTATCTGGCCACAATCTAAATTCACAATCTTATTTCCTATCTTTGCCCCTCATTTATGTCCCAGGCAAATTGAGATGTTTGCCATTCCTTGGAAATAGTTCTTTCTTTAATCCACACTTTGCTCATTCTGTTCCTTTTTTCCTAGAAAATTATGTAACCATTTCTTTTTTTTTTTTTTTTTTTTTTTTTTTGGCAGTACGCAAGCCTCTCACTGTTGCCGCCTCTTCCATTGCGGAGCACAGGCTCCGGACGCGCAGGCTCAGCGGCCATGGCTCACGGCACCAGCCGCTCCGCGGCATGTGGGATCTTCCCGGACCGGGGCACGAACACGTGTCCCCTGCATCAGCAGGCGGACTCTCAACCACTGTGCCACCAGGGAAGCCCTGTAACCATTTCTTTAGTCTCCCAATCTTACTTATTTAACAACACCCAGCTCAAGTGTCCTTCCCCACTCTCCTTCTCTTCCTCCAAACTTACTGAAACATTTGGTGACATTTCCACATCTGTACTTTGAAAAGAATTGCTTAATCACAAAGAAGATTTTTGATTTTGTTTTTGAACTTTAGCTTTTTGTTTTGAACTGAACTTAAAACTTGTTTTAAACTTTCGTTTTAATCATTAGTTATTCAAATACATTTTCTTGCTTAGAGTTAGTATTTTCATTAAGGTTTTAAAAATCTTTTATCAAGTAGAATGATCTGAAGTTAGATGAAATGTGGTAAAAAATATCTTGGTAGAATGATAGGGGTGAAAAAAAGATTCATTATATGCATGTGCTTTTACGTTGCCAGTTTCTCAAGAAAGAAGAATCATTAGCAAATTCATGAGGGTTTTTTCCTGATAGATTTCTGTTCCTTTGATCAGTGGCTTTCAGAATTTCTTTTTAAGCTGTAAAACCTATTTTTTATACAATGTCTTACATAGAACCCCAATATGTGACAAAATGTAGCCACTTAGATTTCATTGGGAGAAAACTTCGCAGTCCTTCACTACTCATCTTCCCCAATAGCCCCTGAAGCCGTTGGTCTAGAGTGTGATGTAGTCACTTCTTTAATGATAACTTAGTGCAGTTTAACAAAAACTGCTTTGGTTTATGACTGAAACATATTTCATAACTGGGCAAATATAAGCTTAAATTTATATTTTTATATCTTATAAATAGCTTTGAAAATGACCATAAAGGGAAAAACAAATTAATTCCTATTTTCTAATTAGTTATTTTCCATTCTTACATATATTTCAGATTGTTAGTCTTCAAAGGGAACTTAAAAAAAAGTTTGAGACTTTGGGCAATGTGTATCATCTTAAAGTGATTTTGTAATGAACAAACATTTTCATTTCATGAATTCCAGATTCTAATAGAATATATTGATAACATTTTTGAAAAAAATGCCCTCAAGGAGACTAGCACTATGAAGAATTCTAATCCCAAATCTGCTTCAGATATTTAGTTGTTTTTTTTTTAGATTCTGTACTTTATTATTTTTTTAATTTATTTTTGGCTGCATTGGGTCTTCATTGCTGCACGCGAGCTTTCTCTAGTTGCAGTGAGCGGGGGGCTACTCTTTGTTGCAGTGTGTGGGGTTCTCATTGCAGTGGCTTCTCTTGTTGTGGAGCACGGGCTGTAGGCATGCGGGCTTCAGTAGTTGTGGCTCGTGGGCTCTAGAGTGCAGGCTCAGTAGCTGTGGCTCATGGGCTCTAGGGTGCAGGCTCAGTAGTTGTGGCACACAGGCTTAGTTGCTCCGCAGCATGTGGGATCTTCCCGGACCAGGGCTCAAACTCACATGGGCTCAGTAGTTGTGGCTCGCAGGCTCCAGAGCACAGGCTCAGTAGTTGTGGCACACGGGCTTAGTTGTTGTGCGGCATGTGGGATCCTCCCCCACAAGGGCTCGAACCCGTGTCCCCTGCATTGGCCGGCGGACTCGTAACCACTGTGTCATCAGGGAAGCCCCAGATATTTAGTTCTTAAAGTTTAAAAGGTACACTTTCCAAATAAAACTGACTTTTTTGTCTTGTTGATAGTTTGTAAATAACTATTTCTACTGTTTAGAATAAAAACAAATGGTATCTGTAAAAACCTATGTAAAGTTAAGAATGAGGTTAAAGTCAGATTTTTTTTATAGGGAGTGTTTACTCAAATGTAAACTTTCATATAGTATTTGGGATAAAGTCTTTTATCCCAGAAGTTATTTGTTCACATATAAACTGTAATTTTTTAAAGTTACACACCCTTACTTGTTTATATATTAATTTTAATTTTGTCCTTATGGATAAATTTTGTGCTTTTTTAAAAAACTTTATTTAAAATGAGGCCATATTTTCCTCTTGTAAAAACAGAGTTCAACTAGAACTGTCAATTTTCTCATCTGTAAAACAAGAGCACTGAATCAGCTGACTATATTCATTCAGAACTCAATTTCTTTATCTTATGATCACTAAGGTTCTCCCTAATTAAAATACTAAGGTTCTAAGGAAAGGAAAATATATTACTAACGACATGTTTTTCAAGACGCCCACGGGGTTACCTCTGTTGTGACACTTGAGAAACAACTTGAAACTCCCAATTACTTTTTGTTTTTCTTCCTGAGAGGGCTCATTAGGCAGAAGCCATGTGTGAGTTATCTTTTTTCCTCTATAGAAGGCACCAGAGACCGCCCACATAACAGAAGTTCCAAAATAAGAATTCTGAACGACTGAAAAAGACAGGGAATGCAAGCACGTTACCTGTTCCTTTTTGCACGTTCTGCAGTACGCCACGGCAGGAAACCAGACATACCAGGTGGTAGAGGTTCAGGAGCATAACATTCTTTACCAGCAGAGTGTTTCCTTCCATTACTTACAGGTTGCTTTGCAGCCAAGCCAATTCTAATAGTAGCTTTTCCTTTTCGACCACTTCCCAAAATTATAGTTTTTTTCTGTCTAGCAGTCTTGGATGGTTCCTTCACTGATGGAGAAGTTATCCACTGGTACTCTGACTTGGCACTCCTTCCATCTGGAGAACTTTTTTGATAACTACTTTCATCACAAAATGATCAACAAGTGGATTTTTTCTTATATCCAAACGACCAGAGTTCTGTTGCTTTCAAGTGCCTTTAGTAAAGCCTTTGCTCCTTCACTGGTGAGGCCACACTGCTGCAGGTCAAGTGCTTTCGAGGAAAGACAAAAGGTCACTTGCGAAGTCTATACAGATTTAACATATAGACAACTTTCATTTTCTCACATGTGAAAGAGTCCTCTAAGCCATAAATCCTCACTAAGAGATTCTGCCGAAGCACTTCCACCCAGGTCACCAATGAGCGTGTTGCAGTTCAGAGTGATGTGCGTCAAACCAGCCATACAGGCAAGATCAGGTCTCCTGGAAGAAGACTCTCAGCCCAGATTTCTTCATGCCTTCTGGTAGTCTGATACTTTAAGATCTTGACCATGTGATCTGCTCCCTGCCATTTCACATTACAGCCCGTGAAGTCTACTGTCTTTAAGAGTGATAGAGTTCTTTATACCTTGACAAATAACCTTGTTAGCATAGTTAAGTCTCTCTCTCTCAGAACTAGCCCACTTAGCTCCAGGTTCCTAGCGCACCCGATGCACTTACACAGCAATTAAGAGGTCTACACAAGTGGAAGGTCACATCTTTATTTCTTATCGCAGGAACACGACTTCTGTAAACTTTATTTCTGTCAGAACCTGTCTCGACAAGCTGTGGCGGGAAGAAGCTCTGAATACAGATCAGGGGCAGAGGGTGCTCAGGAGCGGTGCCCAGTCCACCCCGCAGAGGCCTTCGGCGCTAACTCCAGCAGGCCCTCCCGCAGGGAAGCGCGCACGGTGGGCAGACACACCGAGTCCTGCAGCACGCACAGGTCCTCACAGCGCGAAGAGGTTGGCCGCGCTGTCCCGGCGCAG
Source organism: Physeter macrocephalus (assembly GCF_002837175.3). NCBI lineage: Eukaryota > Metazoa > Chordata > Mammalia > Artiodactyla > Physeteridae > Physeter > Physeter macrocephalus. The sequence continues at coordinate 67,339,855 of NC_041218.1, forward strand.
CTTCACCAAGTGATCATGGCCCAAGTGCGGGCTCGGGGACGCTGGCTGCGGACACGATGCCCACACCCGCCTGGGGGCCCCGGCTCGCCTCCAGCTCGCCTCCGGGCCCCTTGGGCGCCCACCGTCCGGCAGCTGCGGCCCCGCAGCGTGCGCAGGACCCGTGTCGCAGCCAGACGACGCAGGGCCACGGGCCCCAGCTAGGCCGGCCCCTCCATGCCGTGCTCCCGTGCCCCCGCATCCATTTTCTGCTTTTTGAGTTAAGCAATATGGAATTTCCTAAAATTACGTTTTGAATATTCATGTTGTTTATCACACGTAACTTTAAAAGCATTACCTTCTTCAACCAATATCTTTTCCTTCCTAAAATACTAGCTGACTATTTTATAAGCCTGTGCCTGGTTTAAAAAAGATAAGAGTGCTTTCAACACCCCTGAACCATGGAATTCCCATTCTTTTTTCCATGCCTTTTATTTTTCCCATAGCACCTGTCACTATGTGAAATACTATACATATTTACTGATTTATTTGTTTATTGTTTGTATCCCTATAATGAGAACAGGGATTCTTGTCTATTTTATTAACTGCTGCAGCACTCATTCACCTTCCACTCAAATTACTTAGAACTCAAATATTTGCCAATGAAAGAAAATCTTGAAATAACGTAGATTTTTATAGAATCTAAAAAAAGTTTTAATATTTCCAGGGTCTTTCATTTGTAATAGTCAGTATGAAAACGTTGTTTAGATATATAGTGTGTGTTTCATCATTGCTATACCATTAGTAATTTCAAGAGTGGCATCTGTGACTTGATTCAAAGAGAAGAGGCCAAAACATTGCTGTTGTATTAAAAAGTCAGCTCATTCTCTATGCATTCTTCTACTGTATGTCAAACTGACATCTTAATGTATGAAAAAGATTGTATGGAAGACCACAGTGATTCATTTAAATAATCTGTATTTTGATACTGTTCGAATTTTAAACAGAAAGCTTATGGTTCTTATGGAAGGAAAAATAATGGAAAAAGTATATTGTGCTATTTATTTACATTAGGGGAAAATTGTGCAGCTCACACACAAAGCCATGCATTTACAGACTTTTTCTTTAATTAGTGGTACTCTATAATGTTTGTATTTATTGAGTATTTATTAAGAAATATGTGTCATATAACAGACTGAAAAGTTATCTCAGGAGCCAACGTGTTTAATGGAGTAAAGTCAATCATCAAAGTAATAGCTAAAATGTTAAGAGCTATTTCTTTCAAGCACTTAATGAGCATTCTTTATGCATTATTTTATGAAATCTTTACAGCCTTATGATGTCATACTATTATTGCTATTTTTCATTTTACAATTAAGAAAACTGAAGCTTAGATCAACTGGTGTTTTAATTTTGACTTGAACTTTCAACCAAAAAATAACTTATTAATGTCAGGAAAGCAGTGCATTGCTTTTGATGCCTGTTACTCTGGATTTTAACTTAGGTCTGCTTTTATCATTTTAAGATTTATCAAAGGCACATGTATTGTGTTAACAGTATGACAATCTCCTTTTTATGGAAAATATTTTTATCATATATTTAAAAGTATATCTAAAGACATAAGTATGATACTTAGAATTGCAAGACTAAATATGATGTAATGGTGGGTACTGAAAGTTTCAATCCAGTAAACTTTGTGCAACAACTATGTATAAGGCACTGCATTTGGTACTAAAGGGGATAAAAAAGATGAAAGTAATACAGTTCCAACTTCAAAAACAGACAGTTTAGTGGCTATGAATAAAGTGGTTCCCACCTTTATCTCTTGGACACTTCATCCTCCTCTGTTCTTCAGTGTTCAATTCAGTACTGTGGTGGAGAATAGAGTTGGAGTACAACTATAGCATTTTGGGGGACTGGGAGAATGGGATACATAAGGAAGACCATGGGAGTCTCAGCATAGCTTTCCAGTTAGTGTACTGCAGATTGGTTACAGGTGTGCCAGCCTTCTAGCAGCGGGTGACCTGGGGCTGCTTGCCCTCTCAAGCCATGAGCATTCTTGTTAGTTTGTCCTAATGGACTGAACAAACATTTTCTATGAATGCTATGGAGGGAAAATGTTGGGAAGCCCTGTAGTTGAAGGAAATGATGAACAAAATAATTTTTTTGTTAATCCTGTTAGCTCTGACAGGAAGCACGTGGCATATTTCCCAAACTTTCATTAGAATAGACTATAGTATTATTAATATTTTCCCTTAAGTCAGCTCTGGGTTTCAACTTAGGTCTGCTTTTATCATTTTATGATTTATTAAAGGCAGAGATATAGCTATTATATAAATAATACATATATAATCTTAGTTCTAAGTAATGTGAAGGTAAAAATGATTTCTGAGGACCACTATCTTATATATCAATTCTGGGTGTAGACACATATTGATTTACAAGGAGTTCAAAATGAATATATAGAATGAATCACTTAAAACATTCTTTTTGAAACAACATGACTTTAAATGCTGGTAGCTTTGTTCAAATCCTCTTTTCACTTTCCAGTTGTAGAAATACAGTATTCACGGACACTTGCTCTGAGTGGTAAGCATTTTTATTTAGTTTATCTAGAACTGTAGACCAAATCCCAACAGCAGGGTGCCACTTTGACTTGATTTACAAACTACATATTTAAGTTTTGGACAGTTCACTCTCATAGGATTCCAGTTGAGCTGCAGATGTTTAACCAGGCCAGTTGGCTATATCCAGAATTAACTGGAACTCTAACTAGGACAAATAACAAATATATTCATCTGTGTTATCCTAATCAAAATCCTGACACAAATTTTCATGGAACTTGACAAGCTAACTCTAAAACTCAGATGGAATAATAAATGGGCAAGACTAGCAAGAAAATTTTGAAAAATAAGCAAAAAGTGTGTTTGCCATACAAGCTATTAGATCATATATTAGATCATACTTTAAAACTATAGAAATCAAAACAGCCTATTATTGACCCAGAAGTAGAAAAATAGGTTTTAGGAACTGAATACAGATTCATAAAAGTCCTTTACCTCAAAGTCCTTTACCTTTAAAAGTGGTAGGTAAAGACATACTATTTAATAAATGATGTCAGAGTGATTATTCATTTGGGGAAAAAAGGTTAAATTCGTGCCTCACATTGTTCACTAAAATAAACAATGTGAGAGAGATGAATGATCTAGACCAGGGGTCAGAAAGCTCTGATCCATGGCCTGGCTGCCTGTTTTTGTAAATAAAGCTTTATAAGAACACAGCCTTGCCCATTTCTTTATGAATTGTCTTTCACGCAACAGCAGAGTTGAGTTGTGATGCAACAAGGACCATTTCGACTACAAATCCTAAAATATTTACTCTTTGGCCTTTTAAGAAAAACTTGTCTGACCCCTGATTTAGACGTTAAAGAATCACCATAAAGCATTTTTTAGGGGGTAGAAAAAATAGGATTATGTTTATGGCTTTTGGGTATAGCCAATTTAGTTATAGTAGGCTAACTGCTATATCAAATAATCCCAGTATATCAGTAGTTTTTCACAATGAAAGTTTACTTCTTACTTTATGTTCAGGTCCTAAGCAGTTGGTTGTTCTGTTTCAAGCAGTCTCTTAGAAGTGTAGAATCCTGCCATCCCTTAACGCAGTGAAGACCTGCTCTAGATCCTGTAGGGGAGCAGAATTTCACCACCCTAAAATGTCTCTTTGGCATATTAATTGTTTCAAGCTGGTCATTTTCTGACAACCAGCAGACATGGGAGGGGCTCTGAAAACCATGTAGGAATTGCCCTTTTTAAAGAAACATTTGTTTACATTTGTAAGGGAAATCTCCATTTGTAAGGGTGTCTCCCTCTCTGTGCCTGGAAGAGGAAGATCACCAAACTTCTAGAAACTCTTGTCCCAGGAGAAGGCAATGACTTAAATCTGCAAAAAAGCCTTACCCTGTTTACTGTGCTTTTCCTGGTAACCTCCCATAGCTGACTCTCCCTACCCTCAACTTCCTTTTTTATCTTTAGTTGAGGATGGTATTTAAGGTGAAGGCTTTGGCCATTTTGGGGAGTTACTCAGTTTTTTAGGTCTCTCCTATGTATACATGTTATTAAACTTTGTTTGATTTTCTCCTGTTAATTTGTCTCACGTCAATTTAATTCTTAGACCAGCCAGAAGAACCTACATAGGTAGAGGAAAATTTCTTCCTCCTCAACACTATTTATAGTTCTTATTTTTTTTGTAATTAAATAGCATCAATTATATAATTAAAACAAGAAATATACTCACACAGTAGGAGTCAGAATTGTTCCAGAGAAAGATATCTGAAGTGCTTAAAAAAAATAAATTAAATTAAAAAGATGTCATTTCAACCATACATATTTTTTAGTCTCAGTGGAACAACATTATTACTAAAACTTAACTTTATAATTGCTAGTGATTATTTTGAGAGCAAATTCAAATGTACTACAGACAGTCTATGTTAATTTTGCATAGAGATATTTAATATGTCACTTAGGTTCTACAATCAGTTTTATTTTATTCAGTGCAATATAGTACATAAAACATACCTATTATAAAATCTATTTTCTAAATGAAGACAGTTTAATGTTTTGTTTCCCATATTAGTGAATTTCATGGAGCAAGTATCTTTCTAGACAATTTAAGATTATGGAAATTAAGTTGATATTGCTTAGCCAATCTTTACATGGAGTAAGCTTGTTGAAACAAATATGTCATTTATGAATTATATACAAACAATGTAATGTTGGTGAATTGTGCTGACACGATAGAGGTGATTATAGTGTTTGGATTTATGTGTGCTCAAAGTACAAAGCAGCTAAAGGACTAATAAGTCAGTTGCCCTTTGTATGAGTGGCTTCTTTATGCATTAGTCATCTATCTACTGGGACTCATGATTCTAATGGCAAAGTTCCTCACGAAGATAATGTTACTCCTTCCTCTGTTGGCGACATCTTGTTGCCTCAGAATATCCATTCTCTTCTTTTTAGAGCTCTGAGTTTTAGGTGGGTCCCTTGCCAACAAGTAAAAGACAACCTTTGCCAGCCTGCCTTGTGGCTAGATGTGGCATATGACTAAATCTAGGCCAATAATATGTAAGTGGAAGCACTGTATATGGGACTCATGGGTAGTTTTTGAAGGAAAAGGGCATGCTCTTCTCTCTCATCCTCTTTTCTGTTGCCTTGAACCCAGACTAAATGACAGGAGCTCTAGCAGCTCTTTCAGACTATGAAGTAACCATGAATTAGAAAACAACCTGAAGGTGATGAACAAGAAATAAAGACCTTCTCAACAAACATTGAGGGAATTTGTTGCCGGTAGGACCTGCCTTGCAAGTAATGTTAAAATAATTTCTTCAAAGAGAAAATATAGGTCAGAAACTTGTATCTACATAAAGAAAGGAAGAACTTTAGAGATGGAATAAGAGAAACAAAGGTCATTCAACATGGTGCTGGGCTAGGAATGTCCCTTGGGGGTTCATTTGTGAATCCCCAAACCCAGGCCCATCATGCTGCAGACCTTCTGTAAGCGTTTCCCAAGAAGTGAACACCAAAACCTGGAATAAGAAATATTGGGGGCTCAGGCTTTCCTGGTGGTGCAGTGGTTAAGAATCCAATGCAGGAGACATGGGTTCAAGCCCTGGTCCAGGAAGATCCCACATGCCACAGAGCAACTAAGCCTGTGTGCCACAACTACTGAAGCCTGCGCTCTAGAGCCCGCGAGCCACAACTACTGAACCCGTGTGCCACAACTACTGAAGCCCGCGCACCTAGAGCTTGTGCTCCGCAACAAGAGAAGCCACCACAATGAGAAGCCCGCGCACCACAACAAAGATTAGCCCCCTGCTCATGCAACTAGAGAAAGCCAACGGGCAGCAACGAAGACCGAATGCAGCCAAAAATAAATAAATAAACAAACAAGTCAATTTTTAAAAAAATATTGTGGCTCACAGTTAAAGAACCTGCCATAGGGAGATAATCTTCAAAGCAATGCCACTTTTTCATCATTTCCCATTCCACTTTTGGCATTAATATAATTTCACTGGAAAAGGTAAATGGTAAGTTGTACAAATAAATATTTTTAAAACAGGAAATAAGCAAAGAAAAAACAAAAACTAGAGTTACCACCCTCCTCTTCATCCTTTTATTCTAACTGTACCCCCCTTTACACTATAGCTCCCACTTTAAACAAAGCCTATGAAATGGTACACAGTAGGTCTCTTGAACTTTAGGCATTGATGTACCACTTTCATGATTGTCATCATTCCCACTGTGGAAGTAAAACTCATATTTTATGGCAAGACAAGAAAACTTTAAACATAAAAAATGTTCTCTGCCCTTTGGCCTCCTCTCTCCTACTCTGCACTGTGTATCTGCATTATGCATCAACCTAACCTCCCATCAGCAGAAATGCCTGCTCAATCATTAATAGCAACATTCTCTTAGCACCAGCAAGACAACTCCTTAAAAGATAACATTCCTTCTTAATCTTATAAGGGGCCACAATGACACTTAGATCAAATCAGGATTGTGTAAACTGTCAATGATACATCATTTAAGGTATAGCCCGCTGTCTCAAAAAACTTATATAACTGTGCCTTGATTTCTAATGGGTAGAAGCTTCTCGGAGCTTTCTGAGATGCTATCCCTGAGTTATAATCCTCAATGTGGCTCGGATAAAATTTTCCACTTCTTTCTTAGATTAAGTGATTAATTTTTCGTTGACACCACTGACCCCAGCCACAGAGTCTACCTACTCTAGCCTTCTCCTAAGCAATAATTTCCATAATATCACAGTTTGATTGGGAAATCATATTGTTTTAAAATTATGTAATCACTAAATTTAAATATATTTATGTATAGAGAAAAATTAAGTCCTGTGCCACTGTTAACAAACGTATCACACTTTGGGAAATTCAGGGATGGAAGTTAGAGTATTGAGCTAGCTGTCAGAAGACCAGAGGTCTAGAACTGGCTCTGCCCCTTAAGGAGCTGTGCTTTTGCAAAGTATATAACCTTTCAAAGCCTCAGTTTCCTTGTCTCTAGAATGAATACAGCATAATTGATGCCCATGGTATATTTTTCAATAAATGTTAGCAAATGTACCAATAATTTCCTTGTCACCCATTGTGATATTGTGATTTATAATAAGAAAGATATATTTGGTCTTCATTTCATAATTGACACAGAGGTCATAAAACCCTTGACATTTCCTAAGTGATGAGTAATAAAACTGCCTTTTGTTATTCATAACAAGCCTCTTTCACTCACACCAGAATTTATGTTAATGATGTGATTTTTGAAAAGCCCCTAAGGATGCGGGCCAGTTGCCTCTAATCAGCTATGCGATTAGAGGGTTGGAATTCTCAACCCCACCCTTGAGACCTTCAGGGAGGGGAGTGGGGCTAGAGATTGAGTTCAATCACCAGTGGCCAATCATGTAATAAATAATGTCTATGAAATAAAGCCTCCATAAAACCCCCAAAAGACAGGTTTGGAAGAGCTTCCAGGTTGGTGAATGCATCCACATGCTGGGAGGGTGGTGAACCTCAGTTCCACAGGCCAGAGCTCTTGCACTCAGGACCCTCTGGACCTTACCCAGTAAATGAATTTATCAGACTGTTCATCTGTATCCTTTATAACATCCTCTATAATAAGCTCGTAAACATAAGTAAATGTTTCCCTGAGCTCTGTGAGCCATTTTAGCAAATTACTGAATTCAAGGAAGAGGTCATGGGAATCCCAGTTTTTAGCCAGTGAGTCAGAAGTACAGATGACAGCCTGGACTTCAGTTGGTGTCTAAAGTAGGGGCAGTCTTATGGGACTGAGCCCTTAACCTGTTGGATCTGATTCTATTGTTACTGAATTAGACAGTCCCTCTCTTGGAGTCCTAGCTGAACCGAAGGCTTCCTGGCTCAGTGAGGGAGTTCTATTCTGCTCATGTTCACACTTCCAATAACAAAACTGAGTTTGATGCAAGCAAAACAGGCTTTTATTCAATGGCCAGAGAATGGAGAAGGGAAGCTTATGCTCTAAAAGCACCTCCTCCCTGAAGGGACGAAAGTGGGGGACTTTTAAGGGGTAAGAGGAAGACAGGTCATCAGGGCTCTAGGAAAAGGGATTTCCAGGTGAAATAGGAGGGAAGGGAGCAGGGCACAACCTTTTAAAGAAAGATATAGCCATAGTACATGACAAAGACTGGTTAGAACCATCTGGGTCCAAGATGGTGGAAGATTCGACCTCCAGTAGACCTTGAGCCTCATTATACACTCATTGTAAAACATTAGCATATGCTAAATAACACACCCACAAGCGCCATGACAGTTTTGAGGCCAACCATAAAAGGTCAAAAAGTGGGCGGTGGCCCAGTTCCTGGAAATCCCCACCCCTTCCCCAAAATAATTGGAATAATCCTCTCACTCATTAGCCTGTGAAATTACCCAGCCCATATAAACTAACCACGCCACATTTTGAAGCCTCTTGTCTCTGAGATGGCCCACGCTCTGTCTGTGGAGTGTATTTCTCTCTAAATAAATCCACTTCTTACCTATCACTTCATCTTCGAATTCTTTTGCGATGAAGCAAGAACCTTAAATTCACCAGGAACACAGGGGCAGCTGGGGGCATCTGGGGCATTTGCAGTCTTCCAGGCTCCAGGTTTCCTCTGCACAGGGTATTCCTGTGGTCAAATCAGAGCTGGTTCAGGGCGGTTTACCACTATATATCTCTGAAAGCATGTATCTCTCAAAGTATAGCTGCAAAGCATCTCTGCCAAACACAGGTAGGTACAGCTGAAACAAACACAGAGATGAATCAGGGTGTGTCCTTCAGCTCTCAGGGGTTGGTAAGGAGACACAGAGATAAATGAAGGCAAGGAAAGTGGTGACCTTTACCCTACTTGGCCCACTATCTTGGATCTAGCCAGTTCAGTTTGGTTTTTTCATGGGCCTTTGTGGCATCCTGTTGATAAAACACAATTAGGCTACAAGGTTAAAAACAGGTCTGTGGCCTGGGCTGCACAGCATGGGTGACACTATCATCAGGTAGAGTCAGAATTCAGTTAAATCTGTAGGATACTCAGTACGTGTTCACGGAGAATTGGAGCATTGTTTGGTGGTGTTGGAAAGCAAACCACCCAGTGATAACTTTCCATCACTCAACTATTTTGCCTCTTTTCCCTATCTCTGGAAGGAAGCAAAATGGCCTTCACCTAGAAGGCTTTCTAAAAGCTGGGTGAGAGACTCTCCTCGTGGTCCAGTGGGTAAGACTTTGTGCTCCCAATGCAGGGGGACTGGGTTCAATCCCTGGTCGGGGAACTAGATCCTGCATGCATGCCTCAACTAAAGATCCCGCGTGTGGCAACAAAGATCTGGCACAGCCTAAATAAGTAAATATTTAAAAAAATAAATAAATAGATAAAAGCTGGTTGAGCCCTATTTCTGCTATGCTGCCTAAAGTGGATAATGGCCAGTAACTCACAAGAGACAATCCTAGGAAAAATAAGCTAATTTTATAAACCTGTAATGTGAACTCTCAGACACAGAACACTAAAAAGTCAACGTTTTCTGCAGGAGCCATTCAGCACTCCAGGGGAAACTTGATTTGCCTGAATAATAATAAACTATAATGATAATAGCCAAGTGCACCTCACAGGAGTACTAAGCTTTAATGACTCAATATCTGTGGAACCCTTGAGCACCTCCAAAGTTATGTAAGCATAAATGAATAAGTAGGGACACCATATACCATTGTTATTTCTACATTAACTCTCTCTTGGCAATTTCTTATCTTATAATAGCCTGTAAGGTAGGTATTGTATGAGACTAATCCATGAACAAAATTATGGAAGAAATAAGTATAAAATAATATATAGTAGTGATTTCCAATGAAATAATTATAATCTCATATTAGTGAAAAAGAATGGAGTCCTTAATAGCACCTCTAAAAAGCCATTTCTAGGTTGTAAAGTACAAAAATGAAAATCTGGAAGAGACCCTTAAGATTTAAATGTCTAAAAAGAGTTTGAAAAAAACACTTGCTATTTTTTTTTCTTAGGAAGGAGACAGCTAAGATTTTAGTTGTTTTTTTCACTATGAAGAAATTATAATGATGTTTACTCTGTTTAATTTATTTCTTAATAGAAATTGTATACATTATTTTCATACATCTTCCATTCTTCCTTTCTATCTTCCCCTCCATCACCAGCATTATTTATGCAATGTGATAATACTTTTAATGTTCCTAGGTTAAAAAAATATCTTCAGAACCCTGTATATTTTCATCATATTTTCCAAAATGCACCATTATGATTGTGATATTGTCCCTAATTTCAACTGAGGTAGCTAAAGATAGAATGCGTCAGACCAAACAATGTCTTCAACAAACTTTCTTTCTTGTGATACCACAATCTCCACCCATGATTCATTTCTTCCAGTGAGTTTCATCTATAAAAAATCCTCTGAGAGGATTCTGCTGAAGAGTACTCTTATTGTCCTTGCTTTTCCCCTTTCACCTAGCTGACATCATTTTCCTCAAGACCAAGGGAGTTTCCAGGGGTGAGAAGGAAAGTAAAAATAATGTTACCTGTTTGATGAGAGTAATTCTGAGTGGGACAACACTGTACCAGGTTTTGAACAGGTTCTTCATCCTGAGAGAGGGCAGAAGGGACATGGAGAGGTAGGAGGACATTAATACAAAACCCACATGCTTTATGTTCTGCCTAGAACCAGATGTGATTGCCTATAAGCATCAGTCGTAGGATTATTTTCCATTCACTGAGTATTCTTGCCAATGTTCTGCTTTTTGTTTACAGCATTGACATTCTGTACACAGTTAATATTTTTACATCCTTACACCCTGTGGAACATACTAAATTTTGTCACTCCAGTAGTATTGGGAGTGGACTTGGACAATAGGGGCCTCTATCCCAGCAGGTGCTGAACCTGCCATTTTCCATGTCACTCCGACAGGACCAAGGGCATGTGGCCACCCAGACACTGTGTTCCACCTTCTAGACCATACCATGGTAACTGGGACTCTGGATTGTCTGTTCCACAAGCGCTGAGCCCACCCTTCATCCCTGTGGGAGCTCTTTCCTGGAGTCTCTCTTCCTGTTGGCCTGCTTGCAGTGGGTGTCTTCCTCCGTAGACCCTAAGGGTAAAGAAATGCTGTTAGCAGAGATGTCTATGGATCCTGGTTGTGAGGGTGCCTGTGGGCATTGCAGACCCCTGAAGTGTGGAGTGATATTGGGGTGGGAAGAGACAGAGAGGAGGAATGGATGGTGGAGTGGGGACAGCTGGAAACAGCTGGACATGCCATCATCACATTCAGTTGTAGAGCAAAGAAAATTCTGAAAAGTCTCAATTTAAAACCTTGTCTCAGGACTTCCCTGGTGGTCCAGTGGTTAAGACTCAGTGTTTCCACTGCAGAGGGCACAGGTTCGATTGGTGGGGTGCAGCCAAAAAAAAAACCAACCTTGCCTCAGCCTCAGGTTTCTTCCAAGACTTTTAAAGAAGAGCCCTGGAAGTAGGGCTTGGGGTCATCAAGTGGGCAGAGAATTCCAGGCATGGACCAGGTGGCATAAAGAGAAATCTTATTTCTTTTTCTTTTCTTTTTTCATTTTCTTCCTTCCTTTCCTTCCTTTCCCTCCCTTCCTTCCTTCCTTCATAAAGAGAAATCTTATTTCTTTTTCTTTTCTTTTTTTCTTTTTTCTTTTTCTTCCTTTACCTTCCCCTTCCTTCCTTCCTCCCTCCCTTCCTCCCTCCCTCCCTCCCTCCCTTCCTTCCTTCCTTCTTTTTTTATCAGAATCAAAGGAAATCTTTATTCTTTGATCAAAGAATGGAGAGGTACAAACCTTCCTTCCTTCCTCCCTCCCTTCCTCCCTCCCTCCCTCCCTCCCTTCCTTCCTTCCTTCTTTTTTTTATCAGAATCAAAGGAAATCTTTATTCTTTGATCAAAGAATGGAGAGGTACAAACTCCTACGTTCCAGTACATGCTCTCCCTGACAGGCCGTGCGTGGCAGGGATCCTTTCTACGGGTATTGTCAGCGGGGGAGAGAGCGGAGTTCTTGCGGGTTGGCGCAGGCGTGCTGCTCACGGCTCCAGCCGGCAGTGCGGGTGCAGCGTCTCTGCGCACAGCCCACCACCGCCATCTTGAGATGAGGGGTCGTGCGCGGCCCTTCTGCACACAGCCCGCTAAGCTGAGGTGTCAGGTGCAGGCACTCGACCCTGGGAACTCCGGTCTGAAGTGCTGGGTGTGTGGATTCTGCATGCGGCCCCCTGTGAGCAAATGAAACCGGACTAAGCCCAAAGGAGAAGAAAAAGGTTAGACTTGACTTTATTGCCCACATTCTATTTTTATTTCCTGGGAATTGTTAATGGGCTTTGCCGGTGACACATCCCTCCTCTGCCTTTTGTCTTACTCCTCATTCTTGAGGGGCGCTGATGGGCGTAGGTTGTTTACTGTAACTGCTTCCTGCTAAGTATGGGTGTTGTCGTAACTCGCGGTGGAGGAGCAGGACTTCTCCCCAGCTACTTTTAGATATGTTTGATGGTCCCAAGGCCTCAGCTCTAACTTTTTGTATCCATGGTGACCACCTTTTTGCCTTTTCTTTTGGAGACAAAGGACACTAGACAATTTAATATACCTGGCCCAAATATTAGCGAGAGAATAATGGTCCTATGTCAAATTTTCCTAAAAATAAAGGTAGCTAGGTCTTTTGCCCGTAGGCAAATGTGACCTGATATCGAGGCTCTTTGCTCTGGCCCGAATATCCCTGATTACACTTTGGTTGTGTTTTGGAAGAGAAGCTTCAGGTCAGAGAGAGGTTCACACTAGTAGTCAAGGGGGTCTCTTGTCCTAGATTGTTTCCCTGGAGGTTAAGGCTCGGGGAGCTCTTCCTTTGAATGCAACGTCCCCACGGATTTGCAACCCCCCTTGCGTCACGGTGTTTTTGGCAAGAAAGTAAATTAATTTTGAAACTGTGCTATTCATTTTACTGTTCCTTTACCACATTAAAAAAATGTTGTTGTAAAGGTATATTTGTTTTTACAAAGGTAGAAAATATTTTATTTAACAGTTTGTTGTCTTGTTTATTGTATCTTTTATATTTGGATGGGCTGGACCTGATTATATAACAGGGCCCTCCCAGCTTTCCTGGATACAATTTTTGGTATAGGATTGAGAGGACATTACAGATGAGTAAGATGAGTATTTTCAGATATTTTCAGATGATTCAGATGAGTATTTTTGTAATCAGGTACAGTATGACTCGATGAGCATAGTGTAGTCAATCTCTACGTTAATCAAGATATAGAATATTTTCATGCTACATAATGAAAAGGGGAGAGAGAATGGAGATCTAACGCATACCATGATGTTTTCTTAAAGTAGTACTGCCACATATATCAAAATGGCTCTCTTTTCCTCATAGTTAGCAAAGCACTGATCTATATATAAAGTGAAAAAAATGATTAAATTTCTAATAAGTTCACATATGTAAGTGACTAGTATGGAGAAAATCATAATATAGTATATTAAAAAGTTATTGTGGGACTTTCTGTTAGGCAATAGAGTGGAAGAACTTTAGAAATAACCCTTTATTTTGTATGTAGAAGTAAGTTGAGACCCAGAGCTTCAGCCAGTGCTCCATGATTAAATAGTGTTGATGCCAGATTCCTAATACAAGGAGCTTTCTGCTATAATCACTCCCAAATGGCTGATCCATCATTAATACAAATGCCCCAAAAGATACTTGATATTACGTACAGATATATTTCTGTTAAACTAATGTAAACTTTCCCCAGTTCCGTATCTCTAGATTCCTGGTTTGTTACATTATTGCTAAATGGTTTAACTGAAATTGACTGACTAGTACTAAGCAAATATTCTGCAAACCTAAGGAAAACTATATATAAAGCGTTAACTGGTAGGTATAGTCTTTTGTTCTTAATTCAAGGATCGTCACTAGACAATGAAGGGACCCTCAAATTAGACATTTTAATTGGGAGACAATATGCAGCAGAAACGTCCATTTAACCCTAAAAATGTTTGCTTTAGATCTTTGATTAGTGTCACATTCCCACAACTCAATATTTCACAAAAACATTAGACTAGATGGTTCTGTATATACTTGGCAGCAGGCTGATTCACTTTTTTACGACATGAACAATCAAAAGGAAGCTTAACATTATTATTATGAAAAATATATTAACAATTAAATTTTAAAGGAAAATATGTTTATATTTTGAAGGTAACATTGCTGTTTCATCCATGCATCAGGACAAAAGTTGATTGTTTGAGGAGCAAAGATTTCAACCTTATATTGAGTTCATTTGGATGGGAGAGGAGAATACGTCTTTTTAAAAAATAGAGATATAACTTACACAGACTGAAGTGCTCAGATCTTAAATATACAGCTTGATTAAATTGTATGTGTTCATTCACTCGTGTAACCACTACCCTAATCAAGATATGAAACATCCTAGACTTCCCTGAAGATTCCCTTGTGTCCCTACCCAGACAGTAATCCCCACCACACACATACCAGTATCCTGATTTTATCACCATATTAGTTTCTTTTTGAACTTCCTGTAAATAGGCTTATACATTATGTACTCTTTTGTGTCTGGCTTATTTCACTCAACATTAAGTTTGTCAGATTCATACATGTTGTGTGTATCAGTAATAAGTTGTTTTTTATTACTGTTCAGGAATTGGTAGGTCAAGGATTATAATTATGTATGGTATTTGTAGGAAAAGACAAATATTTTCCCATATTGGTGATAACAGTAAAAGTTCTATTTGCTCCACACCCTCACACATCCTTTTTTGGTCTTTTTCATTTTAGCTATTCTGGTGGATATGGAGTGGTTTTATCTTGCAGTCCTCTGAAAACTAATATTTTGAGGATCTTTTTATATATTTATTGTCTATTTTGATATTCTTTTTTAGGAAGTATTGTTTAATCTTACCCATTAACAATGGAATGTTCTTTTTCTCATTTAATAGGAATTCTTTGTATGTTCTGGATATGAGCCTGTTGATACATATGTATTGAGGCTATTTTCTCTCAGTTTTAGCTTACCTTTCATTCTCTTGATAATTTATTTTACTGAACAGTTCTTAATTTTAACAAATGTCAATATTTTTATGGCTACTGCATGGATGTATTTTATTTTTATTTATGTAGAGGCTTCGTTGTTTAGCTTTCACATAAGTCTATGACCAATATCTGAGTAATTTTGTATGTGGTATAAAATACAGGTCTAGGTTCTTTTAAAGTTAAATATGTGTAGTCCAGTTGATCCAGTGCCATTATTGAGAAGATTTTCATCTATGAAATTGTAGTTGAGACACATGCAAAGACCAATTACAGACATAGCATTTCCTTTGGAGGAGACTGAACCTGTCAAAAAAAAAAAGAGAGAAAGAAAGAAAAAGAAAGAAAGAAAGAGAAACAGGGACATTCTGAAAAATGTCTCTTTATTTGGTACTAGGGACATTTTGGTTTTGGATTAAGAGATAAATTCTGAAAAATATATATTAATATTCTAAAATAAAAAGTTTATTTAAAGATGTATGCAAATTTCCAGTTTCAACTCTGACATGCAAGGAAATTAGAAGTCATCACTCATAAGAAAAATCATGAAAAATAGTCTGAAAATCAATGACTTATCTTGGGCTTATCAGAGAACTGAGGTTACGGGGCAAACCACCATGCAAAATCTGGAGAGAGAGGCAAATATAAAGAATCAAAGATAAAATAAGTTTTCTGCTTACAGGAGCAGGAGCTGCTGTAGCTACAGACTGGTAGGGACACTTAAATGTCACTTTGATGAATTGTGGGAGGCAGACCTAAACTAGTGTGAGAAGGAGAGACTTCTGAGGTCCATAGTCTTAGAGAGGGTCCCCACACTTTTCCTGGGTTTTACTTACGTTTTATCTCCACATTGACTGAACTTGTCTTCTCTGGTGAGTGCGCTGTTAAAATTATTCAATAAGTTATTAATTCAGATACTATATTTTGCTGTTCCATTGTCCTAAAATGTCCATTAGGATATTTTTTTATAGATTTTAAACTTCTGCAAAAATCATTCAGTTTTCATTCATTTTCTCATTATTTCCCACTAACTTTAATGTGTATATATTTTAACATCTTTCTTGGAGTATAATTGCTTTGCAATGGTGTGTTAGTTTCTGCTTTTAACAAAGTGAATCAGCTATACATATACATATCTCCCCATATCTCCTCCCTCTTGCGTCTCCCTCCCATCCTCCCTACCCCACCCCGCTAGGTGGTCACAAAGCACCGAGCTGATCTCCCTGTGCTATGTGGCTGCTTCCCACTAGCTATCTATTTTACATTTGGTAGTGTATATATGTCCATGCCACTCTCTCACTTCATCCCAGCTTACCCTTCCCTCTCCCCATGTCCTCAAGTCCATTCTCTAGTTCTGCAACTTTATTCTTGTCCTGCCCCTGGGTTCTTCAGAACCACTTTTCTTTTAGATTGCATATATATGTGTTAGCATACGGTATTTGTTTTTCTCTTTCTGACTTTACTCTGTATGACAGTCTCTAGGTCCATCCACCTCACTACAAATAACTCAACTTCGTTTCTTTTTATGGCTGAGTAATATTCCATTGTATATATGTGCCACATCTTCTTTATCCATTCATCTGATTTTATGATGATGGCCATTCTGACTGGTGTGAGGTGATATCTCATTGTAGTTTTGATTTGCATTTCTCTAATGATTAATGTTGTGGAGCATTCTTTCATGTGTTTGTTGGCAATCTGTATATCTTCTTTGGAGAAATGTCTATTTAGATCTTCTGCCTATTTTTGGATTGAGTTGTTTGCTTTTTGATATTGAGCTGCATGAGCTGCTTGTAAATTTTGGAAATTAATCATTTTTCAGTTGCTTGATTTGCAAATATTTTCTCCCATTCTGAGGATTGTTTTTTCATCTTCTTTATGGTTTCCTTTGCTGTGCAAAAGCTTTTGAGTTTCAATCGGTCAGATTGGTTTATTTTTGTTTTTATTTCCATTTCTCTAGGAGGTGGGTCAAAAAGGATCTTGCTGTGATTTATGTCAGAGTGTTCTGCCTATGTTTTCCTCTAAGAGTTTGATAGTGTCTGGCCTTACATTTAGGTCTTTAACCCATTTTGAGTTTATTTTTGTGTATGGTGTTAGGGAGTGTTCTAATTTCATTCTTTTACATGTAGCTGTCCAGTTTTCCCAGCACCACTTATTGAAGAGGCTGTCTTTTCTCCACTGTATATTCTTGCCTCCTTTATCAAAGATAAGGTGACCATATGTGTGTGGGTTTATCTCTGGGCTTTCTATCCTGTTCCATTGATCTATATTTCTGTTTTTGTGCCAGGACCATACTGTCTTGATTACTGTAGCTTTGTAGTATAGTCTGAAGTCAGTAAGCCTGATTCCTCCAGGTCCATTTTTCTTTCTCAAGATTCCTTTGGCTATTGGGGGTCATTTGTGTTTCCATAAAAATTGTGAAATTTTTTGTTCTAGTTCTGTGAAAAATGCCAGTGGTAGTTTGATAGGGATTGCACTGAGTCTGTAGGTTGCTTTGGGTAGTATATTCATTTTCACAATGTTGATTCTTCCAAAGCAAGAACATGATATATCTCTCCATCTGTTTGTATCATCTTTAATTTTGTTAATCAGTGTCTTACAGTTTTCTGCATACAGGTCTTTTGTCTCCTTAGGTAGGTTTATTCCTAGGTATTTTGTTCTTTTTGTTGCGGTGGTAAATGGGAGTGTTTCCTTAATTTCTCTTTCAGATTTTTCATCATTAGTGTATAGGAATGCAAGGATTTCTGTGCATTAATTTTGTATCCTGCTACTTTAGCTTTGTAGTATAGTCTGAAGTCAGGGAACCAGATTACTCCAGCTCCGTTTTTGTTTCTCAAGATGGCTTTGTCTATTCAGGGACGTTTGTGTTTCAATACAAATTGTGAAACATTTTTTCTAGTTCTGTGAAAAATGCAGTGGTAGTCTGATAGGGATTGCATTGAATCTGTAGATTGCTTTGGGTATTAGAGTCACTTTCATAATGTTGATTCTTCCAACCAAGAACATTGTATATGTCTCCATCTATTTGTATCATCTTTAATTTCTTTCATCAGTGTCTTATAAATTTCTGCATACAGGTCTTTTTTCTCCTTAGGTAGGTTTATTCCTAGATATTTTATTCTTTTTGTTGCAATGGTAAATGGGAGTGTTTTCTGAATTTCACTTTCAGATTTTTCATCATTAGTGTATAGGAATGAAAGAGATTTCTGTGCATCAATTTTGTATCCTGCTACTTTAGCAAATTCAGTGATTAACTTTAGTAGTTTTCTGGTAGCATCTTTAGGTTTCTCTGTGTATAGTATCATGTCATCTGCAAACAGTGACAGCTTTACTTCTTTTCTGATTTGGATTCCTTTTATTTCTTTTTCTTCTCTGATTGCTGTGGCTAAAACTTCCAAAACAATGTTGAATAATAGTGGTGAGAGTGGGCAACCTTGTCTTGTTCCTGATCTTAGTAGAAACGGTTTCAGTTTTTTACCATTGAGAACAATGTTGGCTGTTTGTCATATATGGCTTTTATTGTGTTAGGTAAGTCCCTCTATGCCTACTTTCTGGAGGGTTTTTATTATAAAGGGGTGTTGAATTTTGTTGAAAGTTTTTTCTGCATCTATTGAGATGATCATATGGTTTTTCTCCTTCAGTTTGTTAATATGGTGTATCACATTGATTGATTTGCGTATATTGAAGAATCCTTGCATTCCTTGGATAAACCCCACTTGATCATGGTGTATGATCCTTTTAATGTGCTGTTGGATTGTTTGCCAGTGTTTTGTTGAGGATTTTTCATCTATGTTCATCAGTGATATTGGCCTGTAGTTTTCTTTCTTTGTGACATCTTTGTCTGGTTTTGGTTTCAGGGTGATGGTGGCCTTGTAGAATGAGTTTGGGGGTGTCCCTCCCTCTGCTGTATTTTGGAAGAGTCTGAGAAGGATAGGTGTTAGCTGTTCTCTAAATGTTTGATAGAATTGGCCTGTGAAGCCATGTGGTCCTGGGCTTTTGTTTGTTGGAAGATTTTTAGTCACAGTTTCAATTTCAGTGCTTGTGATTGGTCTGTTTATATTTTCTACTTCTTCCTGGTTCATTCTGGGCAGGTTGTGCTTTTCTAAGAATTTGTCCATTTCTTCCAGGTTGTCCATTTCATTGGCATATAGTTCCTTGTAGTAATCTCTCATGATCCTTTGTATTTCTGCAGTATCAGTTGTTGCTTGTCCTTTTTCATTTCTAGTTCTATTGATTTGAGTCTTCTCCCGTTTTTTCTTGATGAGTCTGGCTAACGGTTTATCAATTTTGTTTATCTTCTCAAAGAACCAGCTTTTAGTTTTGTTTTTTTTTTGTGGTATGCGGGCCTCTCACTGTGTGGCCTCTCCCATTGCGGAGCACAGACTCCGGACACGCAGGCTCAGCGGCCATGGCTCACAGGCCTAGCCGCTCCGCGGCATGTGGGATCTTCCCGGACCGGGGCACGAACCCGTGTCCCCTGCATCGGCAGGCGGACTCTCAATCACTGCGCCACCAGGGAAGCCCAGTGTTTAGTTTTATTGATCTTTGCTATTGTTACTTTCATTTTTTTTCATTTATTTCTGATCTGATCTTTATGATTTCTTTCCTTCTGCTAACTTTGGGGTTTTTTGTTCTTCCTCTAATTGCTTTAGGTGTAAGTTTAGGTTGTTTATTTGAAATGTTTCTTATTTCTTAAGGTACGATTGTATTGCTATGAGCTTCCCTTTTAGAACTGCTTTTGCTGCATCCTGTAGGTTTTGGGTTGTCATGTTTTCATTGTCATTTGTTTCTAGGTATTTTTTATTTCCTCTCTGATTTCTTCAGTGATCTCTTGGTTATTAAGTAGTGTATTGTTTAGCCTCCATGTGTTTGTAGTTTTTACTGATTTTTTCCTGTAATTGATATCTAGTCCCATAGCGTTGTGGTCAGAAAAGATACTTGATACGATTTCAATTTTCTTAAATTTACTAAGGCTTGATTTGTGACCCAAGATATGATCTATCCTGGAGAATGTTCCATGAGCACTTGAAAAGAGAGTGTATTGTTGATTTTGGATGGAACATCCTATAAATATCGATTAAGTCCATTTTGTTTAATGTATCATTTAAAGCTTGTGTTTCCTTATTTATTTTCATTTTGGATGATCTGTCTATTGGTGAAAGTGGGGTGTTAAAGTCCCCTACTATGATTGCGTTACTGTCGATTTCCCCTTTTATGGCTGTTAGCATTTGCTTTATGTATTGAGGTGCTCCTCTGTTGGGTGCATAAATATTTACAATTTTTATATCTCTTCTTGGATTGATTCCTTGATCACTATGTAGTGTGCTTTGTCTACTGTAATAGTCTTTATTTTAAACTCTGTTTTGTCTGATATGACAATTGCTACTCCAGCTTTCTTTTGATTTCCATTTGCATGGAATATCTTTTTCCATCCCCTCACTTTCAGTCTGTTTGTGTCCCTAGATCTGAAGTGGGTCTCTTTTATTTTTATTATTATTATTATTTTTTTTGCGGTACGCGGGCCTCTCACTGTTGTGGCCTCTCCCGTTGCAGAGCACAGGCTCCGGACGCGCAGGCTCAGCGGCCATGGCTCACGGGCCTAGCCGCTCCGTGGCATTTGCGATCTTCCCGGACTGGGGCACGAACCCGTATCCCCTGCATTGGCAGGCGGACTCTGAACCACTGCACCACCAGGGAAGCCCAGTGGGTCTCTTTTAGACAGCATATATATGGTTCTTGTTTTTGTATCCATTCAGCCAGTCTGTGTCTTTTGGTTGGAGCATATAATCCATTTACATTTGAGGTAATTATCGATACTTATGTTCGTATTACCATTTTCTTAATTGTTTTGGGTTTGTTACTGTAGGTTCTTTCTGTCTCTTGTGTTTCCTGCCTAGAGAGGTCCCTCTAGTATTTGTTGTAGAGCTGGTTTGGTGGTGCTGAATTCTCTTAAGTTTTGCTTTTATGTAAAGGTTTAATTTCTTTGTCGAATCTGAATGAGATCCTTGCTGGCTAGAGTAATCTTGGTTATAGATTTTTCCCTGTTATCACTTAAAATGTGTCCTGCCACTCCCTACTGGCTTGAAGAGTTTCTGATGAAAGACCAGCTGTTAACCTTATGGGGATTCCCTTGTAAGTTATTTGTTGTTTTTGCCTTGCTGCTTTTAATATTTTGTCTTGTATTTAATTTTTGATAGTTTAATATGTGTCTTGGCGTGTTTCTCCTTGGATTTATCCTGTATGGGACCCTGTTATCACTTAAAATGTGTCCTGCCACTCCCTACTGGCTTGAAAAGTTTCTGATGAAAGACCAGCTGTTAACCTTATGGGGATTCCCTTGTAAGTTATTTGTTGTTTTTGCCTTGCTGCTTTTAATATTTTGTCTTGTATTTAATTTTTGATAGTTTAATATGTGTCTTGGCGTGTTTCTCCTTGGATTTATCCTGTATGGGACTCTCTGTGCTTCCGGGACTTGATTAACTATTTCCTTTCCCATATTAGGGATGTTTTCAACTGTAATCTCTTCAAATATTTTCTCAGTCCCTTTCTTTTTCTCTTCTCCTTCTGGGACCCCCTATAATTCAAATGTTGGTGCGTTTAATGTTGTCCCAGAGGTCTCTGAGACTGTCCTCAATTCTTTTCATTCTTTTGTCTTTATTCTGCTCTGTGGTAGTTATTTCCACTATTTTATCTTCCAGGTCACTTGCCCATTCTTTTGCCTCAGTTATTCTGCTATTGATTCCTTCTAGATAATTTTTAATTTCATTTTTTGTGTTGTTCATCATTGTTTGTTTGCTCTTTAGTTCTTCTAGGTCCTTGTTAAACGTTTCTTGTATTTACTCCGTTCTATTTCCAAGATTTTGGATCATCTTTACTGTCATTATTCTGAATTCCTTTTTAGGTACACTGCCTATTTCCTCTTAATTTGTTTGGTCTGGTGGGTTTTTACCTTGCTCCTTCATGTGCTGTGTGTGTCTCTGTCTTCTCATTTTGCTTAACTTACTGTGTTTGGGGTCTCCTTTTCGCAGGCTGCAGGTTTGTAGTTCCCGTTGTTTTTGGGTGGGTAAGGTTGGTTCAGTGGGTTGTGTAGGCTTCCTGGTGTAGGGAACTGGTGCCTGTGTTCTGATGGATGAGGCTGGATGATGTGTTTCTGGTGGGCAGGTCTGCATCCAGTGGTGTGTTTTGGGGTGTGTGTGACCTTATTATTATTTTAGGCAGCCTTTCTCCTAGTGGGTGCGGTTGTGTTCCTGTCTTGCTAGTTGTTTGGCATGGGGTATCCAGCACTGTAGATTGCTGGTCATTGAGTGGAGCTGGGTCTTGGCATTGAGATAGAGATCTCTGGGAGATTTTTGCCATTTGATATTACGTGGAGCTGGGGGGTCTCTGGTGGTCCAGTGTCCTGAACTCGGCCCTCCCACCTCAGAGGCATAGGCCTGATGCCTGGCCAGAGCACCAAGACCCTGTCATCCACACGGCTCAGAATAAAAGGGAGAAAAAAAGAAAGAAAGAAAAATAAATAAATAAATAGAATAAAATAAAGGTATTAAATTTAAAAAATTATTAAAAGTTAAAAAAATTTTAGAAAGTAATTTTAAAAAAAGAAAAAAAGAAAGAAGAGAGGAACCAAACCAAAAAACAAATCCACCAATGATACCGAGCACTAAAAACTGTACTAAAAAAAAAACCTAAAAAACGGACAGACAGAACCCTAGGACAAATGGTAAAAGCAAAGCTATACAGACAAAATCACATGTAGAAGCATACACATACACACTCACAAAAAGAGAAAAAGGAAAAAATATATATATATCATTGCACCCAAAGTCCACTATCTCAATTTGGGATGATTCTTTGTCTCTTCAGTTATTCCTTAGATGCAGGGTACATCAAGTTGCTTGTGGAGGTTTAATCCGCTGCTCCTGAGGCTCTTGGGAGAGATTTCCCTTTCTCTTCTTTGTTCGCACAGCTCCTGGGGTTCAGCTTTGGATTTGGCCCCGCCTGTGCGTGTAGGTCTCCTGAGGGCGTCTGTTCTTTGCTCAGACAGGACGGGGTTAAAGGAGCATCCATACTGGGAGGCGTATGGATGCGCGGCGAGCCTGCAGCGGCAGAGGCCAGCGTGATGTTGCACCAGCCTGAGGCGTGCTGTGTGTTCTCCTGGGGAAGTTGTCCCTGGATCTTGGGACCCTGGCAGTGGCGGGCTGCACAGGCTCCTGGGAGGTGAGGTGTGGAGAGTGACCTGTGCTTGCACACAGGCTTCTTGGTGGCTGCAGCAGCAGCCTTAGCTTCCCATGCCCGTCTCTGGGGTCCGCGCTGATAGCCGCGGCTCGCGCCCATCTGTGGAGCTCCTTTAAGCTGCGCACTTAATCCCCTCTCCTCATGCACCGCAAAACAAAGAGGCAAGAAAAAGTCTCTTGACTCTTAGGCAGGTCCAGACTTTTCCCCGCACTCCCTCCCGGCTAGCCGTGGTGCACCAGCCCCTTCAGGCTGTGTTCACGCAGCCAACCCCAGTCCTCTCCCTGGGATCTGACCTCCAAAGCCCAAGCCTCAGCTCCCAGCCCCCGCCCGTTCCGGCCGGTGAGCAGACAAGCCTTTCGGGCTGGTGAGTGCTGGTCGGCACCGATCCTCTGTGCAGGAATCTCTCCGCTTTGCCCTCTGCACCCCTGTTGCTGTGCTCTCCTCCCTGGCTCCGAAGCTCCCCGCCCTCCACAGTCTCCGCCCACGAAGGGGCTTCCTAGTGTGTGGAAACCTTTCCTCCTTCACAGCTCCCTCCCACTGGTGCAGGTCCTGTCCCTATTCTTTTGTCTCTGTTTTTTGTTTTTTCTTTTGCCCTACCCAGGTACGTGAGGAGTTTCTTGCCTTTTGGGAGGTCTGAGTTCTTCTGCCAGTGTTCAGTAGGTGTTCTGTAGGAGTTGTTCCACATGTAGATGTATTTCTGATGTATCTGTGGGGAGGAAGGTTGTCTCCACGGTTTACTCTTCCGCCATGTTGAAGGTCTTTCTCCCCCTTTATTATATTAATCACAGTAATTCTGAAGTCTTTTTCTGCAACTTCATTTCCTTAATTATATCTGGGTCTGGACCTATTGAGTATTTTACATCTCGAATATAAGTGACTACCTGTTGTTTCTGTTGTTGTTTTTGCTTGTTTAGTAATTTTTAATTTTATGTTAAACAGTGTGAAATCTTGTATATGGGAGTTCTTGATTATATTATACTCTTCTAGAGTTTGTCATATTTTGCTCTGGCAAGCAGTAAATTACCAGCACCTACTTTTGAATGACTTAATTTAAGGACATGTAGCCCTGATCTATGCTGGTTATACTCTTACTCCTAGTTTTTTGTCCTCACTTGTAAGGCTGACCTTCCTAGACTAAAAGCCCTGTTTGTGACGGACTTTCTGTTCTAGTGGGCCCAAAATCCAGTCTGTGCAGCTTCTAAAATCTCTACTTAACCTTTCAGTATCCCAACAGCTATTCTCTGATATATCTCCCAGTGCTTCATAATAAACATGCAAACCTTATGTATTGGCCAACGACCAGAGGTGAATTTTTTTATTTAATAAATTTATTTATTTATTTTTGGCTGCATTGGGTCTTCGTTGCTGTGCACGGGCTTTATCTACTTGTGGTGAGCGGGGCTACTCTTCGTTGTGGTGCGTGGGCTTCTCATTGTGCTGTCTTCTCTTGCTGTGGAGCATAGGCTCTAGGCACGCAGGCTTCAGTAGTTGTGGCACACTGGCTCTGTAGTTGTGGCTTGCGGGCTCTAGAGTGTAGGCTCAGTAGTCGTGGTGCACGGGCTTAGTTGCTCCACGGCATGTGGTATCTTCCTGGACCAGGGCTGAAACCCGTGTCGCCTGCATTGGCAGGTGGATTCTTAACCACTCTGCCACCAGGGAAGTCCCAGAGGGAAATTTTAATGCATATTTTTGGCCTCCTTTTGTTGGCCTCTTTCTCTTTAGTATTCTGATCCTCAAATCCCAACTGACTGTGTAACCCTGAACTCTGATCTTTGTTTTCTTCACCCAGTGAGACTGTACTCTCTGATTGGGCTCTATTTTCTTGGCTAACAACAGTTTGCAAAATGCCTCAGTGAGAAAACCAGTGAGTGCAGGGCTCACCTCATCTTCCTCACTTCTCTCAAGGATCATAGATAGCCCTGGGTGGTAGCTTTTCGGTGCCTAAAAATTGTTGTTTTTTAAATTTAGAATTTTTTCCAGTTTTTATTGTATTCACAATGGGAGTTCAAATCTGTTCCTAGCTACTCCACGGTAGCCAAAACCAGTCATTAAAATTTAAAAACGAATCTCTTACAAGAGAAAACATATTTTTATTTTAATATGTATTTTCAATCAGATAATATAACATTTTAGCTATTTTTGAAATTTTGTATTTTAGTCTACAACCTTTTTCTCCCTAAAGACTGTAAGATGTAATGGAATAGAGAACAAGAACTCAAATATTAAATGATAATGCAGAATGTCTGTTTCCTCTGAAATAAAAAATAATTTTAAGAAAATGTCATTTTAAAACTAGGTCTTCTTGGGACTTCCCTGGTAGTCCAGTGGTTAAGACTCCATGCTTCCAATGCAGGGGGCGCGGGTTTGATCACTGTTTGGGGAACTAAGATCCCACTTGCCGGGTGGCATGGCCAAAAAGAAGAAAAAAAAAACCAAACCAAAAAAACTAGGTCTTCTTATAAAAGATTAATTCTGTGTGGTGAGTAGTTGGCCCCAAACCACCAAAGTCCTTGAGAAGATAAATGACTGTTTGAGGTAGTCACGGGCCTAGGAGGAAAAAAAAGTGATACATTCAAATTGGGTATTTTGAGGAGTGTTTAATAAAATGATTGTTTTTTAAAACTATGTGGACAAAGAATAGGGAAACCACAAGAAGCAGTACTGTACCTTGAGACTAGTGAATCATGGCACTAATACCACCCTTAGAACAGGAGCAAAAAGACAGAAAGGTCTGTTTTGAGAGGAATTCCTTTACAGGAGCGGAGATCTTTAGTCAAGGGGCTTGCCAACCCATTTCACCCCACAGGAAGGAAGTCGAAGAAAAAACACATTCAGACTTCATTTTCCTCCTTTCCTCTAACCTCCTTCTGGGGCTTACCCAATTGAATAGAATGTCAGAGGACAAGGGAACTTGTTAATGTAATCCACACTAGTTCAGTCTTCCAGAATACAGAGTAGGGTGGAGGTAATAAATAAGGAGTAATCTCTAGTTGGGCAAACAAAGACTGTCCAGCACACCAATGACAGTTTTTTTTCCCTTAATAATAATTTCAGCTTGGACTTATTTTTTTCTCAAATGAGATAATAAACTTAAAACACAGAGGAGTAATATTTGTTACACCTCAGTTAAGTAATTAAAGTGAAGTTTAATTTGGGAATATATTAATTATTTAAGAATTTATTAATTACTCACTGAACTAAACCATTTTATAAATTGAAAATGAGAATTACTATTTGCCCTATCTTGACTTTCTAGCTGATTCAAAGGCAAAGTTGTGAAGAAAGTTAAATCTGCCTTCTCCTTACTTTTGAACTCTTTCCACTTTTCCCTTTTATTAGAATCTCAGAGGTTTGAGGCCTGAGCACAGTGGGTCTCTTCCATTATAATCTACTCAGAGTCTTAATACCTCAGGAGAAAACTTCCTATCCTGTGAGGTCACTTAAAATACAGAGTTACTTTCACAATACAAGTAATCTATACAGAATATTTTGTATTTAAGAAAAAGCTTTCACAGGAGGACAAATCCTTAGAGCCAAGGAACCCTCTTTAGTGGAGATTAAATTGTTCTCCAAAGTGATGATAATTTGAGTGTTGAGACATCGTATTAAAAAATAAATCACTCAGTGATTCTTCTAATTATGTGAAAAGTTGCAGTTTTTTTTGTAGCTTTTAAGACTTCTCAAACAGTTTTTGATTTCCCCCTTTAAATAAGGAGAGAGCATTCCACAAGTTCAGAATCATCAGGGTCATAGCCATTACCAAATGGAATCTATTAATTAATAAAGTTGTTTTGTTTTCCTTGTATTAATTTCTTTACAATTATAGTCTATTAAGAGCAAATGCTACCTGTTTAAAATGTATTGAACTGATACCTTTTCTTATATAGATTTAAGTAAAATAAATCACTTTAAAGAAAATTATTAAGTTAATAATAGTATAGGCAGAATGAATATATATGGCAAACCTTTTCAAGGTGATAATGAATGACTAAGGTTTCAGGAAAATGGGCAAGGTCTTCATTTTTGTTCTCTCTTGAAGTCTCTAGTCTTTGAACAAAGTGTGGTACATAGTAGATAATCAAAAAATATTTGAGTGACTGAATCTTTAATTGGAATTTAAGACAGAGTACCAAGTAGGAGTGTCCTTGGAGAGACATTCTTAAGCTATATCATATAGGCCAATCCATATTTTGTCTACCCAAGAGACTGATCCTACTGTTAAGAATGTATTGCTTATCTTCAAAATGTGTCTCATTATATAATTAAATTTTTTTTGAAATATAGCAAATTTGAAATTTGAGCTACTGCTGAGAACTTTTGAATACTCCTTAAAGCTTAACAAGTAATGTCTTAACTGACTAGGTATATATCAGAGTAACAAAATATGAATTTCTTTATGTTAAAAAATAATGTTCTTAAATTATTTTATGTCCTTATAAATTATTTTGATCATTTGATTATTTATAAGGTAAATCACTACGTTTCCATTACAGCTAAAATTTTATTACTACACCACAAAAATTAGCCTGTTGACTACAAAATTTAATTTTATTTCTTGTCATAAAATGATATGAAAGTTAACTGCATGAGAGATGCTTGTTTGATCTTTAATTAGGCATAAAAACATCTTAAAATGAGGAAGACAGAAGCCGTTATAGGTCATTAAAGAGCAATGAATTTTCAGGGCTTTATGTAAATTTATCTATTAAAGAATTTTTTTAAAAAGAAGAAAACAAATGGTAAAAATATAGCCTATATTGTAAATATGTACTTTACTGAGGATGCTATCAATGGAAGGATGGTTAAAACAGTTCTGTCTTTCCTTTTATTCCATTTGATACAGCTAACATTTCATGAGCTAACAGCTAACATTTGATGAGTTGAACTCTCTGTAGTAAATGATATTAAATATGAGATCTTTCTTGCAACATTAATGAGAAATTAACTTTTTTTTTTTTTTTTTTTTTTTTGCGGTACGCGGGCCTGTCACTGTTGTGGCCTCTCCCGTTGTGGAGCACAGGCTCCGGCGCACAGGCTCAGCGGCCATGGCTCACGGGCCCAGCCGCTCCGCGGCATGTTAGCCGCTCCGCGGCATGTGGGACCTTCCTGGACCGGGGCACGAACCCGTGTCCCCTGCAACGGCAGGCGGACTCCCAACCACTGCGCCACCAGGGAAGCCCGAGAAATTAACTTTTGATTGTGTTAGGCTACTTAGATTTTACTGTGGTTCCTTCCTACAGCATTGCTAAGTATATTTTGGCTAATATAGTATATGTAATATAATCTAACATATTATAATAGTTTTAGTAAAAGGCTTGACCCAAAAGAAACCTCATATCCATTAACATTCACTTCCAATTCTAACCTCCCCTTGGCCCCTGGCAACCACAACCTTCTGGCTCTATGGATTTGCTTATTCTCGACATTTCACATAAATAGAATTATACAATATGTGTCTGTCTGCAAATGACTTATTTCACTAAGATTAGTGTTTTCAAGGTTCGTTTGTGTTGTACTTCATTCCTCTTAAAGCTGAATAATATTCCATTTTATGCATATATTACATTTTGTCTATCCATTTATTAATTGATGGACATTCGGGTTTCTAGCTTTTGACTATTATGAATAATGCTGCTGTGAACATCTGTGTACAGTTTTTTGTGAATATATATTTTCAGTTCTTTTGCATCTTTACTGAAAAGCGGGATAGCTGGGTAATATAACTCTAGGTTTAATTTTTTGAAAAAATGAAACTGTTTCCAAAGTATCTGCACCATTTTTCATCCCCACCAGCAATGAATGAAAATTCCTATATTTCCACATTATCGCTGACACTTGTTATTGTCCATCCTCTTGATTACAGACATCTCAGTGGGTGTAAAGTGGTGTCTCCTTGTGGTTTTGATTTGCATTTTCAGAATAACTAATGATATTGATCATCATTTCATGTGCTTCTTGGCTGTTTTTGTATCATCTTTGGAAAAGTATCTCTTCCAATCTTATGTCCATGTTTTAATTGGGTCATTTATCTTATAATTGTTGAGTTGTAAGGGTTCTTTATATATTTTGGATACTAGTCCCTTATCAGATATATGCTATACAAATATTCACTCCCTACAATTGAATTTTGATTATAGAAAAACCATTAAAAAAATAGTGTGGGTGATGACTCGGGAGAGATGAGGAAGGAAGAGGAAGAACAATTATGACGTTACTGGGGTAATTCAAGAGAGGAATCATGAGGCAGTAGTGCTATAGAAATGGAGAGGAAATAGGGGAAAGTTAAAGAGTTATTTTCTATACGATTTGATAATAACATAAAATAGGTAAAAGAGCTGGGCTTTGCTGTGAGACAGTCTAAGTTGTAATCCTTGCTTCTCCTCTTCTAGCTGTAAAATCATGGTGCTTATGGTATCTGGGGAACATAAGTTGTACACACAATTTTTAGTTAAAAAATAGCCCTTAAATATTATTTTTTCATTCAGATTTGTTCAAATAGTGACGTTTTGGGGACATTTTAGAAGAAAAAATTTCTGGAGGACCTACGAGCAAATTTTAATGAAAGTTATGTTAACGGGAATTTTGGAAGAAAAATCGTGTGTTGCACCTATGTTCCCCTCTGACTAGTTGTGTAATCTCGGGCAAGTTAATTAAGCATCTTTGGAAATCAGTTCTCTCCTCTGTGAAACTGGATAATATTTCTCCCATACGGAGTTAGAAAAAAGAAAATGTGGTTAATAGCATGATTTTTGAATTCAAACTACCTGCATTCAAGTTATGCCAGCTATGATCTGTGTTAACTTTAGGAAATTATATAACTCACTGTGCTTCGGTATCACCTGGGAAAAATGGAGATAATATTTAACATCAAAATGATGTTATGAAGATTGAACTAGTACAAATTAAACTCTTAGTGTGGTATCTGATAAATATAATTTCCTAATAAATATGAGCTGTTATTGTAAATGTTACATAAAATAATTTAAGTGGCATACTGATTTTAGAGCCTGGATATAAAGGGTAATCAATACATGCTTGGTGCTATCATTATAATAACCATTATTACTAAATGTCAGAGAAAGAAAAAAATTGAGAAGTTGGGGATGAACACAGTTTCTAGTTTGATAAGGATCATGCTACCATTCATCATTCAAGAAAAGTAGCAAGCCAGATGGAAAATAGATATTACTTGAGGATATTAAGTCAGATAACTTGTAAAATGTCCAGTAGATAACTGATCGTGTTCATTTGAGCACTGGTTAAAGGTAGGACTTGAAGACTGCTTAAGATTTTTCCAGACTGAAAGAGTTTGTCGTTCTAGGCTTTAGCTGGAGAGAGGGCTGATGTAATGAGAAAATACAGTATGTATAGATCCTTGGTTCACTTGGAGGAAGTAGAGGATGGGAGGAGAGAAGCACAAAAAAGGAGCTCAAGGTAAATTGACCATAAAAGTGATGTGAGAAAGTAGGAAAAAAGATATTTTGTTTGTAAAGGAAAAACTTCAGTCATCCATCTTGGATTTATAAGTGAAGGAGTCTGTGTCTAAGGGAGTTAAGTGCAGTAATTATAAGTTATGAATTCAAAAGCAATTATTGGCTTTATAACTTTTCTAGATTTTTGTTGTAGGGAAGAGAAATATACCTACAGTAATTACATCAGTCAGGGTCCTGGTAAGACACACATGTGGGTTCAACTTGGCCATGAAGGAGAGTTTAGTAAAATGACTCTTTACGATGAGGAGAGCATGGTTTAGAAAAATCAAGGGGTGATACTCTATGTCCGTGCAACTAACAATCAGAGTGACGTTACTGGACCTAGGTTGAAAGAGGCCAGGGGAGGTAGCAATGATCAGATCCTGGAGAAGGAAGTTTATAGAGCAGGGCGGTGTGTCAGCAGACCACAAACAACCAGAGGTGATGTCACATGAAATATGAAAGAATGAATATCTTTACGTGACTCTCCCTACTTGCTCTCATCTCCTGGCTTTGTCTCATTGACTGAAGCCTAAGCCTGTGGGCAAGGGAATCATTGATGCCTCCTGGGTTCAGCACCTTGGGGCACAGAACAGGGTGGAAAAAGATGGAGAAGGTATCTGCAGAGACACGCAAAAGGTAGTTAGCATAACAGTGGAAGCAAAACATAAGTGAATATCTAAAAAAAATTACTGCATCACACAGGAGAAAATTAGTTAAATGTGTTAAAATAAAATATAAAATAGTGGTTTAAATGAGGTTTCATCTTAGGCTTAGTTTACTTTATCATACATCTCTGACCTGTCCCACAAAAATAAATTCATGGGAAGGTTAAATCAGAAATATGAAAATTACTTGAGAAAAAAATTAAACTTCTTAATGGCTACATAATGAGCCAACAGACTTTAAAATGTTGCTGCATAATAACCAACTTGCTGTGATTGTCTAAGCCCTGTGGGGTTCAATATGAGTGCTATGAAGTGGAATGAAAGGATATGGTGAAACAGAGTTCCTCAACTGATTTTAATAACCTTTGAAATTAGAAATAGATGTTCTCTAACAAACAGCTTAAACTTCTCACTTTTCAATTAAAAACTTCTTACGCTGTAGCTTTTCAAACAAGTTCTGGTATTAAAGGAAAGTGGATTTGTATATACAGCTTTATCTCATTTTAGTTGTACATTATCCATAACCCATTTTCTAATTTAAAAAATCATAATTCCATAATAATAATGATACTGAAAAGTAATAAGGATAACAATTAAATTTCTTTAAATTTCATTTGAATTTAGAAACTTATTTTTTTCTCAGTATCTTAAAATTCTTTATATCAATCTAGTGTCACAGTTGTGAGTTTTTTCCTTACCTGTGTGATAACTGATTGTGCATGGCTTATTGTCCATTCACAGTTACCACTGGAGATGATGAAGAGACATCCATCAGAACCATCTTAAGTTTCAGACATATTGTTCCCTGCCTCTATTACTAGCTGCAACCTTATCTCTTTATGATAATCAGGTCTCATTACTCTTCCCAGTATAGTAACTTTCTCTTTGCCTCCTTGTCATTTGGTACCAAAATGTCCAGGTGGCAACCACAGCTGTAGGTTTAGTAACAAACACTTGCTGTGTCCCTTGATAGAAGCATTCCATCCCATACCCCTTCCCAAACCAGTGCCTCTAATCCAGTGGAGCCTAAAGCTGTGGGAGAGTTGAGCAAACATTCCCCAAGTGGTTTAGTAGGAGTGATGATGAGAGAGTCTACCCCTATTCCCATACCTTGGATCCAACCCTATATATTCTAGCTTTTGAGAAAATATCACCATATAATGGCTTTTGGTTTAAAGTATATACTGAATCTTGAAGAATAGCATCCCAATCCCCAACCTCTCAGAATATCATCCTCAGACTGAAGACTCAGCTGGGCATTTAAGAGGCCATTAAAAATTTTATTAGCTTGGGAGCTTTTGGGTGATAAAGTATATAGTAGGACGAGAGGGGTCCATGGTCATATGCTCTCTGCTGTACCTCCTATGCCATAAAAAGGGTCCTCAGCATCAATTACAGCTCAACCCTGTATCTCACAGTCCTTGAAGAACCTGTTTTCCACTTCCTTCCATGTGCAGCTATATGGATACATATCATGGATCCCTCTGGGGCAGACTGGGGGAATACCTGCTATACCTGCTGTGGTGTTACATACAGGGTCCTTCCTTAATGGTACCCACCGTCCCTTTCAATTGGGAGTCAGAAGTGGCTTAGGTCTAAAAACTGAGTAACAGATCAATAATTTTTCCACCATTGCAGCTGACATCAGCCTTCCTGACACATGCTTTTGGTATTTTGGGGTTATATAAGTCAAGAAGTGCTATTACTGGCTGCTCCTCAGTCTTGCTCCTAGAACTACCATGATACATAAGCCCTTCTTCTAATCATCAGCATGTGCATCTCTTTGCCAGAAGAATTTTTCTGGCTTCTCCACTTTGCCCATGCATATTGGAATGCAAGGGAACTAGTGCCCGCCTCTCATCCCCCCATAACATTCTTCAAACAATGACTAGTGGGAATTTGTAGATAAATACCACTGCCCCCTCAGGTTTTCATTGAATAAGTTTGAACTGTGAGACTACGCTGAGTTAGATCAGTCTCCAGGTGACCACAGTAGTAAATTTTCTTAGTCGACTTTCCTTCTCTTGTCTCATTTTTCCACTACCCTACGTGTGCTACCTGGGCTCACCTTCCAATACACTACTTGCACTCAAATCCTTGTTTTAGGGTCTAATTGGGGTTGGGGGGGAGTGAAATTAAATGCCAACAGGGTGCCATTTCTGGTGGCAAATAGAATGTGATAGTGCCTAGGATGCTGTAGTATCACTAAGACCTTCACCTGTGGTGAATTGGGATGACATTCAGGTGGAAAGTGATACATGGGCTTATATAATATTACTAGCCCTTGTGAGATATGGGGTATGATATAAAGATTGTGGAGTTTGTTGGTTGGTTTAAATTGCCATCAAGGTATGGAAAGAAGAAAATAACAGCTTTAGGTCATCCAATTCTTAAATCAGTGCATAGTGGAACAGCTCAGAAGTATTTGAAGAGACCTTCACCTCCTGTAAATCTACTGTATGACATTTCTTTCCATCTTGGCACTGAAAAAGTTCTAAAAAATACCAGTGGATAACCACACTAAAACATAAAAGTTGTGATGATGATAAGCATAAGCCAAAATAATGTGAAACAAAAGATCACATGTCAGTAAATATGGCTAGGATAACACTTTTAACTCTGTATCACCCATTATGAAGATATAAAATAATCATTTTCTCTCCAAATATAGACTCAACTTTACACACATGAAAATTTTTGTAGCTTCCCTTTGCAATTGTCCACTCTTGGGTAATTCAGAACCTAGAAACCGCATTTAGTTTTTCTGATTGATAGATGACATTTTGTATCTAAAAATTGTTGGAATTTAAACAATGTTCCCTCCAAGAAATATTTCCAAGTTACCGTGAGAGCACAATTCTTATAAAGTGACCTGTAATTTGGCCTCAGAGCCTTTGCAACAATAATCCTACACGCTTGTTAAATTTCAGTATGATGAAAACTATAAGCCAACAGTTTGCACAGGGTAACTGAGAATACTGCATCTTTTTAAAATCTGTAACAGCGTTTGAATGAGTAAAAGTTAACATTGGAATCACATACTTTTTCTTGTAAAAATTACAGCTAGTTTTTATGTTTCATAATATGTTTTCTAAAAAAGAATGTGATACTCTAAAGATAAGCATCGATTTATCATAATAACCGAGTGTTTATTTAAAAGTGTTAATTTCTCCATCTGTTTATGTCATCATTGATTTCTTTCATCAGTGTTTTACAGTTTTCTGAGTACAAGTTTTTCGCCTCCTTAGGCAGGTTTCTTCTTAGGTATTGTATTCTTTTTGTTGCAGTGGTAAATGGGAGTGTTTCCTTAATATCTCTTTCTGATTTTTCATTGTTGGTGTATAGGAATGCCAGAGATTTCAGTGTATTAATTTTGTAGCCTGAAACCTTGATTAGTTCTAGTACTTTTCTGGTGGCATCTTTAGGATAGTATCATGTCATTGGCAAATAGTGACAGTTTTACTTCTTTTCCAATTTGTATTCCTTACATTTCTTTTTATTCTCTGCCGTGGCTAGGACTTTCAAAACTATGCTGAATAAGAGTGGCGAGTGGAGTGAGAGTGGACATCCTTGTCTTGTTCCTGATCTTAGTGGAAATGCTTTCAGTTTTTCACCATTGAGTATGATGCTTGCTGTGGGTTTGTCATATATGGCCTTTATTATGTTGAGGTGGGTTCCCTCTATGCCCATTTTCTGGAGAGTTTTTATCATAAATGGGTGTTGAATTTTGTCAAAAGCTGGACTTGAGGACATGGGGTGGGAGGGCGAAGCTGGGGTGAAGTGAGAGTAGCATCGACATATATACACTACCGAATGTAAAATAGTTTGCTGGTGGGAAGCAGCAGCGTAGCACAGGAAGATCTGCTTGCTGCTTTGCAGTGACGTAGAGGGGTGGGATAGGGAGGATGGGAGGGAGGCTCTGGAGGGAGGGGATATGGGGACATGTGTATGCATATGGCTGATTTGTTTTGTTGTGCAACAGAAACTAACACAGTATTGTGAAGAAATTATACTGCAGTAAAGATCTATTTTTAAAAAAGTGTTAATTTTTAAAATCTTGTGTCAATCTATAGTTTAAGTAGAACTAAAATGCTCTTCTGTTGATTCCTTCATGAATCCACCTGACATTTTCTGATCACCCCCTATACACCAGCATGATGATTGGTGCTAGGAGCTTATAATAGAGTATGACATCAGAGACAGTTAAAATATGCACAAGGCTCTAGGAGTGCAGATACTCAAGCTGCCTGAAGGAGCCAGGAAATTACTATTAAGGAAATAAAGCTTGAGCCCAAACTAAAAGTGTTAATAAAAGTTGGTCAGTGGTTTTTCAGTAATTCAACTGCAAGTAGTTCAGCCTGGGAGGATAGAGGAAAGAGAGATAAACCTGGAGAGGAAAGAGGACACCCTGGCTGTTTGGACAAGATCTAGAGGATGGCATACTGTGTCAGGGTGCCTGGGCTATTGGAGAGTCTTCATTATTCTCTTTTTCTTGTTGACATACCCTGTACAGTCCTTCCTGCTATGTCAGGAGTCTGGGCATTAGCCTTCCATCAGTTTCTAGGGCTTACTTGAAGATGTTTCCTTTCTCCTACATTTGGATATTGAGACATAGGTGAAATGGCTTCTGCAAATTCTTGACTTTGATAACAATGATGTTCCTATAATAACTGGCCTGAGAAATTCTTTCCTAACACTCTGTTTTTCAAGCTACTTGTTAATAAAACCTAACTTCTCTTCTACCCATGCCATGATTTTGCCAACATTTTTTTCCCTCAAATGAAAATAGGTGAGAAATATATCATGTGTGATAGACAAATTGTTCCTTTTGGTTTTATTCTCTTTTGAGTGTTTTAATAAATATATGCATTAACTCCATTGTTTTGATTTACCTTAGAATTTTTATGTAATGAGCATTTTACTCAAGTTGCTTTTAAAAATGATGTTGAAAGATTAGGTTTTATCTTTTCCTCTTCCCTTCCATGCATAATTATAAATGTGTACTCATCATTTCCTCAGCTCACAGTGATATTTAATTTATATTTATATACGGTTTTCTATATTTATGAATTAAATGTAATTTCAAAGAAACTTATCCATCTATAATAATAATCAGTGGTAACAAAAAGTGAAAATATAGCTATTGATATATTTTAAAACTGAGTGATAGATTACGACTTTTACACGAAGATGCTGCTTTGAAATGTAAAACTTAGGTGATTGGCAAAATGTGAGAAAGCTTTCAAAACAAATTAAAAAATAAAACAAAAATGTCAGTGAAAGCTCTTTTCAAATTAGAAAGCAAAGTGCAGATTAAAACAAAAAAAGTCTGAAGTTTCTGAAAAATTTACTAGGACTTTGAAACCTAACTCATCAGATGGGACTTAAAAATACAGAACTTTGTATTAGAAATAGAATTTTTTTTTCCTGTAAATGGAAGGAACATCTGGGCAGACTCAGACGAAAACAGAATGCCACAATCAGCTTATAATACAAGCCAATTCAAATGGAAAGAGACGATTCTCAAAAAAGAAAACCCATTTTGAGAATAAAGGAACATACTCAAAACCTACAATTTATTCTTAATGATGCTTCATTTTTCATTTGCTTTATAACAGCCTTCCACCCAAGGGGCAAAGATTGACAGACTACTCCTTAGTCCCTTAATTTTAGCTGTCCCCTTAACTATGACTCTGGGGCTGGAATGCACAAACAGGACAATAAATCAAAGGAACAAAGAACCTTTAAAACCATAAGGCAGAGGGGAGAAGGAAAGTATGCTGAAAATTTCCCTTCACATGCATCCTTAATAATTGATAAAAAATATCTAGTTTGCTGAGTCCAGTTATACATTTTTCAAGACAGATACATTTGTTCGTTGTTTTCCCTGTCTAACTTTCAGCAACACAGAGAGTGCTGTTTCACATTTCCTCTTTGATGTTTTACTCTATCAAGTTATATAAAATTAGAATAAATTGGGTTTGCTTTTAGAAATACTCATACTTGCCATGTCTTCAGCACTTTCAAGACATACAATGTATATCTTTGTTGGTTTGAAGCAAACCTTCATTTAAATGTCATCTTTAAAAAAGAAATACACTGATGCTTTCCTCGAATTTAGGGTTTCTCTTTAGATAAATCTAACACTTCTGAGACAAGCTTAATTTGCCAACTCCAAAACATGAACACCAGTGCTTTTTAGCCTATTGAATTGTGAGAGACCAGATCTCATTAGATTTTTTTTTCTGATTTACATGTTTTATACTTCAGTAGTTGAACTATGTTTTATATGTGCTGAAATATGATAGTTAATTTCCTTTACATAGGTAATAAAATATCCTTGACCTAATAACTAGATGCATGCATATCAAGGCAAACAGTTGTCATCCTAGTGTTCATTACTATTGTATTTCTGTCATTATAGCATGGTTAAAAGCATAGTTAGGTCAGGTGGAAAGCTCAAGAATGAGCTCTGGATGGTTTTGGTCTTGGGAAGCTCGAGAATGGTTAGCAGTGCTTTGGAGTGGCCAAACTGACCTAGTTATTTATCATCTCAAGAACCTTGGCAAGACTATGACAGGTTAGGATTAGTAAAATGATCATTGGACAGAACTGAGGAGTTGGTTAAGATTTCCTGCTACTAACTCAAAATAGGGGTGTTGAGAACGAGGAAAGATGCTCTGGAAATGATATACACATGCTTCAATTCCATTGAACTTTGCACGGAAACTAAAAATGAGCCTGGACTATGGCAGTGCCCATTCTCAGGCTTATTAAATTTAGGTGGTCAGGGAATATTTGTAAAATATAGATGGGGTGAAGAAGTTTTGTATTAATGCAGTAGTTTTTGTGTACAGTATGTAATTAGTTTCCTTAATTTAAAAAATTCTGTTCTTCCTTCTTTTTTTTTTTTTTTGCGGTACGCGGGCCTCACAGTGTTGTGGCCTCTCCCGTTGTGGAGCACAGGCTCTGGACGCGCAGGCTCAGCGGCCATGGGTCACAGACGTAGCCGCTCCGCGGCATGTGGGATCTTCCCGGACCAGGGCACGAACCCGTGTCCCCTGCATCGGCAGGCGGATTCTCAACCACTGCACCACCAGGGAAGCCCTGTTCTTCTTTCTTAAATTTAGAAGTTAACTCACAATCTTTCTACCTTATGTATGTCGTTAGTATTGTAGTAGTTGCATGTAAATAAGTAATAAGATATATAGAAAAGTAGCAAAGCATTTTTATGATTATCATCCATCTTTTATGTCAGAAGAAAAAAATTGTTAGCTCATAAATTCACTTTTCGGCAGTCTTTATTTTTTCCTTTTCTGAAAGCTTTAGATCACATTATGCCAAATCTCTCAACTTCTTTTTCCTTTCTTGTAATCACATTCTCCATCTTCTTTCAACAATTCCCATTCTGTTAGCAGATGTGCTACATCTAAAGAGAATTGCTCTGCCTGTCTTACTTACAGTGGAAAAGGATTTGCTTATTTATCTTTAACATTCTTGAAGCAATTTCACATAAAACACTCAGTGATGATGGGCATGGCAATATTCAGGTGATGCAAAAATGATTTGTTTTTCCTGGTTCATTTGGGAATGGTCATAATTCTGAAGAATGCGATTCAGACTTTCAGAAAAAAACACCCTTTGTGTTTTTGTGTCTTTCATATATCAAGAATAAATGCCACCTTCACAAAGAAGTAAAATGTTAACTCTCTTAAAATGCAAGTGTTATGATAACACAGGGAGACAAGGGGGGACTAAATACCCTGACATCTCCCTCCTCTTGAACTTAGATCTGCTGCTGATGACTCCCCTTGTCCTGGCTCCATCAGAAACTATAGGGCAGGGAGCCTAGGTGGGACACTGTAAAGATCAAATGCAGGTCACAAAGTCAGGCAGAGATGGATTAAACAGCAGATTAGACAAAACTTAAAAGATAATTAGTGATTTAGAGGTAGGTCTGAGGAAATTACTGAGTAGCATAGAGAAACAAGGATTTGGAAAATAGGAAGGATTAGTTAAATGACATGAAGATTGGAATGGAAAAGTGTTTTATATTCCTAATGGGTGTCCTAGAGGAAAGAATACAAATAATGGGGGTGTGTGTGGAAATATTAAAGGAGAAGATAATAAAAATAATCATTATTCAATAACAATAGAAAACACATACATAGTATCTACTATGTGCAGGGTATTATTGTTCACAGCACTTGACTTTCATTAAGTTAATCGTTGTAACAACCTTATGAGTAGGTATAGGATGAAACCGTAGCTACAAGAAACAATAATTATTGAGCAGTATAAATTAAAAATAAACTGACATTCAGATACCTTGTAGTCAAACTACAGAACAAATAAAAAGAGAATTGCTCTCTGGAAAAGAACCAGAATAAAAGAGTAATAACAATTAGGTTGATAACAAAAATTTTAAGAACAGTGAAATAATAGCTTCAATGTATAGAAAGAAAATAACTATAAAGCTAGAATTAAGTATCCAGCAAAACTGTTTTCATGTATGAGGGAATCATAATAATACTTTAAGATTAAAAACAGAATATTTACCATCAATAGAAATTCACTATAGGAACTTCAGAATGAATGTACTTTTGGAGGAAAAAATTGATTCCAAAAAGAAGGTTAAGCAGCAAGAAAGAATGGAAAGCAAATTGGTAAACATTTAACTAAATTTAATCAAATGTTGTCTTTATGAAGTGATAGTAATAATTTCTAAATTAGAGTATAAAAGAAGATAAAATTAAACAATAGCATGTAGCTTGGAAGGAGGTTGACAGGAATCAAGCTGTTGAAAAAGTTATATTTTTTGAAATAAGAGTGAAGAGTGACATATTCTGTTCATCAGTTGAGAATCTCGAAGACAATAATCATAAAGATTAAAATATAATATATATTATTCCCAAGCCAGTTAAAGAGAAAAGATGTACCAAGAACCAAACAAATATAGCATTTCAATCAATGCAAGAGAAAGCATGAATGGTGAAAAAATAGCAAAAGTGGAACTAGCAAAACCCAAAATGCTAGATACAAGTCAAAATATTTATAATTCACGATACACTTAATTCTTTCCAGCTGAAAGGCAGAATGACTGGTTGTATTAAAAAAAAAAATCAGCCTTACATTGAATTCCAGAAGCACACATAAAACCTAATAAGGAGACAGAAACATTGAAGGTACAGTAGAAAAAGATTAGTCCGGAAAATATTTTTTTTTCAGGAAAAATTTTTAAAAAGATGGGGTAGCTTTCAAAATAATTTTTATTTATTTATTTATTTATTTATTTATTTTTGCGGTACGCGGGCCTCTCGCTGTTGCGGCCTCTCCCTTTGCGGAGCACAGGCTCCGGACGCGCAGGCTCAGCGGCCATGGCTCACAGGCCCAGCCGCTCCGCGGCACGTGGGATCTTCCCGGACCGGGGCACGAACCCGTGTGCCCTGCATCAGCAGGCGGATTCTCAACCACTGCGCCACCAGGGAAGCCCCAAAATAATTTTTAAGTAACCTTCAATAACTGTTAAGCAAAAAGCATTATTAGGGATAAAGAAGTCAGAACATATGGTGATTTACCAATAGCTGTATATCAACTACTGTTGTATGCATGTAAGTATTAACTTGTTTAAACCTCATTTAAATCCAACAGGTAGGCAGTATTTATATTTCCATTTTTTAGGTGAGGAAGTGGAGGGATGGAGGTTAAATAATTTGCTTAAAATCACACAGATTGTAAGGAATAAGATTAGGATTGAAATCCAGAAGCCAATTTGTCCCCAGAGTCTATCCATCTAATAAAAGGCTTATTAGTATACTAGAAACTTTTAATGGCTTCAAATATATAAAGGGAAATTTGATAAAACTACAGGGAGAACTAGACAAATAAAAAAAATTATAAAAAGAGATTTCAGTAGCTTTCTAAATTATTAGAAGATTAAGCAGGTGAAAAATTCACAAGATGAAGAATTGAACAACACAATTTAAGTTTGATTTAACAGAAATTAATACACTCCGTGCTCTTTATCAAAACTTTTTAAAGGCAAGGATAATACATTTGTTATCTGCTGCTGACTAACAAATTATTCTAAAACACAGTGGCTCAAAAAAACATGATTTTATATCACATTTCCTGCGGGTCAGGAATTCAGGTATGGTTTAACTGAGCGCTCTGGCTCATGGTGTCTTTTGAGATGATCTCATCTCAAGGCTTGACTTGGGGATGATCCACTCCAAAATCACTCGTAGTTTTTATCAAGATTCAGTTCCTCCTGGGTTGTTGGACTGAGGGCTTCAGTTCTTCCTGGCTGTTGGCTGGCGGCCTACCTCAGTTCTTTGCTATATAAGCCTTCTCATGGTCAAACTGATAGCAAGGTAACTGGCCTTCCTCAAAGACTAAGAGAGGCAGAATGAGAAGGAGAGTGGGAGGAAAGAGAGAAGGGGGAGTGGGGAGAGAAGCTAGTTACTTTATACCCTAATTTTAGAAGAGGCAGCCATTCCTTCTGTCATATTCTATTTGTTAGAAGTGAGTCACTAAGTTCAGCCCACCCTCAAAAGAAGGGGATTTCATAAGGGTGTGAATATCAGGATGTAGTGGTTATTGGCGACCATCTTAGAGGTTGTCTAGCGCAGGTTATAAACACAAAATACAGGACAGTAGTTTGGAGTGGGGAGAAGCAGGGTTATAAGAGGAGGATAGAAGCTGGTGCAACTGTGTTGGCATTGGCATATTTCTGAATTGAATGATTGAATTGTACGTGTCCATTTTGGTACGCTTTATAACTTTAGAGATATAGTGCCGTTTTCTTTTGTAGGTATCAAATATCACGTATTTTTTTCAAAAAGAAGGATAGTGGTCATTTTCTGAAACAAAACAAATCTGTACCTAGTCAAGACTGACCCTTGATAAGTTTAGATTCTACTGAAAATTAACCATTGCATTTTATCTGATTTATGAGTCTTTGGGGAAGTTTGCTTCATTCCTCCATACCTCAGATTATATATATACATTGGATAGTACATTTTAATTCTGTCTTTAAAGTAAAATGTTCATTAATTCATTTTAAACTATAGTTAATTCACATAAGCCTCCAAAATTTTCACATAAAAGGCACTCTACAAACTTATAAATAGAAAAAATATTTTGTGGTTTTTTGCTCCCATGAATTTAGGCAAATGTGAGCTTTTTGCTTGACTTATTCAGGTAGTAAACTCAAGTCTTTGCTGTAAATGTGACCTCTAAATGTTAGAACTAATGCAAACAGAAGAACTTGGTTCCATCATTTTTATATGTAGCATATTTCTTTCCTGCCCAACCCCTTGCCTCGTATTATCAGAAATAGAGTTTGATCACATGAATCAAGCTAATAACATTAGCTTATGAATGATTACCTGTCCAGTTTGGCCTCAGATGAAAATTCTGAGCAATTAGTTTTAATCTTATGATAACTCTCATGGGACTGTGAACCATTCTCCTTAATTTAAATACAACAGTTTCCAACTTAAATACATATGCAATAATCAGGAAAATCTTTTACTGTGAAAAGAGTATAAGTACCGCAACTAAAATTTTCTACAAATAACATATTAAATTTTTAATTAATTTTTATTGCTCCTTTTCAGTTAAGATAAACTATGCAGTGGTTCTTTGATTTTCAATTCATATTATTCTGAATGTCTCTTACTTGGTATTTCAAGAGAGCTGCATTGTTTGAGGCTAATCGAAGATTCTGCAAAAGTATACATTACAAAAATAATTTAAGATCACTATAAAAATTTTAAGCAATACAAATATATATAAGAAGTAATAATTAAAATCTATATAAATCACCCCTCAGCTCCTAATCATACTTCCCTAAGGTAACCAATTTAAAAAATTTGATATCTGTCTTTATAGAAATGTTCTATTATTAAAAACATATGGGCATGCAAACACATACACATTTTGAAATGAGAGTGTAATATAATTATTGTCTAAAAATTTGCCTTTTCATATTTTTCATTTAATATAACATAGCCATCTTTAAAAGATATAAGATAAAGTTCCGCATGACTTACTCTTTTATATGGTCTATAGAAATTTCATAGCTGGATGTATAATAATTTAACTCTTTTCCTATTGATGCTCACTTAAAATATTTTATTATTTATTTTTTAGTATTAGAAACTGCCACAATAAACATTTTTGGCAGTGGAATTATTATTCTACTAATTAAAATAAATTATTAAAAGTAATATATCAGAGGTTATTATTTAAAATTTTTATGTGTTCTCTTAATTGTATCTTTCAAGCTTTCCACTGACAGGTCCCATTTCACACCACTGCTCTTTTTAAAAAGAAATTATCTATTTATTTATTTATTTTTGGCTGTGTTGGGTCTTTGTTGCAGTGCGCGGGCTTTCTCTAGTTGCAGCTAGCA
Source organism: Physeter macrocephalus (assembly GCF_002837175.3). Classification (NCBI taxonomy): domain Eukaryota; kingdom Metazoa; phylum Chordata; class Mammalia; order Artiodactyla; family Physeteridae; genus Physeter; species Physeter macrocephalus. The sequence goes on from NC_041218.1 coordinate 67,383,747, forward strand.
GGGACTACTCTTTGTTGCTGTGCGCTTCTTGTTGCAGTGGCTTCTCTTGTTGTGGAACACGGGCTCTAGGTGCACAGGCTTCGGTAGTCGTGGCATGCAGGCTCAGTAGTTGTGGCTCGCGGGCTCTAGAGCGCAGGCTCAGTAGTTGTGGTGCACAGGCTTAGTTGCTCCATGGCATGTGGGATCTTCCCAGACCAGGGCTTGAACCTGTGTCCCCTGCATTGGCAGGCGGATTCTTAAACACTGTACCACCAGGGAAGTCCCTCATAGCACTGCTTTTAATAGTGGATGTGATAATTCTTTAAATTTGGGTCTCAATGAAAGGTTACAAATCTTGATTTTAATTTTCAGATGTTAATTCAATTATAATTACATGTTAGCTAAAGTGTTCATAATAGTATGCCAATTTCAACTGAAATGAACAGCTTAAAAATAACAAAGTTCATCTTAAATATTTTATCTCTTTTAGCATAAAAACTGTAATATGGTAGTGTGAATATGTTTTCTCTGACAGTTTTGTAAATTATGATAAAGAATTTGTGTTTTGAAAAATAATGAGTAGCATCTTAATTAATTGCAATGTGGCTTTTGCAAAGAGCTTGAGGCCTAATTAGTTAAAATCTCACATATGTATTTTCAGCATGAGAATTCTATCAGAAGCTACAAACTGGTTATCCATCTTGGTTTCAACCATGCTTGTCAGTTTAGTTTTCCCTGAGGGATGGGGAATGAAACAACTCTTTCTAGCAAGTTGTCTCACTAGGTTAGTTAGTGCTTAGTAATACAGATTGTCAGAGCCTGTAATCAGCCTGCCTATATGGGTTAATAAAGGATTTTGGGGTTTTAATGGAAACTCAGTAGGTGCTCATTTGGAAGACTATCATGATGTTCAAAACAATTAGAAATAGGATTCTCTCTTAATTCTTCGGTTTAACAGTGATTGGAAGGTAAGGTCACCTAAGCAGCGCTGACAGGTAGTGCTTTGGGGAGCTTTGTTCTCTCATTTCAGGAGAAAACACATTAGTGTATTTCTTGGCAGCCCCCTCCTTTTTAATGTGAATCTAAGATTGGAAGCATTTCAGAATATATTATGCTTCAGGACTTTGCCATTACCTGTAAACTGCCTTCTGTCTGCTCTAACCCTGTGCCCTTCTTGATTCAACCATATGGCTCTAGAAGAATCCCACTTCTGCTCTTCAGAGCTCAGCACACAGCTGTATGCCAACCCTCAAAATGAGAAGTTCAGGTTTTATGTTCTGGTAAGGTCAATTTCCATTTTCTACAGCTGTTTCTTCTTTTATGGGGAGAAAAAGAAAGCTAAAATATTTTTCAAAATATTTTTCTGTCACTCATGTGAGACATGATGCATTTTCTCTGAGAAGGTACCCACATTTTTCACCAAGCTCTGCTGCTGCCTTGTGATTTTTTCTTGGGTTGAACCATTCTAGTCTTCTTTGTAGGCTGCTGTGTAGGAAATGAAGTGGTCACACTGTACGCAGCATCTCTGATGCTTTATTTATTTCACTTTGTAACACCGCAGGCAGGGTATGTTGATGGCATTACACTGAAAATGTCTTGAATCTTTGCTGTGGGGAGGTAGGTTTCAGGTCAACTCCAAAAAATGAATTGACTATTGTCACAAGAAAGGATTTGAAAGAAAAAAAAAAAAAAAGTCCTGTTTATTTCCTGAGTCCTCAGAAATTGCAAATCATCAGTGAGAATGCACCAGCAGAGGACACTGATGTGGCCATGAAGAGGTCAGAGTAGGGGGATGAGGCATCCTGCAGCTGCCTGCTCAATAAACTAACATAGGAGGCATCATCAAGATCTCGCCTAGAAATGAATGACAGGTCGTGGTGGCTAAAAACACAATTTAGAGCCTTGGAAAAGCAAATTCTAAGAATTTCCTTTGATTCATAATCAGAGCCCTCAACCAAGAGAGGAGCATCCCAGCTCAGGCAGCACTGAACCAAAGCAGTAAAGGAAATGCAAATAAAGATCCTGAGATCTTAGAATGAGAATCTAAATTAGACCGTAATAGTATCTCTTGGCCACACTAGCAAGGACCACAATTCCTTGGTGAGCAAGATTTGAGTTTGATATCAGAATCTATGTATGTTTGATCTATTTATATTTCTGTCTATCTGAGGGAATTGGGAAATAAAGTGCAATTATTCTCACTATAATGATTGTGTTCAGTAAGTCTTAATACTTTTCTCAAGTTCCTAGTGTCTCAAGTCAATGACTTTCCAGGTGTTTTCATATGTAAGACATATAACTGGGGGGACCCTACTTACGTCAGATAAAATTATGGTTCCAAGAAGGAGAATATCCATTATCCTTTACATAACCTTTTTTTCCCTCAGGGTGTGCTACATATCCACTTACGATTATTTGTCAGTAACAGGAAAAAAAAAAAGAGGTATAATTTTGAAATATCTGAAAGTACTGGCTATTTTAATTGCTAGAATTTTCCAAGTTTAATGTTTGTATGAAAAACAAAAGGTTTTCTGCTTACCTTAATACTTCTCACAGCAATTTAAATCTCATAGAGATTAAGTGACCAAATCTTCAAATGCAACTCATCCCTTACTAGCACAATGGGAATTGTTAACTGCAGTCAGCCAAGTGGCTGTAATTATTGATTAATCACTAGGTGTAAGGAAGACTTCTAGGCTCACAAGAAAGACTGTTGTGTTAGTGAAGAAGTTTGTTTTTGAAAAATGTCGTTTGCGTTAAATATTTAATGTGCTCTCTTCCTAAATGGTCGTTTTGCACTTCTTGCGTGTTACCTGGGAACTGAGGATCTAGCACCATCTGCAGGCAAAACTCTGCTAATTTCATCTGGCAGTAGAAACAATTTTTAAAAACTTTACAGCTAAGTTTGAAATTGTTTTCACAATGATGGACAAGACTGCCCTTAGGAAAAAAATATAAATTGAAATGTCATCGAGTTTGTCTCCCCTTTCTTTTATTCTCACGGAGCATCCATAGTTGCTATTTAAGAAGTAAATAGGAGGTGTTATCAGCTTAACCCTGGCAAACCGTTTAGAATCAGCTTGGCACACATGGAGCTCACAAATTTTAGTCATTACATGCCTGCCTCTTTTAGCCTTTTTAGGGTGGTTCTGAATACTGTTTGCCAGAGTTGATTTAAAATTTGCGTTCACTTATTTTATCTTGCTTTTAACGTACATATTGTTTAATCAATGCTTTTTAAAAGTAAATTCTTTAATCAGGGAACAAGAAACGCCAATATACAGTAATCATTGGAAAACCTAAAATAGGGGAAGTCTACCTGTCATCTTTTCCTCAGCTGGTTCCACAAATTCATTTTTAGCAACAAAAAACATATAATAAAACCCGTGCACTGGGCATTTATTAGATGGCAATCACTATGAAAAATTATTTATAATTATCTCATTTTAAATTTAAAATTACCCAGTAATCCTCTGAAGTCAGTATTATTTATTCCTATCTTACAAATGAAGGAATTAAATACAGAGGGAGGTAAATCTCTCTATGCAAGTCCCTATAACTGGGAAGAGGTGGAGTGAAGATTTGGGGTTGAATTAAAACCTAGGTCTTCCCAACACTAGAGGGCCAAAGAAAGAATAAGAATGTTTGGGGCTTCCCTGGTGGCGCAGTGGTTGCGCGTCCGCCTGCCGATGCAGGGGAACCGGGTTCGCGCCCCGGTGTGGGAGGATCCCACATGCCGCGGAGCGGCTGGGCCCGTGAGCCATGGCCGCTGAGCCTGCGCGTCCGGAGCCTGTCCTCCGCAACGGGAAAGGCCGCAGCAG
>NC_041218.1:67387787-67394733 GCF_002837175.3 Physeter macrocephalus
AATGTTTGATAACTCAAACATTTCATTTAAATGTTAACATGAATAAACACAAAATAGCCAAGCATATAAACAAGGTTTAAGACCTGAATTCTTTTTTTGGAAAATGACTTATAAGGTAAACATTGAAAGTTACACATTTTAAAGTGCTTTTGCTTAAAATCTTGAACACTCATTATCTTTAGAATATTTTCCAAATAGATTTGGTTAAAAAAAAATTTCAAGTTAATAGATGTGAAAATATAACCAAGAAGTAAGAAAAAATTAAATTTTTTCATAAATTTATCAAATTACTTGTTTTTCAAAACTCACATTATATTTCTAAAACACTACTTCCATTTGCACGAGTCATTAGCTTTCATAAGGAGTGCTTTTATATAAAATCTGTAAACTGTAAACCATAACATTTCTTCATTATTAGCATATTCAGGTCCATTAAATCTATTATAAATGCATAGTCTACTGATTAATATTTTAATTGTAGCTTCGGATTCTTGGTGTAGATCTAGGAAATATTTATGAAGATTTTAAAGTATGGGTTTAGGCATTTCAGAATAAATCCTTGACCTGTTATAACTTTTTAACCATAAAAAGTGTACACTGGGGCTTCCCTGGTGGCGCAGTGGTTGAGAGTCCGCCTGCCGATGCTGGGGACACGGGTTCGTGCCCTGGTCCGGGAAGATCCCACATGCCGCGGAGCGGCTGGGCCCGTGAGCCATGGCCGCTGAGCCTGCGCGTCCGGAGCCTGCGCTCCGCAACGGGAGACGCCACAACAGTGAGAGGCCCGCATTCTGCAAAAAAAAAAAAAAAAAAAAAAAGGGTACACTCAAGATCAACTTAGTAAAGCTACTAATAAAATTGCAATGTTGTATACTCAGCAAAAGAGGCAGAAACATTTAAAAATTATAGCTATTTCATTTAACTATTTTTGTAGGAATTTCAATTCTAATTATTAACTTTAAAAAAGTATTCACTTTTATCTAGAGTACTTTTTTCTTTATAGTATTCATATTTTCACAGCAGCTTAAAAATTTAAGTGCACACTAATTGTCAAAGGTTTGCTTTGCATTTATATTTCTGTATTTTTGGTAATAAAATAGAACATAGTAAAACATGTTATATTCTCTTAAATGTTTCTTTTCATTGATTCTTTTCAGCAAATATGAAATGATAAAATCTCTTTAATTGTGACATTGAATGCTATTACTTAAAAAGATTCTTATCAAAGTTAGCAATAATTTTATTCTAATAATGTCTTACTTTATCTTATAATTTTAGACATGGCTTAGAAATGCTTAGTCTTTCCACTTAAAAGAACAAAATGAGTTTTGTAAACTTACATGATTTAAAATAGGCATGTTCAAATTAAAATGTTTTTTGAAAAAGATAATGAAAAGTTTGAGGTCAAATACAAGATAGTAGAGAAAAGGAAGTTTTATAACTCTAGTTAACATAATTATTTTCATCTCTGAGACATATCTTTCAATTATTTGTATATTCCCTGTTGACATTCCCACTTCCTCAACAATCATGTCATTTAAATTTTCTTTTATTAAGCATCCAATTCTCTTTTGATATTTATAGAAGGATTTGATTTTGTGATAGTTTCTCTCTTGCTTCTGTACCAAAACAGATCACGGTACTGAAAGAACGGATAAATAAAAGACATTTTCACGTAAACACAATGACTAAGTAAATCTTTTAAAACACCCAATTACATTATTTCTTCCCCTCTGTCCAGAAATGGTACAGGTCAGAGCAGCAGAAAGAGTAGAGGTGAAAAATAAACAGATGAAACTAAATATGGTGTTTTTATCAGTGAAAAGTAATAGCTTTATCTCTGGAATACAGTCCAAAGCAATAAGATGCAGAACTTTCAGTATGTCTTGTGTGAGCTCACATTCATCCCTTTGGCACCACTGTCAGTTCCTTCTAAGGCTAGGGTCTACATTTTCCAGAATCCCCTTCTCTGTGTGGTTCTGGGTTAGAGTTCACCAATGAAAAAAACTTTCTACAGAGTTAGAAGATGGAAATGAATAGGAAGCCATTATTTTTTCAGAGGTGTTTGCAGCTAGATGCTTGGAAACAGGCTGACATCTTCATTCTCAATCTCTGACCTTCAGCAGCTGCTTTCCTGACCTCTACCCTATCCTCCCCCATCTCTACCCCAGCTCTTCCAGCAGTCCTGAGAGTCCCTAATTCTGCATTAACACTTTATATCTGGATACATCAAATGGCTTCTGTTATGCTGACTGATCCCTGATGATAAAGACACCATCACAGTAAGGACTGGGAAAATATTCAGTTTATTAAATTTTGTGAATGTCAGGAATATCAGAAACATCTTTTCAATATGTAAATATCAAATCACATTTCAAAGTAAATATTTGATTATCTGAATTTCTTCTTTGCTTTTCTCTAACAACTAAGACCAGTCTGTATTTATTAGTTTCTTCGGCCTTTAAAATAGCTTTAAAAATGATGTTCAAATAAACTTCAATTAGTTAACTTCAATTTTTTCTGAATAAAAATTTCCATTCCTATACTTGATATTACTCAATGGTGTTTTATCTGTAGTAGGAAGAAGGAAATCAAGTTTCAAAGAATATTAAAAAACCAGTTAACTCTGACTCATTATTTGCTACCTCCTTCCCCCTGACATGATACATAAAGCTCTTTCAGCTTCTCTGTTTGCCACTAGAGACTAAGTACTGCTTTCATAAAACTGAGATCTAATCAAGATCATATTTAAATGTCAAAACAGTTGTGACTGAATGGAGCTTGGATACTACATGACTCCATCTTGGCAGAGTTACATTCAAGAAACATCCGTGCTCAATAAAACCAAATAAAATTTTTTATATCCTTCAGCAAACGACTTTTGATATTCATAACACATTGCAACATCTCTCTCAAGTCTCTTTGCCCATCCTTGTTCTTCTCCACCTCTCTCTATTCCTCTATTTAATGCAACTACCAACAAACTTACATAGTATTTTCTACATACCAGGCACTGTTCTAGGTACTTCACATATATTAGCATATTTAATCCTTACAACAACCCCATGATAGGTGTTACTCTTAGCTCCATATTACAGATGAAAAAAATTAAGGGTCAGAGTGGCGTACCTTGCCCGGGGTCACAGAGCAAACAAGTGGCAGGGATATGGTAAGCACACTTAGAAGCTAGGCAGCAAGTTATGAAACCTCTCAAAGCTGTTCATCAGCCCACCCTCTTTAGCACCATCCTTCCCCATTTCCTCTTTCTTTGTGTCTTTTGTTTCTAGCCAGTAATTCTTGGTCTCTTTTATTGAAATTCTAGCAATCCATAAGAACTTGGGAGAGCAGGTTATAGTAAAGCAGGACTTGTGGTCCTTGGGCTAGTCTTTTTGTTTTGTTTTCCTTCTCCTTCCCCATGACCTTCTGTTCTTTCTTTCCATAATATGGTTCTCAGAAGCAACATTAATGAGGATGAGGATGATCTGCTATTAATCACATGAGGAAGGATCCAGGCAGTAAAGAAATGCATAAAAATAGAATATAGAGAAGTAACCTAGTTTAGTCTGTCAAAGTGGATTTAAAAACTTTTGAGGTCATAGGGTTTTCTGTGCCATAAAAATCTCAAAATAAAATAAATTATATTTAGGCTGCCTTCAAACCCAGGTAACTCAAACTTTTATATTATTTTTCTCAACAATAGCTGATCAAATAGTTGCTCAATAACTTTTGTTTCCTAGTTTTCAAACCATAGTACTATTATAATCTTGTTTTTTTCAAAATGTGGGACATATCCTTCCAGGATGAACACCAGTGCTAGAAGAAAAACATATATATACATCCACTTTGCCTCTAAGCCAGACTGATTCAGTATCTTGCTTCAGGAAGAAAATTCCTTATCATTTTCCAAAATATAATACTCCAGCATACTTTGATATTCATGACCCTTGGGTTTTTTTAAGTGCTAAATAGCATATAATTATTTTTTTTAAGATTTTTTTTTTTGATGTGGGCCATTTTTAAAGTCTTTATTGAATTTATTACAATATTGTTTCTGTTTGTTGTTTTGGTTTTTTGGCCACAAGACGTGGGATCTTAGCTCCCTGACCAGGGATGGAACCTGCATCCCCTTCACTGGAAGGCGAAGTCTTAACCAGTGGACCACCAGGGAAGTCCCTATAATTGCTTTTTAAATTAAATCTAATACTGATTAACTTTAAGAAATTTTTGGAGAGTTCTGCTGCAATTGGTTTTTTTTTTTTTTTTTTTTTGTGATCGTTAGAGTCACCCTGGCATATGTAGGAATTAGGTCTGAAAAAATATCTTGGCTATTGATATTTAGAAATTTAAGATTGGAGACCTAAAAAATTCAGTTTCATTTTATTAAGTACCGATATGATCACAGAAACAGGCTCCGGACGTGCAGGCTCAGCGACCATGGCTCACGGGCCCAGCCGCTCCGCGGCATGTGGGATCCTCCCGGACCAGGGCTCGAACCCATGTCCCCTGCATCGGCAGGCGGACTCTCAACCACTGCACCACCAGGGAAGACCCGCAGAAACTTTTAAAATAGATGTTTACATAGCACTGGCCTTGTTAAGTGTGGGGCAACTTCAGAAACTGCAAGAAAGCCTTTCTTCTTCCTTTGCTTTCTTGATTTTCCAAATACAAATAAATCCTAATTGTAATGATATGAAGAGTTTTTTATTGCTTTCCCTGAAATGGATTTTAATAGGGAGTAAATGAAGAGAGAACTACTATCAGGGAAAAGAATGAGGATATTCAAGGCTTCAGTGGCATATGATCCACTGAAAATGTTTAGAAACACGCACTCACCAAAATCAATGAAGTCGTGATTCATTGATATGAAAGTGGGGAATTTTTTTTAAAGGGTGAAGGTGGTCTTTTTACCTAGTATTTGACCAAATATAAATTATTGGTGTCTTAAATCCATATTGTGAGATATTTGCTTTCTTTCAGCTCTCGTGCCATGATATATTGCATTATGTTTTTTTTTTTTTTTTGTGGTATGCGGGCCTCCCTCTGTTGTGGCCTCTCCCGTTGCGGAGCACAGGCTCCGGACGCGCAGGCCCAGCGGCCACGGCTCACGGGCCCAGCCGCTCCGCGGCATGTGGGATCCTCCCAGACCGGGGCGCGAACACGGTTCCCCTGCATCGGCAGGCGGACGCGCAACCACTGCGCCACCAGGGAAGCCCTTGCATTATGTTTGATGGTGGTTATCTACACACTGAAATTCCTTAAGTGCACATCAAAATTTTGAATAATAAGATAACACTAAAATGACACAAGAATGATATTACTTTTAGTTTTGGAGGCAAATAGTAAAATCTTGTATGTTTTCTATTTTGGAAGTAAAAGAAAATAAAACATTAACAGATAGGTAAAAATCACTAAGTAGAATATCTGAGTAGATGGCATATGTCGACATCTAACATATACTTTGTTTAATATGTAAAATACCTGTATTTTCTTTTCACATTTGACTCCAGTATATCCAGTGCGGCAAGAACATATGTTGGGGAGTATGCATCTGCCTCCATAAAGACACTTTTGATAGCAGATTGCTGCAATACACAAGTTTTTACAGTTACCACCTTTTGACACAAATGCTTGTGACATATTCTATTCCAGTGGTCTGAAGCCATTCAGAAACTTGACTATAAAAATAGTCATAAGAATCTATGAATAACCAATTGCACTCCTGTATTTCTGCAGCCAGAAATGCAAGACACACATACATACACATATCAAAAGACAAAACACCCCCAAACTCAACACAACAGTTTCAATATTTTATAAAGATATAATTAAAGCAAACAAAATTTTCATTGGCTACATTTTAAAGTATTTAAAATATATCTTTTTGTTTTCTATAGAGAGAAGATTCAAATCAGTAATATAAGATAGCATTCATAATTTGCTTTTTAATAAAAAATTTTTAGCAAAAATTTAAAAGGGACAATTCAGTATCGACCAATGTATGGAAAAACAGACAATTTTATATACTATCAATGGACATTTAATGTGAAACAACTCTATTGGAAGTTTCCTAAAGATGTACTAGAAATTTCTTCTTTAAAATCTCTCCCTATGCAATTTTTAAATACCTGTATGTATTTATCTTTTGTCTTATTTTTCTTTCTTTCTTTCTTTCTTTCTTTCTTTCTGTCTATCTACCTACCCACCTACAGAGAAAAATGCTTATAGTAGTAATAATTTGTAAATAACAGAAAAATTCAATATGAGAGGAGAGATCAAGTGAATTATAGTATTTATATTATGGAATTTAATATATCATTTAAAATTACATCTTTAAGGACATGGAAATGCTTTTAAGTAATATTGACTAAAAACAGGAATATACAATTATATACAATAGTTATTTTTTCATTGGAGAGGTATCTGTTTCAAGAGCTCATATTGGAAGCTTGCATAATTCAAGAATAATATTCCCTTTAATATAAATGCAACATTGAAAGGTATGTTTTCATCAGAGCTATTGTGTATGGCTGAGCAGGTTATGTAATGCACAAGCTTCCACAGCTAAGGAAGCACTGTTCATATCACAGACATCATAGATTCAAATATTTATTACAACATTCTTCCAGAAGATGGCAGTAAGACATCTTGTATAAATAACGTCATCAATATTTAGACTGTTTCCAGACAGATGGAAGTAAAGCATTTTGAGGAAGTGGACTTCAAAAAATTCACATAGGGCTTCCCTGGTGGCGCAGTGGTTGAGAGTCCGCCTGCCGATGCAGGGGACGCGGGTTCGTGCCCCGGTCCGGGAGGATCCCACATGCCGCGGAGCGGCTGGGCCCGTGAGCCATGGCCGCTGGGCCTGCGCGTCCGGCGCCCGTGCCCCGCAGCGGGAGAGGCCACGGCGGTGAGAGGCCCGCGTACCGCAAAAAAAAAAAAAAAAATTCAC
>NC_041218.1:67394855-67423608 GCF_002837175.3 Physeter macrocephalus
GAGAGGCCACGGCGGGAGGAGCCCGGCGTACCGAAAAAAAAAAAAAAAAAATTCACATAAATGTGCAAGGTGCAAACACAAGGTGCAAAAAGAGGGTGCACATCTTCAGGCTGTGCTCAGAGTACCTTAATCCACAATTACTGGAGCGTATTTCCGCGTTAATATGCTTTTAGCATCTTATCATTCTCTGTCATGTTCCATACAAACTCTCTCCAGAATGAGTAGCCCAAACTGAGGTTGCTAGTTCTTTTTTCTAGCATTTTATCCCATCTAACTTTCAATGAGAATTGTTTATTTTTCAGCACATAATTCTTATGTAAGTACTAGTACTTAATGAATTCTTTGAAAATATTTTCCTAGGATGAGAAATGTGTTAATTATAATAGCAATTACTAATAAAATAAAGTCTAAGAGTCATAAAAATTATATGCAGAATCTCTGATACATGAAAAGCAGAGCAGGTATTTCTAGGAAAAAGGCACAGTCATTTTACAATTGTGCTATTTCAGTTTACAATACACTTGGATCACCAGTTTTGATATTATGTAATTATTGAGCATTTGAAAATATTTTGAGGAGATTATCCATTTTTCCCATTGAGTTATTAATCTTTGTTAATTTTTTTTTTTTTTTGGTGGTACACGGGCCTCTCACTGTTGATATTATGTAATTATTGAGCATTTGAAAATATTTTGAGGAGATTATCCATTTTTCCCATTGAGTTATTAATCTTTGTTAATTTTTTTTTTTTTTTGGTGGTACACGGGCCTCTCACTGTTGTGGCCTCTCCCGCTGCGGAGCACAGGCTCAGCGGCCATGGCTCACAGGCCCAGCCGCTCCATGGCATGTGGGATCTTCCTGGACCGTGTCCCCTGCATTGGCAGGTGGATTCTCAACCACTGCACCACCAGGGAAGCCCTGTTAATCTTTTAACATGTTATTTCAAGTTTTCATAAATTTCAAAACTGCATTAAATCTGATTTTCCTTTATACCCTGCGATCCCATCTATGTAAAAATTTATGACTAAAACTGAGTGGAAATAACTAAAATGCTAAAATCAAGGCAGAAACTAGTTCTGGGTGGTGTAATTTGGAGTGATTAATTTTTAAAAACTTTTTCATATTTTCTATAATTTCCATGATAGATATATACCTACCTTATAATATGGAAAAACATTTAAACTTATATTAAAACCTTCTTTATCCAATTCCCCCTTGGATGAAAATAGTCAAAAGATACAAACTTCTAGTTTTAAGTTAAACAAGTACTAGGGATGTAACATACAACACAATAAATATAATTAGCACTGCTATACATTATATATGAAAGTTTTAAGACAGTAAAAGTTCTCATCACAAGGAAAAAACATTTTTTTCTATTTCTTTAATGTTGTAGCTATATGAGGTGATGGATATTCACTAAACTTATTGTGGTAATTATTTCATGATTTATGTAAGTCAAATCGTAATGCTGTATACCTTAAACTTATACAGTGCAGAATGTCAATTATATTGCTATAAAACTGGAGGAAAAAGAAAGATCTTTTAAAATAAAAAAAAACCTTCTTCATTCCACCTAAGAGAACTTCACTGGCAACCCACAGACCGTAATTTGGAGTTATCTATGTCACACAAGATATTAATATAATATACCATACTTTCTGTTTTAAAATGGGTATAGAAATGGATGATATCCTTTTATTTCTAAAACTTTCTTTTTAATGGATTAGCATGCTGGGATTTATTTTACCCTATATATTTCTCCTAAAGTTATACTTTGTTTGCTAATTATAATAGATTCAAATTCAGAACATAGATTAGAAAGCAAATTCTGTAGCCTTATGTATTTGACACTGTGCTCCTTCCCATGTCGTAGGACAATGGCATATGCTAGGAGCAATACACTCACCACCATATTTACATTTCTGAAAGCAGATAGCTGCAAGTAGAGAAATAAACAAGTTAATAATTTAATTTACTAGTCAAATCCTAACATAAACCATAAAAATTTTCATTAAAAAAAGAGAAACAGTTAAAAAATCAATGATTAAAGGATCTTTTCCCTTAAAGCTTTTCCCCAATTGTTAGACATTTATGTTGCTTCTCATTTTACACTTTGGCCAATACATTATAATAGCTGCTAATTTTAAATAATAATTTATAGAAAGAAAAAAAATGAAACATTTGAATGAGGAGAGCTGCCATCATCTCAAAAACTAGCAAGACTTGAAAGCAGTGGTACCCCATCTCAGGAGGTTCTGAATTGGTCTGAGATGGGACCAAGGAATCAGTAATATTTAAAAACCTTCCCCTGACTCCTACTTAAGACTGAGAGACCAGGACTTAAAGACTTGTCATTCAGGGCTTCCCTGGTGGCGCAGTGGTTGAGAGTCCACCTGCCGATGCAGGGGATACGGGTTCGTGCCCGGGTCCGGGAAGATCCCACATGCCGCGGAGCGGCTGGGCCCGTGATGCATGGCCGCTGGGCCTGCGCGTCCGGAGCCTGTGCTCCGCAACGGGAGAGGCCACAACAGTAAGAGGCCCGTGTATCACAAGGAAAAAAAAAAAAAAAAAAAAAGACTTGTCATTTATCCTGGCAACTGTAGTGAACAGACCGGAAAATACAGGATATCCTCTGTCTCCACTAACCTGAAAGAATGAGTTCAGAGGACTTGGCATTTTACTCTATTTCGAAAAGATATATTCTAAAGTAGGAACAAATAAAAAAAATAAAAACAAGGAAACAGAAAACAAGGAAAATGCTCTTTGTCTGAAATTCTGCTTTATGTTCCCATGTAGACTTTAGCATTTTAAGAGTATTTCTCTTAACTTGTGTTGTATTGTTTCCCTGTCCAGCGAGAAGGACAAGAGCAAAGATTTGGTCCCACGCACTTTCCTCCATTAATGCATATGGGATCACAGATACCTTAAGGTAAAGGGATGAAATACCAGTTTTTAAATATCAATAATTTTGCTGTTTAATATGTTTGCTTTACATGTAGTTGGCAAACACATTTAGTAGTGTCTTACTTTTTTGGCATCTCCGACAGGCACACACATTATTTCTCATGCAGTGACCACCATTCTTACAGGGAGGGTGACAGATAGCTAAAGGAACACATGACAGCAAGCTGTGAATATCACATATTCAGTTATTATATATTACATATTGCATCATGTGCTTATATCTATGGGGACATAAGGCAGAGAAATGTGTTATTAAAATAAAAGATCACCACTGCAAGTCATTAAAACTGTCCTTTCTAAGTCATCAAATACAATGCTTATAGCTGTAAGTTGCTAGTGGGTTAGCACAATTTGAAATGTATTGGTGAATTATGAAATGTGTTGTTCATAACCAGTGGAGCCTTCAGTATTAGAGTGCATATAGAGTGAAATGACCTGGGCAAAACCAAGAAAATAAGGCAAAACCGAGCTCAAAATAAGAATATCTGTTCCTGTGGAAGTTAGAAAAACTCAACATTGGTCACATGATGTTTAGAAAAAACTTTAAAGTTAACTTTTTGATACCTACTGAGGTCACGAAGGCAGAGCTTTATATGTGACTTATTCCTGTGAATGCCTGGCAAAAAATCTTTTTAACAATAAATCTTTGGCTTTGTCAGGAATAGTTATTGGATAATCGTGAATATGCTGTACCTAGTATCTTCTATGTATATGATTCTGTTCCATGGAGTTCAGAAGTTAATGTTTATAATCTTTTATTAGAGGATTTTTATTGCTTCATATTTCTTACTGATATGACAATTAAATGCAGTTATTTAAAAAACAATAATACATAGGCAAACCTGCCTATAAATTTTTAAATTTAATTTTCCTTAAATGATGATTAAGTGGATTTTAGTTTGTTTTAAAAGTGAATGTCAAACTAACTGGTTTTGGTAATAGGGCCTTGGTAGACAGACTCCCCATTTGAATTAGATCCATCTTTAGTAGCTGCTTTTTAAATTTCCAAACACTAAGAAAACTTCAACTGATTTCAAATAGATTTATAAGTGAAAATAATGAAGTACTTTATGTATAAAAACAATATTAACTGAATGTTTCAGCAAATGGATAATTTCCACTATTTTAGACTGAGCCTTTTCTGGTTAATGATTGAGTTTACTTTCTCTGGCATTTTATTTTATTTTATTTTATTTTTTTTAATTTTTTTTGCGGTACACAGGCCTCTCACTGTTGTGGCCTCTCCCGTTGCGGGGCACAGGCTCCGGACGCGCAGGCTCAGCGGCCATGGCTCACGGGCCCAGCCGCTCCGCGGCACGTGGGATCTTCCCGGACCTGGGCACGAACCCGTGTCCCCTGCATCGGCAGGCGGACTCTCAACCACTGCGCCACCAGGGAAGTCCTCTCTGGCATTTTTATTGGTACTTTTTATTATGGAGAAATGCTCTTACATTTTCTGCTTCCTAATCTTTATACAATTTAAGATTATTTCTATTTATTAAGAAAGGTGTATTCTTTCCATTACAAAAGCACCGTGGGAAATACCTGTGGTTAGAAATTTAAAACTTAAAAATGAAAAGAATAAAAGACCCTTTTATAATGGGTAGCCTTGTTATAATCAATACTCATCTACTCTACAAAACTTGAGTGTAGAGATAAATACTACATGTATACAGAAAAGTATATATAATTAAAGTAATATAGAGAAATGACATAAAACTTCGGGTCGGTCATACCCACCCCAATCACATTTTAAGAAAAGGAGGTTTAGGAGAAAACCCACTTTCATGTATATATTCATGAGATTCTCCAGGCCTCAGATGGATCTTCCACCAAACTCCAAAATGAGCCAAGTAATCTGGCCTCACTTTCTGTATGGAATGGGCTCATGGCATTTAAGGGATGAAGGAAACTGGAAGATATAGTTAATCATCTCTCCAGCCACACATTTTAAGTCTTATTAATAGAGTAGTTTAACCTTTCATGATGTTTCCAGCTCAGTGTCTATCCTCCTCTTTTGAAATCCTATAGAATACACAGAATATACTCCTCATATTACTTTTAACCATATTCTGCCTAATTTTATTCAATGGCTTTCCATGTGTATACCATCTTCCCTTCCCTTCATTTGGGCTCACAAGGAGATGTGATCTAATAAAAATAAAGATCATGTTTTCATTTCTTCTGCACTTTCTGTAACATGTCTTATGACAATAATACCATTACTTAATGGTAGCTAGCCATGTGCTGACTGTACTTGCAGGTGGTCCACTGTATGTGTCATTTGCACTTGACAGCAACTGTCTAGTTCAAACTTGAAAGTAAAGAAGTCTGAGGCCCGGAGACTATAAGTAAATTTCTAATATCCATGCCACTAGGAAATTGTAGAAACTGCTAATTCCAAAAACTATAACATGACATATGTTCATTAGATAATTTTTAGTTCAATTTAGTAATTTAGAGTCCCTACTTTACCCAGTTATATAGTTGGCATATACATTTTACAGAACTTTTCTTACTATATCTTACATCTACTGCAAATAGCATGATAGACATAGCTTTTTATTTACCTCCTTATATGCTCCACTCAAAACCCTACCTAAAACTTAGTAATAGTCTCCTAGTTTTCAAGATTTGCCTTAATTTAGTCTTAACTTTCCATTTTCATAACCTAGTTTCTTAACAGAAATCTGAACTAGAAAAACTCATTTGTGTGCTCAAATTTCTAGTATTAGAATGATGGTTTCTTCTCCACATTAATTTCAATCTCAGAATCCTAGCTAACCTCCAAGTTAAAAAAATAGGATTGCAAATCAAACTCTAACAAGACAAAGAAAGTTTATATTTTAGGAGTTAAATTATGACATATTCTGGCATGTTTTATACTAAAAATCTACTCTATATTTGCATACACTCAAAAATTTGAAGATGCAGAAGATACATTTAAAATTTCATTTATTGACATTATTTCATGCCTATGTGCTCAAATTCAGGTCATGCCCATTTTTCTGAAAAAACTTATAGCATTAACTCTATGAAGGAAAGTGTTAAAATAACAGGCCATGAGGGGGGAAAATGGTACATCTTTATGTCCCCATATCACCTTGCACAGTGCTATGCGTAGCTGGCTCTTCATAAGTGTTTAATGAAACTAAAGCATGAGAGATCATGAGATAACAGTGGACATTAGACTGACAGTAAATCAAAAATTTTTGCTGAGAAGGCAACAAAAATTACATCATTTCACATGAAAGACTGCAAGAGAACTTTGCTTTTTTGTTTCGCATCTTGGTCCTACAAATGTGCCAAGGTTGTGAGCCTAACATAAGTTGAATAAATAAATATTTTACATAATAACTCATATATTTCTATGAACTGGTCATTTGGTGACCAAAACTGCAACAGAACAAGAATTAGAGTAAATAAATAAATAGCATCTACCCTTTGAAACTTGTCTTGTGCTTACTCAGAGCTCTGTTTGTGTCTAACTTTACCTTTGCCTTTTTATTTATAAAGAAAGAGTAATTACCATTCTGACACTGTGCACCAAAGAATCCATTTGGACAGAGGCAAGTGTTTGGCTTATTACAGGAACCATCATTGAGGCAAACAGGGTCACACAAAGCTAATGAACAGCAGGAGGAAGAAAGACCATAAAAGTTTTTCTGTTTAAAAAAATGAAAGCTGTACTGAAGTACAAAATGGTGTATAATGAAATATTTTATTTTCACTGCCAGTAAAACCCATAACCTATAGTTACTTAGACTTTGCCAAACATAAGAGAAGAGAAATAACGGGATAATAGCTTTGAAAGTTTGTTCATTAAGTTTACAAATATTACCAAGCTAAGAATGTGGAGGCTTTGATTAGAATTCAGAATGCCCTCGGTAAGCTGGAAGAATGCTTGGAAGTTAGGAGAAGGCAAGTCAACAGCACAAACAGGATAGTCTGTAATCTCCTCAAATACATGCAGCCATGTGTAGCTCTTTAAGTCACCTTCCCAATTCAAATAGGAACACTGCATTTAAGTACTAGCACACTTCGAAAACGTGCTTTGTTTTTGCTTCTTTACATTTGTTTCACTTTGAAAGTCACCCCCAATTCCATTTTTCAATGCAGATTTTGCCAGTTCTCCAAAGTCTACACAATTTTCTTCCTAACTGCACTTGCCAGAATTAATTTCTCTTTTCTCTGCTTCCAAGGAGCTGTGCATTTATTACATCACTTGTAACACAACTTTTATCATGGTCTTTTTTTTTTTATAATTGTATCCCATGTCTCCTTCACTACTGATACGCTACTTGAAATTGGGGCAAACATGAAATTGATCTTTGTTCCCCTTTGCATCATGCTTCACACACAGTTGTCAAGCTATGAACATGTAATTAAATTTATGTTGAGAAAAGTCATTCGATCATAATGGATTAAATTAAACATAGATAATTGCAAACACCGCTGCCAAAGAATTAAGCATGATACTGTGAGAAATAAATAGAATAATGTTATGGTGTCCACTTAACTCAGAATTGCTTCAATGTTGAATGAAATAGAATGTGTATGTTCTGATAAAAAACTTGAAAGAGACCTGAATATGCAACACAGATATGTTTCTCTCCACCATAAGGCAAGCGGATGAGGGAAAAATAAAGGCCAAAAAACAAAGTATTGGTTGGGTTGGATAACAGTAAAGCTGGAATACACTCTATGGTCTAATACAAGAAGAAAAAGAATGAAGATGAGACATCGGGTTTTAAAAATCTGTCTGAAATAAAAACGTTATTTGTCAGATAAGTTTTATGTTTTTGTCAGACTAGTTTTATGTTTTTGGGTGCAAGTCCTTAGGACACTGATGAATTTTAAATTTCTTTTAAATGACATATTTATTGAAAATATTTCTGATTTTACCTGTGCTACAGGTGGGTCCATACCAACCAGGCTTGCACTGGCAAACATCTGGTGTAAGACATTTGCCTCCATTTTCACAGTGCCTGTTACAAACTACTAAGATCACAGGATAAAAATAAAAGAAAGGTAAAGTAGGCTTGGAATTGGTCATATTATTGGCTATGACCTAGTTGCTCATAACTGCCAATCACATCATCTAATGAATAAGATCAGAGAGAGATAAAAACAATTTATATTTTGGCTTTAAGTGGTTTCCAATTTTCACGTTCAGTTATTTTTGTTGTTGTTAATAGACATGGGGAAAGTAGAAACCCACTCAGATGAATGGTAAACAAGACTTGGCTATTTGGGAAAATTATTAGTTACTGATGAAGGTAATCATAGACATAAATGAGATAAATTTATATACAAGCAAACAAATTAGAATTCTTGTTATCTCAAAGAAGTGGTCATGAACAGGGTCAAGAAAAGAGTTGTTTCTAAGAGCAAGCTTCTTTATCTTAGTACTAGCACCCAGTGCTCCCAGTGGTAGGCAGAATGGTAATCGTCATAGTAAATCATGAAGGTATATTTTTTGCTTAGGGTTTGGGTTTATCTCAGTTAGCATTAAAGCAATCAACTATTCAAAGGAGCAATTATATTAGATTGCAAGAGAGCTTTGCTTACTTGTTACACATCTTGGTCCTATAAAACCATAAGGACAAGTGCAGAGATTTCCAGCCAAGCAGGTGCCACCATGTTAACAAGGTGGTCTACAATGTTCTGCAGACACAGATTATGTTAAGTCATCTCTTAATTAATAAAAAGTCAGTTCATATTTATGAAGCACAGCCACCATAAAACCTTCTGGTAAGAGCAATTTATAGTAAACTCAGTTCTATTTTAGCATGAAATTTAGTTCTGCGGGATTGACTGTGAGTTCGCACTCTAAAAACACCTACAAATCATCAGTATGTTTTGATTTATAAAACTTTTGGTTAACTGGATGGAAATATACAATCTTAGGTTTCTTCTGAAAATTGAGACTTGGACTTAGGCATTCCTGCCCTACAAATAGTTATATTTCTATAATTATTTTCATATGCAATTAATATTGAATGTTTCTGTTAGTTCACTCTGTTTACTATAATTTGTTAATTTATGCCTTGCCTTGTCACGAAAATATTTAACATTGCTCTCAGTTTATTAATAATTATACATCTACAATCTACTAAAATATATTCTTTTAAAATATTATTTTAAAAATAACAAATTTGTTTCCTTAAAATATTATCCATTTTAGAAATGCCATTTCCTAAACTCTCCACTTAAGATTTCAACCAAGGCAATAAAATTATATGGCTATAGACATGTGTTTAAAAATCATTTTTTAGGTTTCTTCCTACTACCTGATATCTTCTAATTATTTGGTATTTAAGAGTTTTTTGGAACCATGCTTGATAAGTTATTCAATAAGCATGTGTCCTTTGTTTGAAGCTAAAATATTTGTTAGGGATATGGTACCATATAACTAAATCTCAAAAAATTATTTCTGAAGATACTTTTACCAAGGATGAATGAGCTACTGCTCTTTGGCTCTCTGATTTTGTAAATTTAAGTTTTAAAAATCTTCAATACATTATTTTTAATAAATATTAACAAACCTGGATTCCCTCACCAGCATTAATAAGTATATATTAATATGTATGCAGTAAATGTGAATTATCTTTAAAAAATGTTTTTAAAAGATTGAATTATTTTGGCTTTATTATTTGATTTTTAATTTGAATTATCATCTTTATCACAGGTAGCTCCACCATGTCCTGGGGGACATTCAGCAAATGTTAGGCTTAATACATTTTCCATGGTTTCTGCAATCAGGATGACATATAGCTGTATAGAATAAAGCTCATGGTTTAGAAATATCAATTATCAATTAAATTTGTTATGCAAACTAATGAGTGCTGTACCTACCGGTTTGGCAGTTAGAACCAGTGTAACCAGGTTTACATTTGCATATGTTTGGGGCAACACAGTCCCTGTTTTTTCCACATGGATGCCTACAAATGTCTGCAGAAATCAAGGGAAGAGGCTGAATTGTAGATACGGTATGTACACATTGCCCATAAGCTTAATTGTATAATAAAAGTAAAATTCTCTGAAATTGAACATTTTGGACATTGCTATTAAACAGTAATGACTGCATACATCCATAAAATTATTTTTTCCCCTTATATTTGTTTTACTACTAGAATGACTGAAGTAAATGATTAATAGGGTAAGAAAAACATACCATATGAGGAAATTACTCCCATAGCAAAACCTGATGTTGGAGATGGCTGCTAACCATAAATGGAATTACAGTCTTTCAGAGAGCAATGAAGTTTCAGATACCAATTAGGTAAATGTTGGTGAATGGCAGGGATAATCAGAACGTAAAAGAGCAAGATGCCAGGAACACATCATAAACTTATAGGTTCGTATTTCTTAAGCTTCTCTAACAACCTGACATATTCTAACTATTAGTCATTTAACACTTCCTGAGGTAACTGAAATGCATGAGGTTTTTTTCTGTTTTATTTGCTAATAATAAGGAGTTTTATACTATAAACATGTAGGAATTGAATGTTATTATCATTATCCCTACAGAAAAAAGAAAAAATGAAGTTCCTCTAGGTAACTGAGAACAAAGGAATACTCCAACAGCTTTGTTGCTTAAGTTAGTCTCAAACAAATCAAAACACAAACAAAACAAAACAAGAACAGCAGAACAATATCAACAACAAAATGTAGCTTCTAAGGCAGAAATTTGATTTGTATCAAAGAAAACTGCTGATGATCATGAAAAGAAGTAAACACTCCTTTCAAAACTAAAGTGATGCCTAACTTGTTTTATTCTCAAGAGTTGGAGGAATTACAGAGAAACCTAGTTTATACAAATAAGAAAATATGCCAGAATTAGTAATTTAAAGTGCTAAATACCCTCTGTGAGCTGAAAAGAACCCAAACCACAGTGTTATTCACACCATTATTTTATATCTAGCTGCTTATTGCCAGGAAAGTCAGTTAGCCCTGTAAGGCTCTGCTTTCTCTTCTGTATAATGGGGAAAATAATACCCAGTATGTGGGGTCCTTGTGGATTATATGACATAATTGATACAAAATTTTTTCCAAAGGCCCTAGAACACAGTAGGTACTTAATACATATATTTATAATGTATTATATAGTTATAATGCTATTTAATATTAACTTTATGAAAAAATTAAGAAACATCAATATTAATTTTTTTGAAATGTGAAGAGAATATGTACAAATAATAAAATGAATAGAAATTAGTGAACTAAATAGAGTAAACAAAAATTAATCAATAGAAGAGCATATCTTCTTAAGTACTTAAACGTGAACTGGATAGTTTTCTTTGTAAGTTTTGAAGAGTTTTCATACTACCTCTGCATTTGATACCATCTCCGTAATATCCAAAGGGGCAGCATCCACATTGGAAGTGACCATCTTTGATTGGCACACAGGAAACACCAAGAAAGTAAGGGGATTCAGCACAACTTAATATTTTGGTCATTCCAGGCTTTTCTGGCAAAATAGCGATGGCTCTAGTAAGTGATGATGCAAACCCATCCTTATACTGTGTGTAACCTTGGGGAGACCTGTTAGTTTGAGAACTATATCCTCTTCTGTTTGGATGGGGCCCTGGATAACATCCTTTACTTCGCCATGGGAACTATTCAGATTAATGCTTAAAGAACTACGGTTATTTGTAGGAACTTCCAACTCCTCCAGACTGAGGTTTGTACTGGGGGTATGATCCACATGTTCAAAATCTGATATCTGATGGGAAATAGCCTTCTTTGAATGATTCATTCGAGTTGTGACTGATTTTAATGAGAAGTGTGAGATGTCGATTGTATCCAAGAACTTTTTCATAGCTGCAGAACTGTGGATAGAGCTTGCACCAATTAGGGAATGTTCTGTTGATAGTTGTTGCAAATTTATGTCTAAACAACCAAAAAAAAAGAAATGTTAGTCAATAACATCTATTAATGCTCTGCTTTACCCACAGTATTTAACATTAGGTAATTCATTCCTTCATTTAATGTCTGTTACTTGTATAAACACTATACTAAGATTCGTGCAGCAACAAGAAGTTATCACATGGTTCCTGCCTTCTAGGAACTTATATAATCTATTTGGATATACAAGATAACACAGAATATTAAGCAGTATAGAAGTATTTGAGTATGTAAAATTTTAATATTTCTGCATGAAAAGACAACATAGATAAGGCAAGCCATAGAGATAAAAAAGATAATTTCAAGTATACGTTATGTAAAGGATCAGTGGCCAGAATATGTAAAGTACTCTTACAAATCAACAAAAAGTCAAAGAAAAGTTACAAACAGATAATTAACAGAAAAGCAAATTTCAATGATTATTTGAAAAAAACAATTAAATAGATAACCCTTGGCAAGTTCTATCCAGAAAAAAAACAATGGAAAGATATAATAAACTACTTTGAAGATGAGAAAACAGAAAAAGCTATATATATGAAAAGAATTTTAAATTATATAAGAATACTACATATAATTTTAAACTAAGAATTTGAAATCTCAATGGGATAAATGATTTTTTTGCAAAATATAAATGATTAAATTGACTGAAGAAGAGATAGAGTAGATGATAGAAAAATTACTTTGAAAGAAATAGAAAAATAATCTAAAATAACCTCCTAAAATGATGCCAGGACAGCTGATCTAATGGAAAAAAATTAACCAAATTTCAAGGAACGAATATTTTATAAAACTGTTGCAACACACACAAAGAGATGAAACATAAACATTTTGTCAGAGTGGCATAATCTTATAGCCAATATTATTTATGAAAATACATAAAAATTTACAATGAAATACTAGTATTTCATTTAAATCAGATCAAGTGCAGCAGTGTAGTTATATATTATCACATCAGGATGAAATAGACTTGTATCTCAACTAACATAATTATATCAAGATATTAGTGAAGAAAATAATATAATGTTAAAAAGTAATTTGATACATCAATTTTTTTTGTTAAAAACATTCTGAGAAAGTTAATCCGTGGAAACATTAACAGAAATTGTAGCAAGTAATAATTGATCTGAAAAAACATTTGATAAAATGTAAAACCCACTCATAACTTAAAACTAAAGAGAATTCTGAGAAAGCAATCAATGAAAGGAAAATTCTAGCAGAAACCTACAGTGATATCATATTCACTGGTGAAACATGAGAAGAATTCCCATTGAAACCATTAAGAAACAAAGCTATTCCAATCCCTACACACTTTGAACTGGAGGTTCCAGCCACTACAATCACAGCCTAAGTTTGAGAGCTGGGACAGGTCCATTAGATTGCTCAGGTTCAAGTCTTGCCTCTGTAATTTACAAACTCTGTAAATCTGAACAGATTACTAAACCCACAGATGCCTCTGTTTACTCATCTGTAAAATGGAAATAAGAAGAGTTACTATATATAGCTATTATGAGGATCAAATGAAATATTAAAAATATTTTCCTAATGCTGGCACATCATAAATACAGACTAAATCTTAGTTACTATAAGAAAGTAAATGAGAGACAAACTCAGTATTTGCAAAAAATATTATGTTTTACCTATAAAATCAAGAAGAGAATCAACTATAAAAAATAGTGTTAATAAGAGTATTTAGTAAGGCAACCAGATGCATGAATAACATTACAATAAAGATAGCTTTCCTATATTGCAATAATCAACAACACCTTGCAAAATGAACAAATGCAATGATATCTTGCAAGATAAACAGCTGATATTACAGTATGCAAAGGCATAAAGAAAGGTAATGAGAAACATGCAAGATTGTTATGAAGACAGTAATAGAGTATTATTGAATAAAACAGAGTTATAAAGAAAACACTATGAAGAAGAAAAGGCCTTATGAAATAATGAGCTTCTCATACGTTTAGAGTTTGAGTAGATGATGAATGACCAGGGATTTATAGAATGTAAGTTTGAAATGGTCACTTCCAACCATAAGCTTTTCTGAAATCCCCTTAAATAATGATATGATTTGTTCATTACACAACATGAATCACTTTTCTAGAATATAAGCCAGAGGATTCAAAAGTTTAGCAAGAAAAAGAATAATTTGTAAACTGCATTATATAATCTTAGGTGAACTTTTTGAAAATAAAAATTCCTGACGAGTAAATATGGTAATCTTCTGGAAAACAAATGAGAGGTATTACATGTCATTAGAGTTTAACTAAGACCATTACTTACTAGAGGCATTTCCATTAGTTGGCTTAACATTCCTCTCCCTCTGATTGGCATTTTTACCATCCTCTTCCTTAGTTACACTGTTGTCAGACCTTGTGAGAACCACAGTATGTGTAGTAAATTCATTTAAAAACTGTGTTTCAACTGTAAATGTATACATGAAAAACAGATCAGAATTAAACTGTTATAAAACTAAAGCACTGTGAATAAGAACATAAAATAAAAATGTCACTTGGAATGAACTCCTTGCAAATTAGATCAGAGAACTAGCTTAAATGTCACATCTTCAGCGGATGCTTCTGTTAGGGACTGAATTGTGTTCCCAAAATTTCTATGTTGAAGCCCTAAACCTAAATGTGACTGTATTTGGAGATACTTTAAAGGAGGTAATTAAGGTTAAATGAGGTCATGAGAGTGGGGCACTAATCCTATAGGAATGACGTCCGTCCTTATAAGAGGAGGAAGCACATGAAGAGTGGACATGTGAGGGTACAGTGAGAGAGCAGCCATCTGCAAACCAAGGAGAGAGGCCAGAAACCAATGCTGCTGGCAACTTAATCTCAAGCTTCCAGTTTCCAGAACTGTGACACAACGAATTTCTGCTGTTTAACTGACCCAGTCTGTGGTGTTCTGTTACGGCAGCCTGAGCTAACTAATGGATGTTCCTAGAGTCACACTCACCCACTCAATCATTGTCACGCATCTGTGTTCATTCACAGAACTTTGTCCTTCACACTTATGTGTCTCTTTACTCCACTAGTTAGGCACTTCAGGAATAAGAACTGCACTTTATTTGCTTTTATAGTCATTGACTCTGGTGCCTGCCATAAAACAAAGTAAGCAAGAGCCAACAATAAAAAATTACTTTGTCTTAACAAGCATTTTCCTAAAATACACAAATGCCTCCGATAGGGTTAAGAAACTTACCAGTCACTCACGTGTAATGGAATTTGGTTCAATGTGCTTTTGTCTTAAATTCCACTTGATGAAGGTCTTATTGAGAAAATGGGCCACTGTTTGGAAAAGACGGATGTTAGATCACTTTAGTGCGCAGAGTGGAAGGTTCAGTATATGGGACTGGATATTGATGTGAGTAGCTGAACTAGTAGGGAATTTCTCTCACCATCCTGCAGTGTGCCCTTCAAGTCTGTTATCTCTTGTGCTAGACAGGTCCACCCCAATTTGAAGCACAGGTGATATCATGTAATTAATATATATTTTTCATCAAAATACGCCTTGTTTGCTTAATAATACCAAAGATACTTTTTATTTATTTATTTATTTATTTATTTATTTGGCTATGTTGGGTCTTAGTTGCGGCATGCGGGATCTTCATTGCGGCACGCGGGATCTTTTTAGTTGCAGCATGTGGGATATTTATTGTGGCATGCATGCAGGATCCCTGACCAGGGATTGAATCCAGGCCCCCTGCATTGGGAGCGCTTAGTCTTAGCCACTGGACTGCCAGGGAGGTCCCCAAAGATACTGACTTTTTATAATTTACTTTTCTTTGACATTAACTTTTTATAATTTACTTTTGTCTTTTTAAGTTTTTAAAAGGTTGATATCCACCAATGTTTTTCCTCTTTTCTCTAATTCTAAGTGCTCTCCCTGGGAAGTTTCACCCCTGACTGCTGACCCTAAGAATTATATCTTTAACGTTATCCCCCTTCCAGAGCTCCACTTGGCTATTCCCTAGTCACCTCAGTGTCTATGTTTCCAAACTGAATTCATTATCTTTTCTCTCCGAAACTATTTCTTCTTCCTCATATTTCATGTGTGTCTTAGCTCGATCTACCATGACAAAATATCAGAGTAGGTGGTTTAAACAACAAGAATTTATTTTCTAACCATTTTGGAGGGTGGGAAGTCCAAGATCAAGGTGCAGGCCCATTTGGTCCCTGGTGAGAGAGCTTTCTTCCTGCATCCCAGGCAGCTGCATTTTCCTTGTGTCCTCACCTGGCAGAGAGAGAAAGCGATTAAGTTCTCTGGTGTCTCCTCTTAGAAGGACACCAACCCTATTGGATCAGAGCTTCTCCCTTATGACCTCATTTACCATTAACTACTTCCTTACTCCAAATACAGCCATATTGGGGGTTTAAGATTCAATGTATGAATTTTGGGAGGACATGAGTCAATCCTTAGCAATATGAATGTCAATTTGCCTAAACAATTTGCCACTCAATTTGTCTAAACCAAGCACTGTTAACTCTCTCCCTCACAATGCTAATCCCAATCGCTGACCAAGTACTATCAACTTGCTTTTTTTTTTTTTTTTGAAGTATAGTTAATTTACAGTATTGTGTTAGTTTCAAGTGTATAGCATAGTGATTCAGTATTTTTGCAGATTATACTCCATTATAGATTATTACAAGAAAATCAGTATGATTCCCTGTGTCATACAGTATACCTTGTTGCTTGTCTGTTTTACATATAGTAGTTTGTATCTATAATCCCATACCCCACATTTGTCCCTCCCAACTTCCCTCTCCCCTATGGTAACCACACGTTTGTTTTTTACGTCTGTGAGTCTGCGGTAACAGGCTCAACTTTCTTCTTTAGTGTCTTTTTTATCCTCATCTTAGGTCAGAATATCTTCATGACTTTCCTATGTTTGTAATATTGTCTTAACTCTTCTTCCCACCTTCATACTTGCACAGTTCCTTACCTGCAAGTGGTCCATCCTCTACACTGCTCTTAAGTAGACTTTCTCAGATGTAAACCTTATCATGTTTCTCATAGTTTGTCAGTGATCTGTCCACTGGATACCCCTGCTACTCCTGTAGCGGTCCCCTTACTTTCTCTATTCCAAGCACACTGAATCCTTCTCAGTGCCCAAGGTGACGTTACATGCCTCTGTACCTTTGCTCATGCTGTTTCTTCTGCCTAGAATGTCTCTCTCTTTCTTGATCAGATACATCAGATTCAGCTGTAATGATACTTCGTTTTAAAAACTTTTCCTTGTCCCTCAAGGTAGGCATGATTCCCTGTGTACTATTCCTACTATTCTCTCTAGACACTTCTATCGAAAGACACAGAACATCATGTTGAACTATGGGATTACATGTCATATTTCCTGCTACTATACTCAAACCTATTAGGTCAGGTGACGTATCTTATATATTTCTGCATCTAGCTTAGTGCATGACCCTGAATGAATGCATGAGTACAAGAGAGAATGGAACTAAGTGACCTGAATTAATTAAATGCAGCAACAACAAACAAAAGCATTTCATGCCAGAAAATAGGGACTTTTACCATGACATATTTTTCCATCACCGTAAATGCTTTTGGACATGAACCACAGTGATAAGAACCAAAGGTATTGAGGCACTCTGCTCCTGAAAAGCAAGGCCTGGATTCCCACTCATCAACATCTTCCTGGCAGTTTTTGCCTAAATATAGATTGAGAATTCAAATTATTTAAATTGAAAAGCATTACATGTCAAATCAAAGATTGATTTCTTTTACTCTTTATGTATGTCCTGGTAACTCCCCCAAAGCTGTCATATATAAAGAGGAGAGAAGTGTACTGTTTTAAAAATTTACTATGTAATTAAACATAAGGTTATTAATTAGATTCTATTTACCATTAAGCAAGACCCTTCAAGTTTAAAAGCTTTTCCCTATAAATAAGACTTAAGAAGGCCATTAATATTTCAAGGCAAAAATTACCATATTATAGCAGTAATATGTACTTTGTTAAAAAGCTCAGTGATTCTTTAAGAAGTTATTAGAATGGTTGCCTGCTTAGATTAAGGACAACAAATTCAGTCCAGTTACTGCATTGGCTGTAAAAATCCATAAAAAGTTTACAGTGTGCTAGGAAAGTCAGTCTTTCTTCAATAAAAATTTTTGAGATGAGGTGTTGCTCTTTGAAATGTTTAACAACTTATTTGAATGAATATATTGACAGTCATTAATGATGGTAACCCCTATTATAGTAAAATCCATGAAGAAATCAACATCTGAATTCTTTCAAAGGTAGTCTGTAGCAAAATAGCCCCAAATAATGAAAATTTTTATTTTAGATATGCTGAAGAAAATTAGAAGACACCTAAATGTCCTGCCTAGTTCTATTATGTTAAAATAGATGTCTTCAAGGAAAATATCAGCTCAGTAACTGCATATTTACTTATTTAATATTTATATCTATTTTAATTAAAGAAAATATTGGTATGAGTTTTTTAAAAGCCTTGGGAAGTTAAAATTGTCAGTCATATACTTATTTGGGGTTCCTGCAATCAGACATTTTGGAATAATTAATGAGTTAACAAGTATTCTAACATTTCATTTGATTTCAACTCTTATATCATGATATTTTTAAGTTAATGAATTATCAGTAAAATTCTTAAATGATAATTTTTATATTTCCCATGGCAAATTTCTTTATTATTCTATACTATATTTAAATAGTAATACATTTAAATATATTTCTACCTACCAAATATAGATAGAAGTGTTTAGGAACCTGCAAAATACAATATAGACACAGAATATTGCCAAACTATAAAAATGAGCAAAAATTTAAGAGTATATGTAAGCAGGGCTTTCCTGGTGGCACAGTGGTTAAGAATCTGCCTGCCAATGCAGGGGACACAGGTTCGAGCCCTGGTCCGGGAAGATCCCTCATGCCGTGAAGCAACGAAGCCCGTGCGCCACAACTACTGAGCCTGTGCTCTAGAGCCCGTGAGCCACCACTACTGAGTCCGCGTGCCACAGCTACTGAAGCCCGTGTGCCTAGAGCCCATACTCCGCAACAAGAGAAGCCACCGCAATGAGAAGCCCGCGTACCACAACAAAGAGTAGCTCCCACTCGCCGCAACTAGAGAAAGCCCGTGCACAGCAACAAAGACCCAACACAGCCAAAAATAAATAAATAAAATAAGTCAATTTATTTTCAAAAAAAGAGTATATGTAAGCAACATACAATTAAAAAAGGCTGTGGATAGCAAATGTATTTGTGATGAATTTTACTAGAATTTTAAGCGTGCATTAAAATCTTTAAGACCATGCCTTTGCTTAAGTAATGTGTAGATTACATGGAAGGCCAAAGATCTTTTCTTTCTAATTTGTTCACATCCTAATTTCATTCATGAGGAACCAAAACTTACCTTTGAACTCAGGTGGACAATCACAAGAATAACTGTGAAAACCACTAATGGATCTGCCAAGCCCACTGGGGTTCAACTGGCACTCAGTGACATCCTCTTCAGATCTCCCTGAAAGCCAGGCAAGCAGAGACACAGGTACGCTCCAGCTGGTGGAGGAAATTTAATATCGGACACACATGATCCCCCATTCAAGCAATCACAAGACCTCACAGTCACCTGCAAGATAAACAATAAAGGCTTTATTTTGCCATAAAATTATCTTCAGTTTATGCCCCAGAAATCATGATAGGCATGTATCTTTATGTGGAAGTAGGACCAGATCACACATTTTGCAAAAATAATGTGTATATATTTAATGTAAAAATAGTATCTCAAAAGATATTTTAATAAGGCAGTTATGCCCACTCTCAAGAGCATAGCCAAAATATAAATGCTTGGGATACACTTTTAAAATGTTACAAGATGATCAATTTCTATAATGTAAGCAGAACAACTGGAAAAAAAATTCTTAAAGTGGAAAGCGGTTAGTCTCCTGACTTATGCCAAGATCTAGAGAGTAATCAATGGCTTGAATTATCTATTAATAGTTAACATGACATAGTACACAACTGTCCTTCATACCATTACTTCCATGTGAGTGTATCCCAAGTTTCAAGTGAATATAGGGCACAAAAAATGTAAAAGAAAATAGTTTGCAACTAGCTATTTCAAATCTTATATTTATAATCTTTTTAATTGAAATATAGTTGATTTACAATATGTTAGTTAGTTGTGTTAGTTGTGTTAGTTTCAGGTGTACAGCAGAGTGATTATATTTATAATCCTGATTTCTAATTCAACATCCAAGTTTCCTTCATTTGAAAGAAAAGGACATAATTACCAATCTTAGGTTTACCACAGATCTTTCACAGATGTGGACATGAATGCATTCTTTATTCTTATAGTTAAGTGCAGAAGAAAATGGTCTAGGAATTAGTAATTTAGGTCCGTGCTCTAAAGTTGAGACTCTCTGTAAGGTTTTAAAGTCTTACAAAAAATATTTAAAATTTTGGCAGTTAAATTTTCCATGAAATGTTTACTAATTTAGTCCCTCTTCACAAATTAAGAATAGGAATTATATTTTAAATTTAAAATATAATTAATTTATGCAATTATAAATACTACCTCAATTATGACTCTAGTTTCAGCATTGCAGTCATCATTAACGTGTAGGGTAAATGGTTGGGGAGTTTGTAAATCTGTTTTCCACATAAGAAGTCCTGCAGAGGAAACATCTGCTCCTCCAGGACCAGAGTCCAAGGTAAAATAGATGTCAAAGCCTTCTGGATTGAAGGCTATGAACTGGTACATAAAGTTCTCCCCATAAAATGTCTGTAATTTATCTTGTGGTATTTGAATCACTGTGGGTTGGTTTTCTGTAACAGAAAACATTTACTTTTGTACTTGTGTGGAAAAGGAAAAAGAAAACGAAAAGGAAAAGTATGATACAGAGAGCTCCCATTGATACAGACATTTCGATAAAATTTGAACTCTTAAAATTTCTATTACCTGCTTTCACTAATTTTTTAAACATTCCAAATAAATTCAATTCCATTCTTAGAAAATGTAAACCTGACAGATACAAGACTTCAAGCTTTGCTATGAGAGTGAAAAAGCACTTTGACTATAGCATAAATTACATAAATACACTTGCATCACCCAGATTAGATGCATCTCCTCTTCTGCCTGAAACTACTTTTCAGTGTTGACTGTCTCACTTCTTGCTCTTTCACTATTTCTTCTTTGCAGTCTATTCTTTTCAGCTTTACTTTCTCCCTTACACCTCCTTTTCTTTTTCTCCCTTGCCATCTGTGACTGGACTGTTCATATGACTCCCCTGAACTTTCCTCCCTGTACTTGCCTTCCCAGTTATAATAATTGAGAGCCATTTAGTCGTACCAATCCTGAGCTCCTCAGAGGTCCTAGTGTCCAAGCTCACACACTGGAATGTGAGCTACTCAGGGAACATGGCTATATTGTGGATGGAGTTCCCTTTATGCTCATGAAGTGATTTAAAACATCTTTTTATATTGTCATAGTAAAAAAATTCTGTTCCTTGCCAACTGACTTAACAGGAAGAGCAATCCTTTTTATTTTACTGGGGACAAACACTCTGCTTGCATTGAAAAAGCAGTGGTGCAAGAGACTGCAGTTCTGGTTCCCATTCTGCCCCTTATATCCTTATACCATTTACTGATTTTCATTTCTTCACTCTTGAATATGAGAGGCTTGGAACAGATAATTCAAGACCCCTTATATATTTGAACGTTGTGAATCTATGATGAGTCAGTCGTACCAAAGCCATTAAAAACGTAGACACCAATTCAGAAGTTATATTGTTTCCCTTGTCTCTTGCACTAAATTCTTTCCCAGATTCCCACTGTTTTCCCATAATATCCCATGAATCTTGCACCTGAGCAATGAATCATCTGCCATATGGTCTAACACAGTAATGAAATTTGCACATACAATAACATATATAGTGATATTACAAAGCACTATGTAAATATAAGGTTTTATGACTCCTTAGATTAAAATTACATGGGACCAGGGAGTAATTATAACTTGTTGTATCTTATGATGTCTGGTCTTGCGACTGAAGAAAGAATGTGAGGAACACCTGTGTGGAATCATACATAGCTGTATTTAAGGAAGTAAAGAAATTATATGGTACATGACTATAATTTAGGTATTTTGGGGGGTGGAACAAAGCATCCAGAAATAATCCGTACCCAATATTATAGTGTCACAGAATGGTAGGGCTGGATTTGTGATCCTTAGCATATATTAAAATAAAAATCCCGGGCTTCCCTGGTGGCGCAGTGGTTGAGAGTCCGCCTGCCGATGCAGGGCACACGGGTTCGTGCCCCGGTTCGGGAAGATCCCACATGCCGCGGAGCGGCTGGGCCCGTGAGCCACGGCCGCTGAGCCTGCGCGTCCGGAGCCTGTGCTGCGCAACGGGAGAGGCCACAACAGTGAGAGGCCCGCGTACGGCAAAAAAAAAATAAAATAAAAATAAAAATCCCATACCGTATTGTACTATAATCATAGAGATTATATAAAATAAAAACATCTCATCTTCTGTTTCCTTCCAGCAAAGTAGATTATGCAGTTAGGAAAAATCCTAAATTATACACAGTGTTCATCTTAAACACATTTATGTAACTCATGGTTTAAAATTATTAAAAATATCTTATAGAGGAAATATTTGGATTAAAAAAGAATAACTTACTTTCTAAAAATGACCAAGTAAATTTTGAAATTTTAGGTCTACAAACCGAACAAGGGCTGGGAGGATTTTTATCACCTTCAATGTAGCAGAGTCCATCAATAATGCAAACATTTTCCTAATGGAGGTTTTTGAAAAAGGAAAACACCAATCAAGATACAACTATAGTTAGTGTTTAGGAAAAAAAAACCCACATGGTACATAGAAGGTTAGCAGCATATATGTTGATGATTCCAACAAATGCATTTTATAAGTCTGTTTTGATTAGGAAACATTTTTTCATATATCCTGATCATAAATGCATGTTAGAAAATAATTTCCTTCATGTGTAAATGCTTATGGAACTAATCAATATGGAAAGAATAAGAAAATAGATATAATTATATCTCTGTGCAGAATTCTAACTTGTAAATAACATGGAAGAAAACATCTCTTTTCGTTTTGTCTTTTTACTGCTAAACTCATGCTGGAAGTGTTTCATTTATACAGAAATAAAACAGACTCTTTTCCCCTGCATATCTAAGAATCACATTGGTTTACAGCTATCCTCCCTTCCCCTAGGAGCCCACTGTGTCCTCTGAACATGGCAAAACTAAACCAGATCCATGGCATAATCATCCACACTTGATACTGGATATCATTACACAAAATAGTGGAGAGAGATGATGACATGCAAAGAAATAATCTTAAATGTAGCAATCATCTTTTTAAAAATTTTTATTTGTTTATTTATTTATGGCTGTGTTGGGTCTTTGTTTCTGTGTGAGGGCTTTCTCTAGTTGTGGCAAGTGGGGGCCACTCTTCATCGCGGTGCGTGGGCCTCTCACTATCGCGGCCTCTCGTTGCGGAGCACAGGCTCCAGACACTCAGGCTCAGTAATTGTGGCTCACGGGCCCAGTTACTCCGCGGCATGTGGGAACTTCCCAGACCAGGGCTCGAACCCATGCCCCCTGCATTGGCAGGCAGATTCTCAACCACTGCGCCACCAGGGAAGCCCCTGTAGCAATTATTTTTAACCTGGAAAGAAGATCAAATTTTGTTCACTATATATAAACTTTGCTCATTTTACCAAATCTCCTTGTCACTTGGAACACTGCACAAAAATGAGAAGCAAACAGCCCCAAGAGGTTAAAACAATTGTGAATGACAACATTTTAGAAGTAATTATTGCAGGACATGTGGAAATGTAATATTTAGGAGGAAAAAAAAATCAAACAACTTTTCAAATACAGAAATTTCTTATTGATATGATCTGATTGTTAATCTCAAGGAAGAAGATTTAAAAATGTAAAACAATGATAATTTAAATTTCCATGTACATAAAAATTATTTGATATGGTTTTGAATTTTGAAGAGCCAAGTGATATCGCATCCATGGTATCAGTTAAATCAGCAACTGACATGTGAAAGAAAACTGTTGATAAACCCAGTATATTGGGTATAGGTTAAGAAGGGTATGGATGGGAAGATACAGCTCAGGCTGTGCTGTTCTATAATCCCTCAAGTGGGAGATATTTGCATGGTTTAGTGAACTTAGTTGCCACGAGAAACTCCTTGTAAAAGTGTTAGCCTCACAAATTTTACAAACTCTATCTAAATGCATGTCACTTGCCACAAAGAAGATTAAGTAAACATAAAGCGATATTTTATTGGAAAATCACTATTACTATCTAAAAAATGTATGTAGGAATAAAAACTCAATCTGAACCTCCTCTTTTGATTTTTTAGGAGTAAACAACCTGCCACTTCAAAAATTTAAAGGTAGAAACTCTTCTTTGCCATTTCAACAAGAGTTATGGGCAGAGGAACAATTTTGATTAACCTTGCATAAGCTTGAGGAAGGCTTTTCTCTTAGTAATTCTGATATGAAAGTGAAAACCTACATTATTATGCCAGCAGCATGGGAAATGAAAGAAAACCTATTATGTAAATGTGAAAATAACTGAAAAGATACATACCTTTACAGTACATGAGTCCTTTTCATAGAGACCACAAATTTGACAAGCCCCATCATATATGATCATTATTTGGGGATTACTGAACCTATAACCATCATTAGATACTTGCAAGATGTATGCAGTTCTATAATAAGATAATTTGTTCTAAGTGTAGTTTTGTAAATACATTATGAAATTTTAATATATATTTACTTTGTTTGTAAATATGAGGATATATATATTTTTTTAACCTTTATTTGCCACTTCAAATTGGTTTCTCACCCATCAGATCCATAGTACCAGACTGCTGAACATCAGTGGGCAGCTGACAATCAACAGTTTTGCTATTTTGAAAAACAGTATGTGCATAGATGGTTTCTCCAAAGACCCATTTACTGCTATTATACTGAAAGCATAATGAGAAAGCAGTTAACCTCTGTTAGATCATGGAAATGCTTTACTAGTGAATTACATATAATCAAAATATAAATTTTAAACTACGTGCCTGGTATAATGGAATATATAATGAACAAATAAAAGTGACATTGATAGTGAGTTTTATTCAGAATAATGAAAAACATATGCATCCTAATTTGATGTAAACTGCTTCTAATGACTTACACATTTCTTGTGAGTTCAAATCAACTAAGTTACCAATATTGGCCATATATAATAGATCACTAGTAATGACTTTTGTAGCAAGAAGAAACATATATGTAGTTGACACATAGCAGACTGATTTTCTACCCAGAAAATTCTTCATTTCCTCCAGATCCCACCTTCTACTTGAAACCACGCTTTCTACCTCCATATACATGGTTCTCACAGGACCTTTCGTGTTCTTATATGACCCACCTTCCTGACTACATTTGGCTGGTCCAGGGGTGGAACCTAAGCTATGCCAATGCTTCGGTTACTTCGGATATTTTAACTTTGTACCAGAGGGGATGTTGAGCCAGTCTGCCTTTGGTGGACTGAGTTGCAAGATCAAAAGCTATGGAGCTGCGATTCCCTGGTGGCGCAGTGGTTAAGAATCCGCCTGCCGATGCATGGGACACGGGTTCGAGCCCTGGTCCAGGAAGATCCCACATGCCGCGGAGCAACTAAGCCCGTGCGCCACAACTACTGAGCTTGCGCTCTAGAGCCTGCGACCCACAACTACTGAGTCTGCGTGCCACAACTACTGAAGCCTATGCATCTATAGCCCGTGCTCCGCAACAAGAGAAGCCACCGTGATGAGAAGCACGCGCACCACAACGAAGAGTAGCCCCTGCTCACGGCAACTAGAGAAAGCCCGTGCACAACAACGAAGACCCAACGCAGCCAAAAATAAAAATAAAAAAATAAATTTATTTTAAAAAATATTATGGAGCTGTTGATGGCCACGTTTTTACTGTGTGGAGAAAGCTAATATCTAGTGAAAGGGAAAAATGAAGCCCACAAACAGAGAAAAGCAGAACCGTGACAGACAGATACACACACACACACACACACACACACACAAATGCAGACAAACTGAGTCTTCATGGTGTTCAAGTCCCAAGTTTAAGCTTTTTTTCCTGAGAATTCAGCAGTCATATTCTATCCTGATTCTGTGAAAAATGCATTATTCTCATAATAAATATCATTTTTGCTCAGTCTAGTTCAATTGAATCTATGTAACTTAAACTAAATAAATTCTAACCAGTTCACCCTATTTAATAACTCAATGGCATATCATATTTAAACTTTGAGTACTATTTTTCAGTATTGAAATGCATTGTTGTCTAAAGAAGAAAAGCAAGGATAATGTTCTGGGTACTGATAACTACACAGAAAACTAAAAAGATGTATCTTATTACCAAAATTTAGATTCAGATTTTTAAAAAATTTATGACTGTGTAATTCTATCAGTGACTTGGAAATAATAAGTGTGCTGATGCTTCAATATTGTAGGTCAGCAGGAAAAAGAATGGAAGGCAAGAACACACTAGTCTGTGGCTAGTAGAAACTATGTTGCTGAAAGAGTGAGCCCCAGAACAAATCTCCATATTTAAGGGAGTGTATACAGTCTGGTCTAGCAGATATATCAGTGGTTCCCTTCTAGCACAGGGGAATGACAGCAATGTCTCAGGGTAGTCATGATGTCGACACTTAGATGGATACAGGGTCTCTTGGTTTTGTGTGTAGAAACAAGACTCCAGGCAATGACTGGGAATTTAGGGGTTATTTCCACCCCTCTGTGTGGAGAGCCTACCCCAAATGAGGAATAAACAGGGTTCTGTTCCTTTTCCATTCATCAGTATTTTGGGAATATCTATATGTACTGAGGATATTCTGATGAAAAGAGATCACAGAGGAAAAGACAAACAAATAAAACATTTTCTTATTGCTATAACCAAGATTCAAATAAGGTGTAATGAGAGAGAAAGAAGCCACTAAGTCTAAGCAGCACAGTCACGAAGGCTTTGAAAAAGGAGACAGCACTTCTCTTGAAAGTAAAAAAGGAGACTGCCATTTGGACACTGAGAGCAGAAACAGAGTGAGTGTGATTTAGCAAGGTTGGAGTGAACACCATGTGAAAAGACAGGGATGCATGAAACAGCATGGGATTTTCCTAGAGCACATGCAGGAAGTTCAAGCCTGCAAAAACAGACAAGAGCTGGATCATGAAGGGCCATTTGTTTCTAGGATAACAACTTGGATTTAAGCCTATAAGTAAGTTGTTTAAAAATTGGATTCTGTAAAGTCCTAGCAGCTTTTGGGGAGAGTGAAGGAAATGATTGGGTGGTTGGCGCTCTGGCTAAAAACTTGTCTAAAATTACTACTGCAAAAGTAGAAAAGAACATATGTAATGTGCTAGTATTCATATAAAAAAAGAAGGAATTTACCTTCTCCTTTGTGCAAAAGAAACACAGTAAGGATAAACTAGAAAATAATGAGAGTGGATACCTTCAGGGGATGGATGGGAACAGGATGGAAAGCAGGGGTAATGGGAAGAGGGAGGTAGGGATGAGAAGACAGTGACATTTCTCTGTGTTGTTTGCCTGTTGTATGGCATCAACTGTTAGAACCATGATAATATTTCACATACCTTCCAAATAAGTATATAACTAAAATCAACCAGAGTGTGAAGGAAATTCAAAATGGAATATAAATATTAAAAAATAAACCTGTGCTCGCTTCGGCAGCACATATACTAAAATTGGAACGATACAGAGAAGATTAGCGTGGCCCCTGCGCAAGGATGACACGCAAATTCGTGAAGCGTTCCATATTTTTAGAGATATGGGAACATATGTATATGTATAACTGATTCACTTTGTTGTAAAGCAGAAACTAACACACCATTGTAAAACAATTATACTCCAATAAAGATGTTAAAAAAAAAAAGATGTTTGGACCTGAAAGAAGAAACTATAAAAAATAATAATAATAAAATAAATAAACCTAATTGTATTACAAATAAAATACATAAACATTCTCCACGGGGTGAGAAAGAAAATAGTTAATCTATGTAAGATTGTTTTGGCTAGTGAATATATTTTCTTCCTTCTATAGTTCTGTATAGCGTTAATGAATTCCAGAGTGTACTCTTTATTGATAAGCTGTTTGGAGGAGGGAAGTAGTATGAGAAAACATATCACAGGAAAATATATATCTGAAAGTAAGAATAAAATGTACTTTCCAAGAAAATATAAACCTATAAAATTCTCTCTTGTCAAATCGCTTAATTATAGTGTGATGTCATATGGTTTATTCTGCCAAGAACAATGTAATGACAACTCTCTTGAGCGACGTTGAAGTGAATGAAATGATACATATATATTACATTTTCTATTATGTGTCTTATTTCATTGGGGTTAGAATATTTCATGGCTCCTTTAGAAAGGCTCTGCTCATAAAATCAGGAAATAAACATAATTCTTGTGTATAACTATTTGATAAAGACACAAACAAAAGTTATTTCCTCCTTAAATTCTCAATCTCAGAATCAATTTAGAGAAAAGGTAAAAAGAATGCCAAAATATGATTTTCTGTTGTAAGTTTTTATCTTATCCATGTAATAAGTACTTTCTAAATTCAAAGTGCTTTCCTTAAAATAAAATTCCACTTAAATAAAGAAAAGGAAGACCATATAAATAATCATCAAAAATAAGGTGTACACAATGTTCATTGCAGCTCTATTTACAATAGCCAGGACATGGAAGCAACCTAAGTGTCTATCGACAGATGAATGGATAAAGAAGATGTGGCACATATATACAATGGAATATTACTCAGCCATTAAAAGAAAC
>NC_041218.1:67423904-67427697 GCF_002837175.3 Physeter macrocephalus
ATAAAGATGTTTAAAAAAAAAAAGGTGTAATTTGACACACCAATGTTCAAACTGAGTGATCATGTCTGTCTTTGGTGGTCTCAAGAAAGAAAAACACTATTTTGTTTTTTTGGTAATTCTCCCATATGAAATCCATAGTAAAGGAAATATAAAGGATGAGCACAATTTGTCCAAACTTTTTGGTTTGTAAAAGGGAATTGTTCCTATCTCTAAATCCTATAATTCATGCACAGAGTCTTAGATAAAAATGACCTCCGTTCTTTGTGTTTTTACATTTCAATAAATACAGAAGCTTATATATCAAGTTTGATATTATTTTAATTTCTTATTATGGCTTAAATAGTGAGTCAGTACCTCAATAAAAATTATATAAAACAGTTTAATAGAGTTGGCAAATAGGGAAGCTTTAAGGTTAAGCAACTTAATAATTTTCCTGTTCAGCTCTCTGAGGATATGACATCCTTTGGGATTATGTTGCTAATTGATACTCCAAATTAATCTAAGAAAATTAATCTGAATAACTCATAAACTTAATTGTTTTCAACATTATAATTAACATACCTTCAGTTTAGTAACTTCA
The DNA here is from genome assembly GCF_002837175.3 of Physeter macrocephalus. Taxonomy (NCBI): domain Eukaryota; kingdom Metazoa; phylum Chordata; class Mammalia; order Artiodactyla; family Physeteridae; genus Physeter; species Physeter macrocephalus. The sequence goes on from NC_041218.1 coordinate 67,424,485, forward strand.
CATTTAATTGAAGGTGGTTCTTTGAAGCCTTGACCAAAAACTCTCACCATCCTACAGTTATATTTTTGAATATTACACAATCCAGCATTCTCAAGTTCTATAATTTCAGGAACCTTGTCTTTGGAAAAAATGATTTTAAAATGGGACATATTTGCTTTAATTCCAGAAAAAAACTAATTATTTTCAAGGCCAAGATTAAAAGCGTATATAAACTAATATTTTAAAGTCTACCCCCAATAATATTTAGTACATTAATTAAACTATTACATGTTAAGAGTGATCTGGTATTAAGTGTTACCTACTATTCAACTCAATAGAAATAGCATTACGGATACTACCAGTGCCTAACTATACAGGTTTAATTAATTTTTAATAATATTTGATACCAAATAAGTATGAGTACTAACAAATTACTCCTACCATGGCCTATGTTTTGGTTTTACCATTTTGCTTTATGTCGTAGAGATAGGTTATAGAAAAAGTGCTTTTGTAATAATATAGTGTACTTAGCAATGTGATGTATTAAAATTTTTTTAAAAAATTCTTAATTTGTTTTAGAAAAGAATTATCAAAATTTGTGCATGCTGTTGACCCAGTATTGTTGATATTTTTGTGTATTATTGCTATCCTACATGCTACCATAATCTTAGGTGTACTTCTCAGTCATAGGAGAAAAAATTTCTTTTATCAGTCAGAGTTAACTGACCTTCATATGGTTATTTCTGTGGTTCTGGTCTGGTAAGATCATTCATTATCTCTATGAGCAAGATCTGGTGGTCAAAATAGATAAATGTAGTATAAAAACAATTGAGTCCTTTGTCTAAGTAGTGGCAAAATCCAAGTGAATATAACTTTAATAGCAATAGGATATAAAAATCCTGTTACATGTATTCAGAACCCTAAAATATTTACGAAAAATTTAAAAAACATGTATTATTCTTTCATATATTCAACAAATGTTTACTGAGCAACTTCTGTTTTTCTGGTGTTATTCCAAATATTGGAGATATAGTAATGAACAAAATAGTCCCTGCCTTCATGTAACTTACATTCTAGTATGGGAGGACAAAAAAATAAACCGATGAAAAAATAAAGTGTATCACATAAGTGTTTTTGAGGTAATGGAGAAAAAGTATACTAACTATAGTAAGGGAGATAAAGGACATGGGGTTGTGTGAGAAAAACTATTTAGAATGACGATGGAAGGATTCTATGATAATATGATATTTGAATAGAGAAGAGAAGGAAGTCAGTCATGAAGATATGTGGTAGAATGTGCCAATGAGAGGGAGCAGTAAGTGCAAATGTCCTGAGGCAGCAGCAGGCTTAGCCTTTTTTGAGGAACAGCAAAGCAACCACTAGAGAACTCTGGAAAGTAATGACCTATGGAGACAATGGTAGATGAATTCAGTGAGAGAGGAGTCTCAGACTACATAGAGTCTTCTAGGCCATAGTAGGACCTGCCAGTTTTATGCTGAAGGAGATGAAGAGCTAACAGAGGGATTTCAGCAGGGGAGTAATACAATCTGACTTACATTTCAAAGGAATCACTTTAGCTGCTGCATGGAGAATAAACTTGGAGAGAATCTATAATAATCCAGGGAGAGAGAATAGTGGCTTGGATAGCAGTTGATAGCAGGGAAAGATATGAAATTCTTTGAAGCTAGAGCTGGATTTGCTGCTAATGGATCAAACGTGAGGCTTGATACAAAAAGAAAAGTCAAAGTGACTACAAGTTTTTAATGTGAACAATTAGAGGAATGAAGTTTGCATTTCCTGAGATGGAAAAGGGCAGGTTGGTGGTGGTAGGAGCCAAATCAGGAGTTACTGGTTTAATAGTTAAGAAAATCAAATTGACTTTTTGAAATGTCTTTCTCTAATATATTGGGACAAAATAATTTGTACCATTTAGATAGGTTAGAGAAAAAAAATAAGCATATTAGTAAAATTAGCAAAATATAAACAGTGCTTTAAAAATACTTAATTTGAGTTCTAGAAGAATAATTATCCTCTGCAAGTACAGGGATCAGCTATGTGCAAAGGCCCTGAGGTCAAGAGAAGTGGCATTGTAAGGAACAGCACAGAAACCAAAGTGGATGTAGTGGAATGAGTGAGGGTGATAGTAGTAGGGGATGAGTCTCAAGAGATATCGTGTGCCTGATCATGCTGTGTCTTATAGGCTGTTATAAGTACTTCAGCTTTTATTCTGAGTAAGATGAGACTGTTTTGGAAAATTGTTAACATATTGATTGATATAATTTGGGTTCTTTTCCATATATAATCTGAATAAAGCCTGTTAGGATACTGAAGGTAAAAAAGAACAAAGAAGTTTTCATAATTAAATAACATACACAAGATCAAAGTTGGAGTGTATTTACTTACCGTGTGAATCACTGCAATCATAGAACTAAAGCCTGGGGAGCATGCACACCCCCATTCCATACACTACCCATGGCCACTGCATAAATTGGGGCATTTTAATGACAAGAGAATGTCTTTAATTGACTTGCTGTATTCTTCTCTGTTATATTTCCCCTCTTCCAAAATCCTCTTTTCACATTCATTTTCTAAAAAGGCCACACCTGCTTCTGCCCAGCTAAGATCATCTTTTAGGAGAACATCCTTAACATACATCTCTATCACACTGTCTAGTCTCTTGCCAAGAAAGGCAAGACAGTGCATTCCTATGTTGGAGTTGGCAAGAGTGTGCTGACATAGTGCCGATGTGCTGTATTCGGTGTGGCCAGATGGTGTGGGCCACGTGGGGACAAACTCTTGGTGGACATCCTCAGTATGGTCCTCAGGGAAAAAGTAAGTAAACTCTTCTAGGTCACTTTGGCTGAGACTTTGAAAAGCAAGCAAAGGAAGAAACTCACTGAAGTTTTGCTGTTTGCATCTGTTTTGTCGATCCCACCTTGTTTCTTGGCTGTGATTACCCTGGCCCTGTGTATGTCTCCCCTTGTCCAAAGTTTTTGATGCATCTTGTCTCTCATTCCCAGGATGTTTTTGTAAATTTAAGTCCAGATTGGTTAGATTCACATGCTTTTTTTCTTGAGGAAAGAAATCCAAATTTTTGTGTGTGTGTGTGTGTGTTACGCGGGCCTCTCACTGTTGTGGCCTCTCCCGTTGCGGAGCACAGGCTCCAGACACACAGGCTCAGCGGCCATGGCTCACGGGCCCAGCTGCTCTGCGGCATGTGGGATCTTCCCGGAC